>NC_133929.1:14011081-14330081 GCF_964199755.1 Larus michahellis | reverse complement strand
TTGTATAAAGCAACTCATGTTTTAAATTTTCTAAACATGTCTTCTTTGTCATCCACAGCAGTAGATCGACATTTTGGAAGAACTGTTGAATGGCCTGAACAACCGAAGGTGTATTAGAAGCACCTTAAATCGGAGTGCATGCTAACCACAGATAATACTGCAACAAATAGAAGTTGTGAGCAAGACAATTCTGTAATGATTTGTACTTCTCATCCGTATGTTTGCTTCGGCTCAAAATGCAAGTATCCAAGAATGTAATCAATCTTATTGTGTAAATTTAACGCGAGTAAGGTATAAAACAGCAGTAACATGGATAGGGGATTGGCAAAATGCATTAAAAACACATCTTTCTCTGTATTGTGATTGGGAGTACAACTCTCGAAGACTTCGTGTTACATCTCTCCCCTGGAATACGTTGCTACATGGCTGGAAAATGGTTAAACACCATCTCCAAGGTGCTTTTGACATGTCGTTGCAACAAAATATTCGTCCTTTACATGATCAGCTAAAAGCTCAAATACTAAAGATTCAAGACTTAATGAACCGCAATGCATTTGAAATATTACAAAAGGATTTCTCGTGGGTAAATCCAAAGAAATTGGCTTTCTGGGCTAAATTTAGGAATCTGGGTATTTATTGCCTTAGCAGGGTTCTTTTTGATTCTGTTTTTAATTGTGTTTAGTATATAACCTGCTAAGAGCGTCACGACGAGTAGAAGCACAAGTCATGGGGACCTTGTTAATAAATGGTCTGGTGTTAAACAAAAAAGGGGGAGATGGGGCAGATCTATGAGCAGAGGCCTGCATACGGCCAAAGACACAGTGAGCAGAGCACACAGGAAACACAGAGCCAAGAGAACAGTTCATACCTTCACTCCATCCTGTGACGACCATATAACATTTTCGAATCTTGGACAAAGCATAGGGCTGAGTATTCTTCCTTCGCTAGGAACAGCAACGGCATTAAATATGCTGAATAAGATAGGGTGTTGGGCAAGTAAACAGATAAACCTTACAACTGAAATCATATCTAGCTTGTTGATAGCATTCAGCATGCTATGTTGCAAAATCGAGCGGCTATTGATTTTTTGCTGTTAGCTCAGGGTCATGGATGTGAAGATTTTGAAGGTATGTGTTGTATGAATCTTTCCGACCACTCATCATCCATTCATAAGCAGTTACGGGAGCTGAAGGATAAAACGTCCAAATTAAAAGTGGTCAAAAATGGTTTCGATGATTGGTTAAGCTCATGGGGTATAACGGGATGGTTATCAGACTTCCTAAAGCAAGGGCTCATGCTATTCTTGGTTATATTATTATTGATTATGGTAGCCTCGTGTGTTCTCCGCAAAGTGACTGACATGATAGAAAATGCCATGCATAAGGTCTGGCTGGCTCAAGAAGAAAAAGGGGGTATTGTAGGAATGTGTCTGAGAGAAAATGGTCATGTGAGCCAGCCTCCCTACTGTGAGAGATTAGATTAAGGGCAAAACAGGTGGTAGAAGATGGAATTAGTACATGGGAAAAATGGGAACTGAGAAGGTAGAAAACATGTTGTGCTAATGACTAAGCAATTTACTATGTGAATTCTTGTAACCAATCTGATCTGGGAACGAACTGCATGGACAGCACGTGGACAGTGTAACTAGCTAATCAGAAATAAGCAAGTGGCATGTACGGCTACAACACAGGGTATAAAAGATGATGATCTGTGCTTAATAAACGGCTTCTGTTGTTTCACATTGGATCGTCTGGAGTCCAGTTATTTCTCCTCAGTTTTCCTACACCAGAATTATATGGTGGATGGATTGCTTTGTGGGGTATGTCCTGGGTAATTGTCTCAGCTAGGACAAGGTAGCTTAATGGTGGTCCAGTCCCTCTGGGCAGTCTGAGATGTCAGTTTGAGACTGGCCCTGACGCCCCAGGACACAGTCCTTTAGGGGATGGAGAAGGAGAGGCACCTTTTGGTCCTACATGGGCTATATTCTGGGAGGATTTATGAGGAAAGAAGGGAGAGGAGGTGGTGAGAAGAGAGTTTTCTTGATCGTCTAATTGATCATATCCAGAGACTATGAACAACATTTCTAGGGCACTTTCAAATGATTTCAGCAGACTGAAAGCATAATCTAAGCCTAGGATTATCACAGCACTTGAAGAACAGTTTTGCTGTGTCAGGTGAGCTTTCTAAACAACTCTAGTTTTGGTATAAGGAGGACATGACTGCACTGATGTCAGTGAGGCTGCGGAAGATGAACAACACTGGCAATCCTTCAGCCACTTAAGAAAATTTACCAGAATAAAGGATTTACCCCAGGAACTCTTTACTGTGACAACTCATTGCACTGAATGAGAAGTTGTTTCAACAGGAATTTGTTCTCTAAGCTACATATAGGTTCCTCCAAACTTTGAATAGGCCTAACCTGCTTTTCTCAGTGATTTAATTTCATACACTTTAGTGCGTGTTTACAAGACAATAAAAACATGTGTGCGGTATTAAGCCTGTATGTGGTACTATGCACTTTTTCCATCATCTAACATACGTCATTGATGTTTCCTGCAGAAAAAGAATAAATCAGATCAAGAAAGGAAAAAAATGAAGAACTGGGGGGCAGGCATTGACAATATTGTGCCTATGCCCATAGAAAATGTCTCCAAACTTAAATGATTCAGCTTCTGAGCACTGAGGTAGAAAAATCATATAGCAATGGCCATGGTTCTTTTCCAACAAGGAACTTTTCTACCAAGGAAAATGAAAGACATTTTCTCTGTCCCTGGTCCACACATGACACTGTTCTGGTTTGAAGTGACAAAGGGTTGATTAGCTATGATTGGCTGCTACAGCTGAGGCGATACAGAACTCCAATCAATTCCTCAGCAATCAATTCGTTACACCAAACTCTCCATCTGCAGCTGCCTGACATCTATCAGGGCCACCTTCTCCTGCCTGCAAGTCCTGGTGAGCATCTGAAGATAGCTCAGTGGCCTGAAATGGAGATCACTTGCTTGGCGTGCTATTGGGCAGATAGACTGGCATCGCTAACCCTCTGGAGCTGAGCAGCTCAGCTGCACACTTCAAGTTTCCACTGTGATATTATATTTGACGTTCAATTTGAAACCCTAAACTCCTTTAATGCACTATCTCAGCGCAATGATAGTAATAAGGCAGTACCACTTGCTTTTGATTTAACTACCAAAGGCAAAGTGAAGGGGGAGAAAACAGACCCAATTATGTTAACCCCTTCGCTACTAGCTCAGTAGGTGACTTGCTTTATAGGTACAAACTTTCATGTTAAAATAAACTGAGAAGAAAGTCAGAGGAATGCTTTTTCAGCTAGCAGCTAAAATGCTTTATTTTGTTGTGTTTTGTTCCTTGAAAGTGCCAGAGGCTGCCGTTTTGCTCTTAAAATTTCAGTGAAACTGCATGGAAGTGGTACTGGTTCCCAGTAGAGCTATCACCTTGCATATCTGGCAGGAGATACTCAGTTAAAATCCTACTTTTCTAAATGCAGGGCCACGGTGTGCCCTGATGGGACCCTCACCAAGGCTCCTCTGATACTTCAGAAATCTGCCTCCATGGTTTTGTCATCATCCCACATCAATCGAGATTATAGCAGTGGTTCAAAGTACTTTGAGGTCTTCTCCATCCAGAGGAATGGTTGGAAACCAGTGCACCATCTCTCAATATCTCTATTTTACAGATGGGGAAACCTGTCAAAACTGAGGTCTGCTTTTGATGGGAGATGAAAAAATTGATCACTGTTCAAGCTGAAATATTGACTGTTTACCTCTAGGGTTTCTCAAGGCTCAGATCTGGGGCTGTCAGTTCTGGAGAACTTTGAAACACCATTTCTAGCCCAAATTTGCCTCTAATCCTAAAGCACAGTAGGACTGTCACCCAGATTTTTGTCAGCTTTCCAGGCTGAGAAAATACAAAGTCTGGCTGTGTTAAGTCAAGTTTTGCTCAGCTCCTCTACTGGTGTTCACCATCCATTAGACTCAGTAAATCTGAGCCAGTGCGAGTCAAAGCAGGGACCAGGGTGGGAGGAAGGGGACCTGGACCTAATGAATCAAGTCTAAAGGTAGTTAATAATCCTATTATGCATAGGCTTGTAAAGGTAAGATTTTTTTCCTTCTGGTAACTTCATTTCTTTCTCTTCTAGTCTTTTCTCATATTTTTTTTCCCCATGTATAAACCAGTGCTTTATACACTATTTCTTTGACCATGTTTCTAGACATATGACATGTACTGTAGTGGATGGTATAAAACTTCCCCAGCTGCCTCTTCCCAGCTTGTCCTTAGACACCAAGTGAATGTCAGAGATCTAGACTCAAACTATTTAAAAGCATTTAGCCAGATTTACATGGCAACTCTTTGGTCAAACTTTCTCTGCTTTAGGAAAGGACATGTTGCCCCTCTTGGCAAATCAATTATTCAGATGCTGTGATAGACCAAGGCATCATATCAGTAATAAAGTAGTGAATTATTAACCATGGCTTGTGCCATTTCAATTAGATTTGGGAAATTCAGGATTAAATTTCTGGCACCCTGTGTCTCTAGCACCCTGTGTCATGCCTGACAGGTGTGAGCTGGCTTTGTATTTGAGAGGAGGCTGGTGGATAAAAATTACTTGAAAAGTCTCAGAACTTCAATTAGTAGTAGTAGCATTTTGGAAGGAACTGGAATAACTGAAAATAGATTTCCAATCTGCAGGGCAGTTTTGGTTTCACACAAAACTTGGGCTGTAATAGCTCAGTCTTTTTTTCCAGTTCCTCTGAGCTCATCTGCTTGCTGCAAGAAAGACTAACTCAGCTTGAAAGACAAGGCAGTCTGGTGAGTCTGTGTGTCTGTGTACAGTATTTACACTTTCCACATTTAATCTGGGCTCTGAGGACACTCCAGGAGACTGAAATCATATTAATTAGAAGCACAGGAACAGCACTCCTACTGCTCTGGCACTATCTGCTGAGGGAGGGAGAGCCTTAATGCAGGAATCGCGAGCCTTGGCATCCAGACTTTGCTTGCAGCCTGCTTAGGGCCAGTGTAAAAGGGTTTTGCCTTTATCTGCCCTGTCCCCAGCAGACAGTCATCCCCTACAGTGGCCTGCCACATAAATTCAACCTGGCTTCACTCAAATGATATTCTTTAGCTCTTGCCTGTGCTTGGTGTGGACTGCGGGGAGCCTGCTCTGAAGTGCTGGTGAGCACTCCCTTCACTGGAGAAGGGCTTTTTGCAAGCATGGCTGCTACAGCAAGGGGAGCAAAAGCAGGAATGGGAAAGGCAGCCAGGAGAGGGGAGGCTGTCAGGAGCATGTGAGGAGTGACAGCTCCCTCACATGTGGCTGGGGGATGTGTAGAGGAATGCTAGGAGGTAATGTCAGGGTGTCAAGGTTGAAGCGGTACATCTGAGTGTGGCACAAGGTGATGGCATGCATGGGAGCTTGCTACTGCAGGGTGTCAGGGGGATGTGAGCTAAGAGGGACCCCAGACCTCAAAGCACCTGGGAGAACCAGGGAGGAGTTCTGGGGTGCTCCCAGTCAGAGCAGAAAATGTGCCACAGAGCTGTGAAGAAAGAGCATTTCCTCTCTGGTGACTTTCATCCATGGATGAAATTTAATTGCCTATAGGCACAGCAGATTTGCAGAAGTTAGTAACTTCTTCAGCAGTTAGTCTGGGAAGTTAAGTAACTTTGTCCTGGCCTTAAGGAAATCAAAGGGAAAACCCAGGTGACCTGACCCTATGCTCGCATCCTTGTCAATGTGAACTGATAGCACAGGTCTGAAATGAAGCCTGCCAGATTTTTCTCTATGAAGGTAGCCTTTTGCTAGACATACAACTGAGGGAACAGCTTTTGCCACAAATGTAGTCCAATTCAAAACATGAACAGGACTCAAAAGTGACCGAGTTTAAAACCATTGACATGAAGGAAATAACATTTCACTCAGTGTAGTTTTAATTTCATCCCTCTACCCTGGAGTCAGAGGTTTCTGAGCAGAACAGGGACTGTGGAGTGCATGTGCATTGTGGGGAGGAAAGTGTGTGGGGAGATGCTGCATATAGCTAGTTTCTTACTCTTAGAAGCCTTCATGACTTTGGGGGAAAGGAAAAGCAAAAAAAAAAAAAGGTTTTTAAAAGAATTTTTTTGGAAGAGGAGCTGAAAAAGACATCAAAACAGATCAAAGAAACTCATGGAAGTGGGGGAAAAAAAAAAAAAAGAAGGAAAAGTTCCTGCAGTAACATTGGATGAAAATTAAGCTTCTCAGATCTGTTTAAAAGATATTCTGTTTGATCTTTTATACCTTCTGCTCTGATTATCCAGGTTCCTTTTGATGTTGCTGAGCCCTATAGAACTGATATGTAAAAATGCACATACATATGAATTAATATAGTGGGTACACATGCACATGCATGCACTCTCTCATGCTGTCCTTGCTGGCTGTGAATGGGAGATGGGAGATGCGGAGCCAATGGAGATGAGGCCACTTAGGAGCAAGCTCCAGTGCTCTGGCCCTGTGTTGTGTGTCCCATGCTATGGTGTCCCTGGGGAAAGGAAAGCCTCCCTGCTCTTTTCCTGGGCAGGAACCACTAGGAAAACCTGTGCAATGAGATGCACAGGCTAAGGGTGGTGTTGGTTGACATTTTGAGTTAGGAAGCTGCAGTTGTTTGTTGGCACACCAGGCCCTACTCTGTGCACCTTCCAAGCCCTTGGGAAGTCCTGAACTGACAGTCACGATGATGTATGTCCATGGAAAACAGCGATATCTCTCAGAGGCTGTTCAAAAAACACCCACAGTCAAAGGGGCATAAGACATCTACTCCTGGGGATCTTGGAGCAGCTTGTGCCGCTCCACAGTGCCCAGCAGAAATGTCCCTCTTGGTCCTCTCCCATCTCCCTACTGCTCCCCGTGCCTTCCCAGGCCAGCTCCAGACTCCTCAGAAATGTAGGACAAACTGATTTTCTTTCTGCCCTCCCCTTAAGGTAAGGGAGCAAGGACGGCCCTAGGATAGGTCACCGATGCTATCAGGAGGATGGGGAAGGATTTTGCACAGAGCAGCAGAGAAAGCCCCAGCATGCCAAGCCAGCTGCTGCTGCTGGGGTGGGAGGAGGGAGGTGGATGGAGGCCCCTTCTTGGCCAGGCAACAAGCCAACTTTGCCTCAGTGCCACCACGTGCAAAGCACTTCTCACACAGCTATGAAACATGGCCACTTTGGAGGCAGCAGGACCCAACCCCGCCTGGCTGCAATAAGCTTCATGTCCCCCACAAGCCCAGGCTGCACTGCGCCAGCCTCTGGTCCCCACTGACATGACGCCCACATGATTCCAAATCTTTAATCTGCTTACCCTCAGGAGGCCCTGGGAGGTAGGCAAAGTGGTGTTAGGCTCATTTTACAGCAGGGAACACAAGTGATTTCCATACAAATACTGAGCAAGTTGGCAGCAGAGGTGGGACCCACACTGCATCTACCTAGGCTCTCGCTCTGGGCAGGAGGACAGCTCTCTGCCTCATACCTCCATCTCTGCATGCTTGGCTTTGCACTGACAGGTGCCAGCTCACGCAAGGAAAACTCTCCTCCCTGTCCCTCCTCCTCAGGGACCAGAGATTTCCACACTGCCTTCCTCATTCCCCAGTCCTCTCATGAGGATGAGGCACAATGAAGCACTCCAGCTGAATTTGGGCTCAAATGAGTGCTTTCCTGCAATTTTAACACACCAACATGCTTCTAATTGTTATAAATGTTTGGAGAGGAGTGTAGGCAGCTGGGAGCAGTAGGTACAGTATTTTGGGTTTTCTTAGTTGGGGCTGGTACACTTGGTTGCTTCAGCCCCAGGGCACTGGAAGTCTGGTCCCACCTCACTAGCTGCAGTACTGTGTATTTATTCTCATTTCTCACTGGTCTCTCCCCCACCCTCATTCAGATGTTTCACAAGTAGATCTGTCTATTGCCGCTCCCCTCCTAACGCTCACAATTTAAAGAAAAGAAAAAGGAAAATACACAGCAAAATTATTTTAGTTTTACAGACAGCAATAAAATGATCAAAGACTTATTTGTAGCTAACAGCGGACATACACCATTAATTGAACTAAGGTAGTGGTGGGGGAAACATTTTCTTCATCTCCCTACAAATGTGTTCCTTTAAAATAAAATCAATGGAGGCAGATTTTTTAATTAAAGCAGATGCTGATCCTTCCTGCCCCTGATGCTGCTACATGTTTTGGTTTTTTTTGTAGCTGTTGTTATCTAATCTGGGCCTTTAATTTTTATATATTAGCCCCTGATAATAGGAGATTGGAACTCTGATTTCCCTGCTAGGCATGGAAGAACAGAAGGGAGGTGGGCTTGTCAGAGAAAAACGTTTTTGTTTTGTCTCCAATCTCTTTGCTACCCAGGTGAGGGTCAAACACCCCCTTCTTCGGGCTTTCTCCTCCTCCAGCTCTGTCAATGGATACAAAGGCTAAGCCTTGCTGCCTCCTTCTCTCCGCCCTTTTTACAGATGCAAATCCCCTCTACTCAAGCTCAAGAGTGTTTTTGGGCTAAGCCTTGCTGTCTCCTTCTCTCCGTCCTGGAGTACTGTATCCAGCTCTGGAACCCTCAGCAAAAGAAGGACATGGACCTGTTGGAATGGGTCCAGAGGAGGACCACAAAGATGATCTGAGGGCTGGAGCACCTCTCCTATGAAGACAGGCTGAGAGAGCTGGGGTTGTTCAGCCTGGAGAGGAGAAGGCTCCGAGGAGACCTTATAGCAGCCTTCCAGTGCCTGAAGGGGGCCTACAAGAAAGCTGGTGAGGGACTGTTTGCAAGGGTATGTGTGGCGGATCTACGAGCAGAGGCCTGTGTATGGCCAAGGACACAGTGAGCAGAGCACACAGAAACAGGAATGCAGATGTCGATACAGATGGAACAAAGAGGAAGTGGTCCAATATAAACATGGAACAAGAAAACAGCTTTGCGTGCTTATTTTAGCGGGAACTGAATAAGGCGACTGGGTTAGTGATCTGAAATATGTGTTTACTTGCCTAGCAGGTGCATGGAAAGCTTTAGAGCTCGGGTATAAAAGCCGAGGCTTGAGAAGCAATAAACGATTTCGTGCTGATCACAAATGGAGTCCGTGACTAATTGCCACAAATGGTGCCCCGTGTGAGACGGAACGATTATCCAGGCTAACGAGGTCTGACCGGTGACAAGCCCCACAGAACTTAAGTGCTGCTGAAAGGAAGCAGGAGCCGGCTTTAATCAACTCGTCAAGAGAGGTGACCTGTGGGGAACGATGGGGAGTAACATACCTTCGGAAGAAAAATCGGTGCTAGGGCTGATGGAAGGACTCTTGCGGAAACATCATGTAGATATGAGCCTCCAGACCTTAAAAAAGATACTGAAATGGGTCTCCGTTAATTGCGATGGTGTCGATGCAATCACTATTTTTAGTATAAAGACGTGGGACGCAGGAGGGGTTAAACTTTGGGACAGAGCCACGAAGGTGGACAAGGTTGCCGCTGAATTATTAACCCCTTGGCAGTAAATTCTAGAGATGATACGGAAACAGGAGGACATCAGACAAGCTGCGAGCAATAACGATGCTGCTCCGTCTGGGGCAACCGCCGCACCTCCTAATTTTAAAGCAGACGATTGCCCCCCGGTCTTGCCAAGATCAGAACATGCCGAAGGGAAAGGAGGCACTCAAGTTCACTCTACCCTATTCTGTAATAGCCCTGAGGATAATCCTGGGAACCCCTTTGATCCTGGTCCAATAAATCCAGAGACTGAACCTGATTTATATCCACCTTTAACCCCAATTAAAGCTATGCCTGCATCTGCTCCAACTGCAGAGGAGATTTTACAGCAACAGTGACAAAAGTTGTTATCGTGCTCCTCCATTCTTAATCCTTCTCCATTTGCGCCAGGTACCACATCTGTTCCTCCTTATCAACCGCTTATACGTGCGCAGCCGGAATTGGAGTATTGCGGTGTATTGTCAGAATGTCAGCAGAGAAGGACAGAGCCAGAGCTGCTTTGCTCCCGCCACTGCCCACCTCACCCCCTCCCCTCCCCAGCCGTCTCCCTGAGATAGAAGTGCTGGTTTTGTATGTCTGCTGTGTAAGCGTGTGTGGGCGCCAGCTTATACCTGCTGATCAGCATCTGTGCCTACTGTTTGTTTTTTGTTGTGTGCAGTGTCGTTAGGTGACTCCACTTGAGCAGGTGTTCTGCCCGGTGTGGTACTGTTCTCGTATGCAACTAGGGATGACATTCCGTCAAGTGAAGAAGTTTGTATATACACAATGTTTAGACGTAAGGCGAGCACGCCCCAGGTAGATAGACCAGGTTGGGCTGTAGAACCGATGGAAGTCCTGAAATATTGGGGGAGTTTTCACCAGCCGACACGTTTACCGTCTCAGGAACGGCTTGCCCGTGCAGGGCGTATCGCTGGTTGTTTGTTGTTTGCTTATAAGATCACGGTTGATTGGGAAAAGGAGTTGAGCCAAAATCTATAGGATGCTCTGTAGGAAAATGAGAAACTTAAGGGTGAGCTCTTGTTGCAAAGGCAGACTTTTATGTCAGTCGTAAGTAATGGGGGAAGAAAAAAAGAAAAAAGAGAGAGAGAAAAAAAAAGAAAAAAAAAAGAAAAGAGAAAGAAAAAAGAAAATGAAAAAACCCAAACAGGAACAATTAGACTGGAAATGTGCCACGTTAGCACAAAAGTATGCCATACGCGCTACGAGAAAGCAGCAGAAAAAGAGAAATAGGACACCTGATTCAAAGCAGTACCATGGAGATATGTTTTTGGTTTTTTCCTATATGTGTCTATGTTATTGCGTGCCTTGTTAAATTACTCTGTGTTATATCCTGCAAGACTAAAATGAACCCCAGCAGAAGCGGTCTCTTGAGCAAGGGGGTGGAATATGGGAAAGCAATGGAAGATCAGCGAGGAGGACTGTAAATACACGCAAGGGACTCGCACCTGGGTGCTGGGAAACACATATATCACACCAATTATTATTATGTCTTGGGTGTTTGCAAGAAAAACATTTGGATGACATAAGCCTGTAATGGACTCACAGACACCTTATCTAGTTACTTGGGAATCTTGGCCTGTTGTGGACAAAGATCAAAGCACACAGGAGGCTTGGGGACCAGAAGGCTCTCGTTTATGCCTTACTTTGGAAAACATGGAGTGATCCCTGTGAGTTCTAGGTCCATTTGTATTCTGCCTTCCTGTGGCAGTGTTTACCATGCACCGGATGGTGTCCAATGCTACATGCCCAAATCTGCTTTCAAGTCAGACTTTCGGAGACTTTACCCTCAAACTACCAGTTCCTGGCCTGTGCCCATAGTTCTGCCTAAAGGTATGCTTGTGCCGGTGTGGATTTTGCAGGGATGAGAATGGAGGCTTCAGGGCAACTAGGTTTATCTATGCTGTAAATTGGGCCAGAAAATGGACCAAGGCAATGATTGTCAAAAATCTGTTGTTAGTACAGCGTTGGACAGTACTCTTATGATCCTCATCCAGGTATGATTTGGGAGATAGCACAGGCCAGAAACTGTTCCCAATCTGCAGTATGGATATGGGCACCCTTTTCTCTGATGAAGGAGAGTTCAGCACTGTAAGTGTGAGCATACAGCCATTTGTCCTTATGTACAGGGAATGCACCTACAGTGATATGGATGTAGTTCTTGCCTACATTGATATATATTAGCTGGGGACTCAAACTTTCTTTGTTGTATGGATGCACTATCCAGATCAAAAACTCTCTAAACAGAGAAGACATACCTCAGAACACTCGTTATATTTTCCCTGATTTTATATATTTTTGCTAAACATCTACTGCTGGCCACTGCTTGAGAAAGGGTGCTGGATTACCTTTCTCTTTGATCAGAGGCACTATAACATTTATATCCTAAAATGTCTTTGTTTCCTTTAAGGATAGAGCATTCCTGAGTTATTTCATCTAACTCTCCCACTCCCATATATACGTTCCTGCTTAATCAGCCCATTCTAACCACTGCATTTCTCCCCCTTGAAAATCAAGGGTGAGTTTCAGCTCCCAGCATGATTGGAAAAAGAGTCTGGCAGATAATAAAGCAAAGAGTTGCTTTTCCCTTCCAGAATCTGTGTGGGAGAATGAGATTGGCACAAGTTATTGGCCAAAATATCACTTACAAGTGGCAAAGCTCTTCCTGGGACAATCTCTTTCACATCCCACTTACAATAACAACAGTAGCCTTGGTATCATTTTAAAAGAGAGAGCAGAGAAGGTGTGGGGGTGGGAAGGGCAGGAATTACAGCCCTTATATTAATCAGATAGAAAAGCTCTGTCTCCCACAATTCTTTCATTAGCTGGCGAGACAGGTGCCCTCCGACCTCCAGCATCACTTACTTCCTTGGTAACAACTACTGCTGGCAGATGATCCCTCTTGTAGACTTCATCCATATTCAAAGAGTTGTCACATCCAACTGATGCTAAGAAGCTAATCAAGTGGAATTTTCTTTTCCTTTTATTTCTCTTTTTGTTCCCCATTTTACTCCTTCTCTCATGCTAGAAAGATAGTTCCCCACCATGCAGTCAAATTCTTTTGAACTCTGGGAAAAGGCCAGATCCATGGGGAAAGGAAGACAATCCCTTTTCTGTTCACACATGAAGTCTCCGATGATTTTTCCCTTTTTACACATCAAGCATAGACTGTTTTGCATTCCCATTAGTAGCATTTAAGAACGACCAAGCACAACTAGGGGCTTGACTAAGACAGCTGTTGTACCGCACTTGCTGTTTCAGGGCAGGTTGAAAATTTCCCATCAAAACTTTTTTGAGATAGAAAATTAAATTTCCAGTGCTATCTAGGATGGCCTTATTAAAGCAGTTGATTTTACAACAGATAGAAGATGAGGGGAGTTGAGTAAAAATTACATTTTCCACAGAGAAGGGTATTATTTTCACTGATGTTTTAATTTTGTTTGCTTTTTTCCCCATGGTAAGCCCATCAGTTATACTCTGCATCCTTCCTGTGTTCAGAACCAGACTTGCCAACGTGGTTCTGAAGTATCTAGCAATAGCTTATATGAGAATATTTTATGTGCATTTGATGCATTTTGTACAAAAATAGTTTCTAACAGAGATTTCAAGGTCATCTCTTCTAATCACATGCAAAGACCAATGTGAGGTAATTATTTCAGACACTGAGGATGAGAATGCTGAATCTGAAACAGCAACTGCATAGGAAAATCTGACACTTATATCCTTGATGAGAAAAAAAGAACCAGAAGAATAATGAAGATGCCATTTCTGCACTTTTCCATTCTGAGATTTATAGATTTCTGATCAATTGAATATTTATCTAGGGGAAAATCTGAAGCCATCGAGTTCAGATAGACAGGGAATCTTCATTCCCAACTGTATGTCAATGGCTGTCAGTCAAACATGAGGGAAAGGGAACTGAAATCAGGAATTTCTGCTCCAGAAAATATAGAGCTTTATTTCCGTAAGAAATTGCAGAACACCTGAAATATCTTATTTCAAACTTTTGAAAATGATGTATCATTAGACAGAGACAATTCCTAAAATGAGTCCCAGATGTTTCTGAAAAATATTTGTAAGCAACTGACCTGAAGAATCTCTAATAAAAAAGCATCATCTATAAACAATAGCTCTGTTACAATGCCACTGATTTGTACAATTCAGAGGAAATGTTGACATCCTCCATTCAAGCACTAATTTCAAGCTACTGAAAATGTTTTAAATCCTGACAGCATCTGTTCTTCCATGAGTTAATTCAAGGGGAATAAATGTGCAAAACAAAGGAAAGAAGGAAGGCTAAGGCGCAGTGTTACCAGACAAATACTTCTCCCACAAATCTCCCTTATTTCCACCATCCGCTGCCAGGTTTCTTGTTAGAATGCACAATGCATAATTTACTCCTCATGTCTTTCCTTTCATCATCCTGTGAGTACAGATTCGTCCATAGGCATCCTTGGTGTTACTGCCATTCCTATCACTGGTGCAAACTGAAACTGGCTGGTGGGTTTACTTATATGAGTGCGCGCTCTGCAGGATTGCTGCTGCAACTCCTTAGCAGCCTCTGTCTTCATGACACTATTTTTGGACCTCCTTCTCACTCTCTCTTGTCTAGTAATGTCTTGTCTCATGGAGACTGGAGAGCTAAGTTCCTTAAAATGGATTTTGGTGGGTTATTGTACAAAATTGCCTCTATTTACATCTGCTGCCTGTCACTTTTAATGCTCCATGCCTTTTATCACTTAATACTTCCACTACCTGTCCATGTCAACTTTCAGTGGGCAGCAGTTGTAAACTCAAGTTAGCATTGCTTGCTGCATGCACTCCTTCCTACAGAAGCCACCTTTAACAGGCTGTGTGAGCTGATGTCTTGGCCAAGAATATTTGTTCATTGGTAAGACAGAGCTACAGCTGTACTGATATCCAAAATGCCAAGAATATCCATAAATAATTTTCCTAGGCTAAATTATAGTTCCTACACTGTTATTAACCCTTTGGCTACTGCAAAATGTCTTTGTTGAGATCAGCTGGGAAGAAAAGAATAAAACTGAAAGTAAGATTTTGTCTGGAGTGAGCACTGAACCTGAATCTTTCATATCTCATCTGGGCTAAGCTGCAATATTTCAACTAAAAGAGAAGTTCTGAATTTTTGCTCATGGAAGACAGCTTAGCAGTGATTCAATAAGTGACCACATAACAGAATTCATGCCTATGAGACATTCAAGAGGTGGAGACCCATTTGAGACCCCAGTACCTTGAGTTAAAAGTTAGGCACATGACAGAATGTGTTATCTAGTGGTTGAGTTACAGCCTATGGAGCAGCGTGTTACTCGAGTCTAGTATACACTCCTGGTTGCGCAGCACTGCTCCAGGTACTACAAAATCTTGAAAACCAACCCATTTTCCTGTCTAACATGCCACATCCATCACCTTCGCCTCTGTTTACTTGTGCGAGCAGTTCAGCAGAGACGTTGAAAGGATGAAGAGCAGCAGAGTGCGTTATTTCCACAGACCTCAACAGGCCCTGGCTAATGTCCCACATCTGCAGAAGCTCAGGCAATTACATTTTTCTTCTTGCTTGCTGTTAGCATGACACCCAAACATCTAACTGACTACCACAGCAAAGCCAGGAAATCTGTCCCCATGAAAATTAGGCACATACCAACATGGGACAGCTCAGTTCTGGATCAGAAACAATGGCTTTAAAGGCTTCCTTACTCACACTTTCTTCCTGCCCTTTCGTCAGCAAATTAACACAGCATCAAAGTGTCTGCCACCCTGATCTCTGACCATGAGCCTATTAAAATTGCATTGGAAGTTAACAATGAGGATGGAAAACAAAAATCAAATGAATAATGCATAAACAAAGCACTTCAATTAGATATTGAAGAAAATAATATAAATATATTAGATAGCAAAATATCTTGAATTATAAATTAGGTGGGGAAATTCTCTTGTTTTCCTCCACTGGGAAGAAAAAATGAAAGGAAATAAAGATATACGTAGTCTTTGATTGGCTGATGAGAATAAACTGTGGGGATATTTATACTTCTTTGCTGTTTAAGCTTAATAATTTCATGTGTTTTTGCAAGATAACACTTAGGTCATGTGATTTCATCAACCAATCAAGTAATGAAGTGATATGGTAGGGTAGGACACAGTCACCTTATCTTTTTATAAATGCATTGAGTGGCATTTGGGATGCCTTCCTACCTTTCCAGTTCATTTGCATTACACAAGAACCCTCTAAATGTTAAAGCTTTCAGTTGCAGCCAAAGTTTGACGCTTCCAGCGGCATTCAAGGATATCTGTCTTGGAGATGCATAAAAATAATGATGTGCAGTTGTGTGTGGAGAAAGCCAGCTAAGATGCTCCAGAGCTGTTTCTGGCACCAAAGCAACACGTGGCATCCGTCAGAGTTGACAGGCCTACCCAACCTGAAATCATCTGAGTGCAGTTTCTGAAATTGTTTGAAAGTGGAGTGTCAGGAAGATGTTTCCATGGCAGCTGACATCTCCTCCCAGCATGGTTTAATGACATCCCTCCCTTGTCATAACTCTCCTCACGCTTCACAAATAATAACAGCAGTGGAAGGGCTTGGCAAGACAGAGTTGGGGGCAGGAACAGGAACATGGGGAAGGGCTGAGAGGCAGGAAAGTGAAAATCACTGGAGACAAAACCACTTGAAAGGGCTTGAATCAGCCTGAACATTTGTACCTGGGAGGGCTGTGGGCATTTCTTGCTTTCCACATCATTCTCACGTCGTGTTAAACAAAGGATATGGATTTACCTGCCTTTGCCAATCAGCCCAATCTAGAGCAGCAGGAAAAGATTAAATCCCTCTTGGTATGGAGACCTGCCTTTACAGGTGCTAATTGTCTTTATGTATTTATTACGATATGTTTGGTGGGTGCAAGGAGGAAGAGGGCAGCAAGCATGCTATTGCCTGTGAGAGTTTCCTCCTACCTCAACTGGGCTTCTGGCTTTGGTGGGACTGGGAGGCAGGTTGCATCTGGAGACAAATTAAAATAAACACCGCAAAGCAAGAGCTGGGGGGTTGAAGTGCTTGATCGAGTTGAGGGGTTTGAACTCCTGACATAAAACTGGCTCTGCCACCTTCCTGCTGGCTCACCTTGAGCAAGTTGCCCCATGCAGCGCTACAGGATTGGGGCAGAGTGGCTCAAAAGCTGCCTGGCAGAAAAGGACCTGGGGGTGTTGGTCGACTGCCGGCTGAATATGAGCCAGCAGTGTGCCCAGGTGGCCAAGAAGGCCAACAGCATCCTGGCCTGTATCAGGAACAGTGTGGTGAGCCGGACTAGGGAAGTGATCATCCCCCTGTACTCGGCACTGGTGAGGCCCCGCATTCAGTTTTGGGCCCCTCACTACAAGAGGGACATGGAGGTGTTTGGAGCGTGTCCAGAGAAGGGCTACAAAGCTGGTGAGGGGTCTGGAGGACAAACCTTATGAAGAACGACTGAGGGAGCTGGGGTTGTTTAGCTTGGAGAAGAGGAGGCTGAGGGGAGACCTCATCACCCTCTACAACTACCTGAAAGGAGGTTGTAGAGAGATGGGGGCTGACCTCTTCTCCCTGGTGACAAGTGATAGGATGAGAGGAAACGGGTTCAAGTTATGTCAGGGGAGGTTTAGATTGGATATTAGGAAACATTTTTTCACTGAAAGGGTTATTAAACATTGGAATAGGCTGCCCAGAGAGGTGGTGGATTCACCATCCCTGGAGGTGTTTAAAAAAAGGGTAGATGGGGCACTTAGGGACATGGTTTAGAAGTGGCTTTTGTCAGGGTAGGTTAAAGGTTGGACTTGATGATCTTAAAGGTCCCTTCCAACCTCAGCAATTCTATGATTCTATGCTTCTGCACCTCAGTTTCCCCTTTGTAAGACTGAGAGGAGAAGGCAGTGCTAGGACTGAAGAATGAAGATTAATCCCAGAGCAGACCAAACACATCAGGATGACATTATACATGTTACAACAGCGTCACATAGGGGATGAACATAGTTCTTTTAAAATGCCTCATCAGCACTACATACTCTCAATTAAATGCAATTATAGCCAGGAAAAATAATCAAGAGCTAACTGACAGAGTCTATGCTGATTTGATACTTCCCTCACTTCCTAAGAAAGAGGCACATTCTCCAAGTGTTTGCTAATTAGCATTGCCCACTTGTCAGCATAAGACTGGGAAGCCAGACTTCTGGCCCTGTTTTCAGTCAGTTCAGTGCATGAGGGAAAGATGCTGCCTCTGGATTTCCGGCAGGGGATGCACCCAGCAGAACAAGCCACGTCACCCATGAAGTCTGTGCACTGCCAGGCAGAGGAAAAACTTGTTTCTCTCAGGCATGAAGACAATGAGAGAGCTAAGGAGCTGGGGAACCAGGTATGCTCCAGATGGCTGTCTCATCTGTCTCTGCATCCGTAAGAGGCAGTTTAGGAACTGAAAGCCTGCACCTGCTGCTGAAAGGAACATGATTTTGTAGGTGCTCGGTGTCTGAGGATTTCAATGTGCAATAAAAAGATAATTTATAGTAATTATAACAATCACAGGTGAAACCTTGAGGCCTTTAACAGTCTTTTGTGGGGCAGAACGATCACATAAGCTGGTGAAAAGTTTGCTGTCTCAAGGACTGAGTAAATGACTGAACTGCAGTCCAAGGACTATCTCAGTAATAATACAGCAAAGGGAATGCAAAGACCCTCCTTGCTTTAGCTAATACACATGAGGAAGGGCTTCTGTACACCCACATTTTGTCTTCTCCCTTCCCTCCATACATAGCAATCTATAACATGCAGTCTAATAAGAATAGATGGGTGGGGTTTTTGCTTACTAACTTTGTCTAAAACACAGATATGACTGTGCTTTATAGAAAACATAAAAGTTTGTTGGGCCAAATATGTCTCTGACATAATGTATTTGAGCACAGTCGAGATCCATTTTAACCACTGTGTCCAGCTATGCAAGGGGTATCTGAGGCATGTGTACAGGTCCCTACTGCCCCTTGGCCACATACACACCACAAGGTACATGGAGAAATCTCCCAAGCCCCTTTTAAAATGTCTTTCCAGCGGATGTACAGTGGGCAGGCTCCTGTGAGGATGGAGGGTGTCTCCTGGAGGACAGGAACCTGTGTTCCTGCCTTTGGTAGAGATGACTGACACTGTGGTAGCCTCTCAGGCTTGCATGTGCTCTGCCAGACCTCTGAATGTATTTACAAATTAAATGAAAGAGACAACAGATGCTTTCACATTACTTCACAAGGAACTGAATTACAAGGTCAGGGAAGAGGAAAGGAAGAAAAGAGCTTTGTCAAAAGGACCTCAGTGGCCAGGATTATCATAAATGGACTCACACCTATGGCACTGGGGGAGCCTGTCCTTTGGATGAGTTGTTCAGCTAGCATACTTCCTCTTGCCTCTCTTGGCTTTACAGACAGAGGATAAAGGATCCCAGTGCATTTTCCCTGTCCAAAAGGACTTAAGTCCAACTGCCAGGCCATCATTTCTTAGCTCTGCACAGCAGATTCCCCTCTCCAAGGCTGTATGTGGGCAGATATACAACACATAGAGATTAGCATTTGTCCCAATCTACACACTGCACTTCGACATTTCAGAGTTTGCAAGGAATGCATGGGTACGTCACTGAGAAGAGCTGCAAACCAAGGGATCCTCTCTTCTCTTGGAGTAGGTGTCTGTGCTTGCTGCTGGTACAAAATGTGTCTCCTGAAAACACTGGGGATGGATATGGCACCTGGTTGCTTTACCGTGCCATGAACATGGTTCAGGTTTGAGGAGGTGTTTGTGAGAGTGATGGACAACTTGGAGACGCAACTGAAGCCTGAATTTGCTGAGGGCTTAGATCAAAGTCTGATGTAGTTAATAGAGTCTTTCCCTTGTCCTCATTGGGCTTTAAAATAATCTCCAAGTTCTTTAGGTGCGAATTTCTGGGACTCATTTCACCTAGCACCAAATATCTGAAAATTTGGAGTAAAGTCAAATTGAACCATGCAAGCTCTCTCTATTATCAATGGAAAGATCCAGACTCCTCACTCCGGAGAGTAACTCCTGCCCCAGATATGGAAGTATAACATGAATTTCATGCCAGAAATTTATTCAAGTTACTGGAGGAAAAATGCACAAACCAGAACATCAGCATGAGTCCAGCAGAAATGGTACCAGCAGATACCGGATGTCTGTTCATGTTCGAGATGAAAGACAGCAAGAGAGAGAGGGGCTGTGAGGGGCAGCCAGTAGTGAAGAAGTTTTCGGTCTTCAAGCTCCTGAGCTTTTCTTCCTTGAGATGAAGGTGGGGAAGGTGCTATTCCCCAGCATGGGAAAGAGCCCAGCGTAATGGAAGAGAATGGCTGCTCACGAGCTCTTCTGACACAGGCAGGTCCATCGGGAGAGCTCCTCCCGCATGAAAGATCTGTGCTGGCACTACTGAATTTTTTAACAATTGATTATGAAATCAAAACTCGTTATTTGTCCTTAGTGGGCCTCAATGTAATTTCTGCATGTGTTAAAGAAGCAACTCATTTTTGTTGATAGAGATTAGGATTAAAACACACAAGGGGAGGTGGGGAAAAAGATGGAGCTCAAAGCTTTCACCTGTATCTTCTCATCTTTGAAGCTTAGTTTAATAAACACAGAAAACATATACAGATGGATAGTTAAGAAATACTTTGCCAGCATAGCAGCTGCTTAAAAGCTTCCAAATGTTCAAGATGTTTATGAACTGGGATCTCTCTCTTGTCATCCTCCATCCTCCACACTCCCGCACTTACCTCCTCTAATTACAAAAAAATGAAACGCTGAATAGCAAGTGCATTCAGATGAAGCTGGGGGTCTGGATTTGTCCCTCCTCACCTCCTGCTATGCTATCGAATCTAGTGATATGAATGAGCAGTTTGGGCTGGGGGTCTCCTCCTGTGCTGTCCATGTATACCTCATGGCACTTTTTATGTTTTAGAAGGTGATCTAGAGGGGAAATTGAGATAATAGGAGTATATAACTCCAATGCAGGTGTTATAGACCAAAGTATAAGAACTGCAACACAACAGAAGAGGATAGAGCAGCTCTGCATTAGAGGCATTGCACAGAAACTAAAAGTACAGTTCATGTAGTGATGCTTATGCTTTCTTCACCTCATTCCCCTATATTCAGAGGACACTGCAGACAATGCTCTCCGTGGGCACAAAGAGACTCAGCTTTACCTACACCTTCGTTCCTACCAGAGGTATCTCTGCTTTGTTTTTGAAACAACCCTGCTTGTCTGCAGGAGGACTTTGGGAAGAACTGATCAAGGAGTCTTCCTTCTGCAGCCAGATCTGCTGCAATCCAGGCACGTTGAATCTTGGTGTGGGCTCAGTGAATCTGCTCCACACACCAGGTGAAGGAACAATCCTTCCCAGTATTACACCGTACCGTGTGAACTATGAGATATTTCTTTTCTCTTCCCCACCCCCTGCCCTACCACCTGTGAAATTTCTAAAACTTTTTTCATTTACAAGGAAAATTAAATAAACAAATAAATAAACCCCCAGAACTCAAAGATTTATTATTAAAGTTCTAAAGTCTTATGGGGATGAGCCAGGGGCTCCTGAGGAGATAGGAACCAAAGGCGAATCACAGATAAAACACCCCAAAGGAAGACCACCTGAAGAGCGACATGAAGGAAAAGCAGCCACTCCAGCCAGTGAGACAGCTTCATTGGGCGCCCAGCTGAAATTCCTTTACGCAAATGCACGCAGCATGGGAAACAAGCAAGAGGAGTTAGTTAGAGATGTGCACATGCCTCCAGAGCTATACTCTTATTGGCATCACAGAGACCTGGTGGGATGGCTCCTATGACTGGACTGTTGGAATGGAGGGATACAGGCTCTTCAGGAAGGACAGGCTGGGAAGATGAGGAGGGGGTGTTGCCCTCTCTGTCAATGAACAGCTGGAGTGCATGGAGCTCCACCTGGGGATGGATGAAGAGCCAATGGAGAGCTTATGGGTCAGGATTAAAGGGAACACAGGGGCAGGTGATGTTACAGTGGGGGTCTGCTACAGGCCACCTGACCAGGACAATGGAGCAGATGAGGCCCTCCATAAACAGATAGGAGCAGCATCGCCTTCACAGACCCTGGTCCTCATGGGGGACTTCAACCACCCCGATATATCTGTTCGAAGGACAACACAGCGGGGCACAAGAAATCCAGGAAGTTCTTGGAATGTGTCAATGACAACTTTCTCCTTCAAATGGTAGAGGAGCCAACAAGGAGAGAAACTATGCTGGACCTTGTCCATACCAACAAGGAGGGGCTGGTGGTGAGTGTCAAGCTCAAGGGTAGCCTTGGCTGCGGTGATCATGAAATGGTGGAATTCAAGATCCTTCAGGTAGCGAGGAGAGCACGCAGCAAGCTCACTACCCTGGGCTTCAGGAGAGCAGGCTTTGGCCTCTTGAGGGACCTGCTTGGCAGGGTACCATGGGAAAAAGTACTGGAGGGGAGAGGGGCCCAAGAGAGCTGGTTAGTATTCAAGGATTACCGCCTCCAAGCTCAGGAGCGGTGCATCCCAAGAAAGAAGTAGTCAGGCAAAAATGCCAGGAGGCCTGCACGGATGAACAAGGAGCTCCTGGACAAGCTCAAAAGAGAAAAGGAGGCCTGCAGAGGGTGGATGCAAGGACGGGTTGACTGGGTGGAATACAGAGAAACTGTCCAAGTGACCAGGAAGCAGATTAGGCAAGCTAAAGCCCAGATAGAATTAAATCTGGCCAGGGACATCAAGGATAACAAGAAAAACTTCTATGTGTACATCAGGGGTAAAGGCAAGACTAGGGAAGATGTGGGCCCTCTCAGGAAGGAGACAGGAGACCTGGTCACCCAGGATATGGAGAAGGCTGAGGTGCTGAATGACTTTTTCGCCTGGGTCTTCACTGGCAAGGGCTCTAACCACACCACCCAAGTTGCAGGATGCAAAGGCAGGGTCTATGAGAATGAAGAACCGCCCACTGTAGGAGAAGATCAGGTTCGGGACCACCTGAGGAACGTGAACGTGCATAAGTCCATGGGACCTGATGAAATCCATCCACAGGTCCTGAGGGAGCTGGCAGATGAAGTCTCCGAGCTGCTTTCCGTTATATTTGAAAAGTTGTGGCAGTCTGGTGAAGGTCCCACTGACTGGAAAAGGGGAAACATAACCGCCATTTTCAAAAAGGGAAAAAAGGAAGACTCGGGGAACTACAGGCTGGTCAGTCTCGCCTCTGTGCCTGGCAAGACGATGGAGCAGATCCTCCTGGAATCTCTGCTAAGGCACATGGAAAATAAGGAGGTGATTGGTGACAGCCAACATGGCTTCACCAAAGGCAAATCGTGCCTGACAAATTTGGTGGCCTTCTATGATGTTGCCACAGCATTGGTAGATAAGGGGAGAGCAGCTGACATCATCTACCTGGACTTATGCAAAAGCATTTGACACTGTCCGGCATGACATCCTGGTCTCTAAATTTGAAAAGCATGGATTTGATGGATGGACCACTCAGTGGATAAGGAACTGGCTAGATGGCCACACTCAGAGGGTTGCAGTCAATGCCTCAATGTTCAAGTAGAAAACAGTGACAAGTGGCATTCCTCTGGGTAAGTACTGGGAGCAGTGCTGTTTAACATCTTTGTTGGTGACATGGACAGTGAGATTGAGTGCACCCTCAGCAAGTTTGCTGATGACACCAAGCTGTGTAGCGCGGTCGACGCGGGAAGGGATGCCATCCAGAGGGACCTGGACAGGCTTGAGAGGTGGGCCCATGCAAACCTCATGAAGTTCAACCAGGCCAAGTGCAAGGTCCTGCACCTGGGTCAGGGCAATCCCAGGCACAAAGACAGGCTGGGTGGAGAATGGCTTGAGAGCAGCCCTGAGGAGAAGGACTTGGGGGTGCTGGTGGACGAGAAGCTCAACATGAGCAGGCAATGTGCGCTTGCAGCCCAGAAAGCCAACTGTATCCTGGGCTGCATCAAAAGAAGCGCGGCCAGCAGGTCGAGGGAAGTGATTCTGCCCCTCTACTCTGCTCTGGTGAGACCCCACCTGGAGTGCTGTGTCCAGCTCTGGAGCCCTCAGCACAAGAAGGACATGGACCAGAGGGCCACAAAGATGATCAGAGGGCTGGAGCACCTCTGCTATGAGGACAGGCTGAGTGAATTGGGGTTGTTCAGCCTGGAGAAGAGAAGGCTCCGGGGAGACCTTATAGCAGCCTTCCAGTACCAGAAGGGGGCCTACAGGAGAGATGGGGAGGGACTCTTTATCAGGGAGTGTAATGATAGGACGAGGGATAACGGTTTCAAACTGAAAGAGGGGAGATTTAGATTGGATATCAGGAAGAAGAAATTCTTTACTGTGAGGGTGGTGAGGCACTGTAACAGGTTGCCCAGGGAAGTTGTGGATACCCCATCCCTGGAAGTGTTCAAGGCCAGGCTGGATGGGGCTTTGAGCAGCCTGGTCTAGTGGGAGGTGTCCCTGCCCATGGCAAGGGTGTTGGAACTAGATGATCTTTAATGTCCCTTCCAACCCGAACCGTTCTATGATTCTATGATTCTATAACATATGCTACTTAGCAAAAAAAAAATCGAAGTGAAATTGGCTGATAAAGTAAGAATCCCACAAAGGGCTATTCTCCCAGTCATCCGGTATTTCTCCTGTAATTTCCTCAGAGATTGTGGAATCATTTTCCAGATGTCTCCGTTCCTTCCAGGTGGCATGTTCAACGTGATTTGGAACAAGGCTAGTCTTATGCTTCTTCCTATACCGCGGAGATGATACTGGGCGAAGTACATACATGTAGATACTTCCACATTTTTGGAAACATAAATAGCATGTTTCCTTAAGTGTGCAAGCAAAGCACAACTCAGAGGAATAGTGGTTTTCTTGTGAGGCTGAGAAAATTGCCCTGTCTGAGAAAGGTACCACATTTTCTGATCAGTAAGAAGAACACCAAGGGCAGCTTTTGCTATGGGACAGAGTTTGTAAGGGATCAGGAGGTGGCATGGTTTCCTACTGCCCCTTAATTCGACTGACATAAATCCTGTTTAGCCTCAAAGCTACTTTGGTTCCCCCCCAAATGTTATACCTCCTTGCTTGCCTGGTTGAACATAGACAGGCATCTTATAAATACTTAAAGGATGGGTGTCAGGAGGATAGGGCCAGGCTCTTTTCAGTGGTGCCCAGCCACAGGACAAGAGGTAATGGGCACAAACTTGAACATAGGAAGTTCCACCTAAACATGAGGAGGATCTTCTTTACTTTGAGGGTGGCAGAGCACTGGAACAGGCTGCCCAGAGAGGTGGTGGAGTCTCCAACTCTGGAGACATTCAAAACCTGCCTGGACATGTTCCTGTGCAACCTGCTCTAGGTGACCCTGCTGTGGTGGGGGGGTTGGACTAGATGATCTCCAGAGGTCCCTTCCAACCCTATGATTCTATGAAATGAGAACCATCTTTATTTTTGGTATCGGCTCGCAGCTCTGCTCTGCATTATCAGAGAGATTTAGCCAATCAGTACTATCAGTTGCCCCTGACTCCCTGCAATGGACGGATACGGCAGTGTATATGCCATGGGTGCATTTTAATACTTGTGATTTTTAAATGACGAGAAGGATCCTCCCTGGGAGGACAGACAGAGATGGACTTTGGCTGTGGCAGAGCGAGCTGAGCACTGCCCTTGAGTGGGGTTTTCATTCTGCCTCCTCCCAGCACTGACATCAGCAGGGCAATAACGACCTGTTGGGTTTTAAGACAAAAGTAGAAGGGAAAGCATTTTTCCCACCTCTGTATTGCCCTCTGTGATATACTTAAATGCCTCCAGCATCATGAGTTTTTGCCATTTTCACTCATGTTTTTTTAATCGAAGTGCAGCCTTTTAATAGGCAATTTTTTCCAGAAAAGTGCCTAAATGTTGTTGACGACACGTTTCCCTTCCTACAGAAAATAAGTATGATTTTCAAAAAAACTTCCTTAATCTTGTTCTGTCAAAACCCTAATTTTAATTGAAAACTTGTATCACTAATGGAAAGCATAATACTCATCATCTATCTGTAATGTCCACCTAAGCTATCTATCCAGAAATGTTCTGTAAGGCAGTGAGTCTGCTACCTTGTGTGAATATAGGAAACTTTCAAGGAAAATTAAGAATGCGGTAAATTCTAAAAATTTCAAAAAGTTTTCCCTTTTCTGAATTGGGGTAAAAGGTGCAATATTTTTGCTAAACTGCTCCTCTAAAACTAAAGTAAGGAACAAGAAAAAGCCCTTTCTCAGCTGAGGCTCACTGATACTTTCCATCTCCATAATTATGTGAATACCAGAATGCTGTGCTATGATTTTAACCTTTTACATTTTTTCTCTTTTTATGGTAACCCCTTCTTCACTGCAGCTTTGCCTGCATTTCACATGTTTCTAGTACATTTTTAGTGCAATAGCCTAGTGCTTTCTTCAACAACCAAACCCAATTCAAACATAAATATATATATTTAAATACTGAAACAAGGAATTTACACAGTTTCCACCAAGGTATCTCTTGACATTGTGGGATGTGCTGAAACCAACATTTTGCCTTGAACTGTTTTGGTTTTGACAACTAGCTTTTGAAAAAAAGTGTGGGATCCATCTTCTCCAACTGAGAATGTTTAAAAGTTAGATGTCTAAGCTGGTCATCCATCCTGGGGTTCCTTTATTGTTATTTTGGATATAGAAACACTTCCTGAGGGCAATTCATCTGACTTTTCTTACACATTTGTCTTTGGCTGCAATGAAATGACCTCTGGAGGTGCCTGTTCTTCTTTATTGATTGTAAGGAAAGCCTGGCATGACTTATCCAGATTAGACATCTGGCTTTTAGGACACCTAAATCAGGCAAGATGAACCCTGTCCCAACTGGATTGGCAGAAAATGACACCAAACCCTGTTATTAGCATACCTATGATCATCCCTATGTCAGATCCCCTGGCATCTGCTGACTCCTGGACATTGTTCATAGGCAAATGAGACCATGACTTTAAATCTGAGAGCAGTGGGGAGAAAAACCACAGGATGTCACCTGCAGTGCTTAACTTGCTTAGAAGCGCTGCCGAAGGGCCAGAAAGTTTGGAGACTGCTTTCTGCCAAGTCATCAGAGAGCGCACTGGAAACAGACTATATTTGTCTCTAAAAACCTCTTTTTCATTTGCACCTCAGTTTTATTTCCTCAGAGTTTGCAACAATTGGGTTCTAATTTTGTTTACGTGATTATCTTTTACTGAGACAGTCACCAAGAACACAAAATTGACAATAAGTTTTTGGATGTGGGAATCTGCAACAAATTACTTTTTGAAAGTAATTTGAGCAACACTTGAATAGCTGATAGATTCAGGCCACAAACACTTTCACCTGAATCAAGACAACCTCCAAAACAAATACACCAGCCTGGAAGAAAAGAGCTTTCTTGTACTGGAGGGATGGTTGGGTCACTGAGCATAGCAGTACTCATTATAGACAGAAAAACATAAGAGGAAGGATAACAAGGGAGATCTTTACATGGTCTAGGGAGAAGAAGGGTGTAGAGGGAAGTGGTGAGGATACTTGAGTCATTCTAGCCTGTTGAGATCTTAAATGAAAACTAAGCAGGAGTCCAGAAAGATGAGGGAAGAGAGCAGAAAACACAGTCAGTTTGGCATCTCTGATCTTAGCTCAGCCTGCAGTGAGTCTGAAAATGACCTCAGGCTGGAGATTTCCAGCTGTGACTCTGGCACAGATGGTCCCCCTTGCCTTCAGTGGAGAAAGGACAGAAAGAGCAATGGCTGTTATTTCCACCTCTACATTTACTCCTTAAAAAAAACCCCAACCCTTGTGCCCCAAGACAACAATAAAATCTGCTATTTCCCTCCTCTTTCTGCAGAAAGGAAGGAGTGACCTTGTGAAAACAGACCCCCTGAAGGAGAGGATCTCACACTTTGAGACCTGCATGGACATTTTCTTTCCGAAAAGCACCCTAGCTGACCTGATCCTGCTCCCAGGGAGGGGGATGATAACAATCCCTCCTGACTGGAACGGGGACAGACTGGCCAGCATGCAAGCTCTTTGGAAAGTGCTGCCGATCTTATGTACAGCTGCCTAGCAGGAGAGGGCTGTCTCTCGGCAGGAGCTCAGTGGCTTCATTTACATTACTCTGAAAGGGCACCATCTGGAGCAGCAGGAAACATGGCATACTCTACCTCCTGCAGACTGCCTGCCTGTGGAGAGTTTGTTTGGGCCTACCTGGTAGCACACTAACCCTCCAGGTATCCCTGAGCATGCGAGGTCCTGTGCAGTGCAAGTGGAGTATACTTGACACACCGTAGGCCATTCTTTCAGACTCATTATCTGCACAGAGGGTGATTTCCTGGTCTTGAGCTCTCAGGGCTACCCTTAACCAGTGTAGACATCTAACATCAAGCACTGTTCAATTCCACCTGTTCACAAGCAGTTCTTCCCCTCTTTTGGACAAGAAAGCATTTTACACCTGGGTCCACCTGGGTCATTCCTCCCTCCTTCTCTTCACCTAACTATGCAAAACTGCACACGATGTCAGAGAAGGAAAAGCTGATTAACCATAATAGATCAGGTTGTGGGTACATTGCATAAAACATGCTGTTTGTGACAGAGGGAGCCATCCAGCCAATTTGATAGCTCTGCTCCCAGGGGATTAAAATGCCTCTTTCATCTCGGCAGAATGCTTGTGTATGTAAAGAACCTGAATTAAAATCTACCTTTTGTTTCGGTGCCTTCAAAACACTGCCGCCTCTCATGGGCAAGGCCAGACATAATCCTGGATTCAGTGTTCCCTCTCAGTACTGTTTAGTTTGTTATCTCGCCCTGTTTGTTTGTTCCGCTTACTTGTGTACCCCTGACATGAGGATAACCAAAATCTCTGGAGGAGGGAAGCATCCTCCCTGCTGTAATGAGTGGAGCTCTGCCTGCATCCTGATGCTCCTAGGCAGTCATCAGTCTCATCTGGCTAATGGGTTAGAGGTGGTCCACTGACCACAGCATGTGAACACCTCCCCATCTTTAGCTACCCAGCTAGCTCACACTGAGCTCTGTTTTTTAAATAGCTAATGTTAGGTAAGGTAAATAATCTCATCCTAATTGACTTGATCAAGATAACTCAGGTAGTCTGTGATAGAATAAAACATAGAATTTACGCCAGAGGCCAATGTCCTCCCCAGCCTTAGGTTCATGCCCCTAATGTGAAATAAAAACACATCAAGGGCTACCAAATAGAAAGACACCACCTTTGGCTCAGGGATCTTTTGAACTACAAATCACGGGAGAAGGAATGAATATTTTAGGGGATAATCACTACCTGCTTGCTCTGATGTTATCTTTTTTCTTAGACATATATTCTTGGCCATAATCAAAGACAGGATACCAGGCAAGGCAGACGTTTACACTCCCCCAGCCTCGCCATTCTTGTGTTCCTTCCTATCTCAGATCTTGGATTATTCACTTAAGGATAACTTTCTAGTGACAGCATTGTTCACAACTTCCTTGACCAAGGTCACATTGGAAGCCTGTAAAAAGTCTGAGAATTAATTCCAAATTGCTCAAGTGAAATTTCTACACATTGGACTGTCCACCCCCTGATTCATGGCTGCTGCAACTAATTTCAACTGCAGAATATCAAACGTTTTCAGGAGCTGTCTCTGATAAGCTTATAGTGTTAAAAAAAAAAGAAGGGGGGAACACGTCAAATAAATTCACACAATAAATAAGCCAGCTAAAATCAAGGTCTGCTCATGAATATTCAGTAAGTTGCAAAAGACTCAAAATCTGTTGGATAAATTATTCATTGCAAATTATTTGTTCATCTTGACAGTCATAAAATTATACAATCCATTAAAAAAAGTCCAGTCACAGTATTTGACTCCAGCCCCGTGCTACAGAGAAAACCCCACTAGGTTGGTATTTGGGATGAATGACATGCATGTGCCCCTGCTGATGGGATCTGGGGGTGTCCAGCACCTCTTAATTCAGCCTGGGTGATGGAGTACCATACAGGTAGCTGCTCATTGCCTCTGTGAGGGATGGTTTCCTTTGCTCTTAGGGGATCTGAGGATATTCCTCCACATTCCTCCTCCTACCCCAGCAGAAAAGAGAGGGTGTGGAGACCACCACTCACACATGTCAAATGTTTTAAGTCACACAAATCCACTTCAGCTTTGTGCCAATGGGCTCTGTTCAAAGTAGGTAGGCTGTGTTTCAACACCTCCTGCCTGGACATATCTGTGGCCCTTTATGCCACCTTAATTTGGGCACTAGAGGAAGACTGTTGTGCGTTGTTGTCACCTCACAGTGGTCCTGTTTTATAGGTTGGTCCTTGAGTTTGTTCCAGCAGAAAAAATGGAGAGGAGGAGTGTGTTGCTCGACTTCCTCCTGTTTCTGTCCTCCTCTCTCAAATACACACCTGTAACCTTTCCCCTGCACAACACAATAAATCTGCCTCTACACAAGGGAGGGGCATTGAGCTATGCTGATAACTCATGGCTGGGCACAGTCTTTGTGCTCACTTTGCATTGCCAAGTGTAGAGGGGTTGGACTCAGGTTGATAAGCACAGAAGCTATGATGTTAGCTGTCACTTTTCTGCAATTCATCCTACTTCTTATGGCCCACGCCACTGAAAATACCCTTTATTTTCAAAATGAGAAATACAGCAGAGCCCTTATCAACATACAGAAAACTGTACCAGAGGAGCACACACTTCAGCGCAGTGAGTCCCATACCAGGCTCTTATATTCCACACATGGGCAAGTGGAGATGCTGTTGAGTACTTTTACACACACGCTCACGCACACATATATATGTCTATGTGCACATGTGTGTACAAAGACCAGTGGGATCTGATCAGTATTAGAAAAAGTTGCAGACCTCAGAGAGTAAAAATCCCTGTTACAAAAGCAGAAAGAGAATAGGTGCTTCTACTCTGTTCTATCCAGCATCTTACATACTACCTTCATCACTGTTGCATTTATTTCTCTCTCTAATATTTTCTTCTTTTTAAGGTTTGATCTGAGGCCAGGTTTTCTAATGAGTTTAGTGAAAGGATCAAAGGATGAGAATCACCATCTGCCTAAAGAAAACAATAGTATTTCCAAATGCATGATGGTATCTGGCAGTGAAGGCAGATTGCTGGGCTCCTTAGCTACATCATAGAAGAGAGATGGGAAGAGCAATAGAGCAGGAAACCTTATCTAACCAGATGCCAGCAAAAATTCAAGTCTTCCCAAACCCCTGCCAATTATTTTATTTTGGCAGCAGTAAAGAGGAAAAATAGACGAGAAAGAAGAGAAAAGAAGAGAAAAGAAAAGAAGAGAAAAGAAAAGAAGAGAAAAGAAAAGAAGAGAAAAGAAAAGAAGAGAAAAGAAGAGAAAAGAAGAGAAAAGAAAAGAAAAGAAAAGAAAAGAAAAGAAAAGAAAAGAAAAGAAAAGAAAAGAAAAGAAAAGAAAAGAAAAGAAAAGAAAAGAAAAGAAAAGAAAAGAAAAGAAAAGAAAAGAAAAGCACTGTTGTGTGAGAAGCAAGAAGTAGATGTATTTATCCTCCTCCTGGAAAGAGCCCCAGCAGTGTGGGGGGACAGACAGGCAGCAGTCAGACAGACAGAACTTAGTGGAATGAACTGATGTACGTCCAAGGCGGCTCCTCTTCTGCCCCATTTGTTTCACCTCTTGACAGATCCCATGAAGCTGAACAGTGAGCTAACTGGTTTGCAGAGCCCTGTGGGCTGTTGCAAGGGAGTAGGTGCTTATACAGCTCTGCTTTCCTGTGGTCCCTTCTGGGGTGGAGGGAGTTGTTGAAAAGTTTAGCGTTTGCAAGGATTTAGCAGGTGGAGATTTAAAGAAAGGAGAGAAATTTCAGATTTGCAGCTTAAGACCCTGGTGATGGTTTTGGACTTCCAAAATTCACAAAACATACTCCCCTAATAACAATGCCACTTTAATATGCCTGAGAATAAAAAGAAGGACTAAAAAGCTACTGAGCGCTTTTGTAAATCTTGGCATGTGAATGTGCGTTCTGTGAACCATCAGGTCTAAGTTAAGCAGAAGGATTTCAAAGAAATTTAGGCTTCTGAAGAGAACACCATTCCCCTGTCATGGATTGCTGGACAACCATGGAGCTTGGGCATTAACCTCAGTGTTGATCTGCACAGGGGAAATCGATGTGACCATATAACTGCACATGCCCATACCACCAAGCACCCAGAAATCTTAGATGAATGTCCAGCAGCCTAAAATTCTATTTCCACACTGAAACAAAGGAGATTTCTAAGGGAAAATGTGGATGTATGACAATCCTACCTAAAGAGGGATGATGGGGTTTCTGCTTTCTCCTTTTTAGCTGCTTTTGAAAAGACCACCAGACATCTATGCTCCTCATTAGGAGCCTCACTCCCTTTGGAAACCTGGACCTGTGGGATCTGTGCATGGGATGGCATCTGAGCCCATTCTCCATAAGACACAGCAAGACAGAGGTTGCATCCCCAACCCTAGACATTGCGAGGTGTCATCTTTGCAACCACCATCTCTCTTTAAGAGGAGAACACTCCATGCTATCAGAGTACTTGTATTTTTTAATGTTGCCGTCAGCCTCTTCCTTCCAAGCAAGTTACAGGTATAGAAGGGTAAATGAGGTAAGCAGCGGTGGAGCAAAAGGGGAGACACTGAATCCACAGCCCTAGAGACCAAGCTAAGAAAAGAAGGACTCGCTCAGGCCTTTAGCACAGCATCCTCTCCCCAACCAGCTACTTGGCATTCCAGCAGGGTTGGTTAATCCTTTGCCTTTGATGAATGTTTAATTTTGGCACCTTGTGGCTGAAGCCAGCACTAACTAGCAGATCCTGGCGATCAAAGTCATGGACTTAAATATTTCATTTATAAATAAAAAATAATAAAAAATAAAAAATAAAGACTTGGCTTCATAATAGCAATAAGGCAGCTCCAGGGGGGTTGTTATTGTCAATTAATTACACTCTTGGGACTGAAGAGGAGCTCCACTGCTCCTTGTAACTCTAATTGCCCTATGGGCACAATTATCCATATTCCCCCCCCCCCTTCCTCCTCTCTCTGTCCAGACAGACCTTATGGCTTAACTCCAGGGTAGGCTTTCTAGTTTTTAACCTCTGTTGCTCTAAGCTACCCTCCCCATGATCCAGGCTGGGAATGGAGAATGATAAGACTAATCCTTCTACTCTTGTGCATGTTCATTCTGTCCAGCTGCAATGCAGGTGTATTCACACCTGCTTCTACGCGCACAGATCCAGGTGGATCTAGAGGACACTCAGGGGAAGCCCTGTGTTGCAGAAGAAAATCCACAAGCACTGTCTTTTTGGATAGGCTCTGCAGCTCACGTCCAAGAAAGCACATAGTTCTCATCTCCTACTCAGGACCTCAAACTTACCGCTGAAGCTGTAACCTCTACTCAGATCTCGGGGGCTGGACCTGAGCTATGAAATTTTGAGCGTGGAAAGAAACCTCCTCATTGCTATTTTTGCTACTTTGAATGTTTGGTAAATACTAGAACTAATCCTGTTAAAGACACACACCCTGTTCTTAATTATTCATTATTGAAGCATTTCCCAATTTGAAGCTTGGACTTGACACACAAAACATCTAAACCTACAGATAAATGGAGGCACATATGACACTGACATGTGACTGGCAGGAACAGATACTTGGGGAAAGGGAAGAAAACAGGGCAAGGAGAAAATGTCTAATGACTTTTGGGGCCTATTTATATGTTCTGCAGAAAGGAGTTTCACCACCTAACTGGGTCCTGTTAAAAATTAACTTCCCTGGATCCATTTTAAGTGTGCTACCTGACAATTTTGTTCCATGCCCCCCAGTTGTTACAGTGGAGGAAGCAGTGAATGACTATTCTCTGTTCACCTTCCCTGAGACAGTCAGTTTTACATACAATCTGTCATATGCCAGTTTTATTGAGAGAGAATAAAGGCACCAGTTAGCTCCTCAAAGAGAAAAATAAGAGTTGATTTAATCACTTTCTGTGGAGCAGAAATATGAGAATACAGGGCTCTTTATTTTAGCAGATGGAGATTTAGAAGAACCAAATTCTAGAAGACGAAGCCTGACATGCAAAGAAGAAATAAGGTGCCCCTTTTTAAGAGTAATTAACTATTAGAAGTCTTTACCAAGGGCTATAAAAGATAACCTGTCACTAGCTACTTTAAAATGGGATAAGATGTTTTTCTAAAATATATATTTTACTTCGACAATAGCTCTTGGACTTGAAATGGGAAATAATTCAGAGAAGTCTGAAGGCCTGTTTTATGTAGCAGGCTAGCTTAGATTGTCACACCAGTCTCTTCTGGGCTTAAAATGCATGAATTATTAAGGTCTGATACTGAATCTCAACGGCAAAGGTTGCTTTCCCTGAAAGGCTCAAGCCTTTAAAGGTTCACTTATAGCTATTTGCAATGTTCATCACCTGTTGTAGTGGAAGCCCAAAGCTTTGAATTCAGGTCTTAAAGAAAAAAAATAATCAAGGACTGCATTCAGACTGTATGTATTTTGTGGCTGATCTGAAGTTGGTCACCCCGCTATGCCTAGCCATGTGAATTGAGGACTGCAAAATAGCTGTCATACTGCAAGTTCGGAGCTCTCTATTTCCTTGAAGAAACCTGGTATGTAACAATAAAGTTTTCCTCATATTTTTATTCTTTAATATATCCTAAGCTGGCATAAAGGAGCAGTGCTCCTTAACTTCAGTAGAGCTGTAGCAATTTACCACATATGAGAATATGTCTCATTTCACCTCACTATTCATTGATGGCATTACCTCTTGAGAGAAGAAAAAGGCAAATTTAATTCCCATCACCGATTTATTCCTTGCTTTCACTATAAGGCAACTAACAATTATTGCTGATCACACATACACAGAGCTTTGCAGAGAATCACTGGAGTTCTCTTGGAAAAAAAAAAAATGCTCTAGCTTTCATAAAAAACAGAGATCTAAGTGTTCCTGTGCTTTGTCCTTTCCTCCAGCATTTAAGGCCTGGAAAGTTTGCTGCTTGTGTTGTAATCTTACCCAGCTACAGGATATGTGACTGTGTTGCTTATTCCTCCCCTGTGCAATGTAGACCTCCATGCCTCACATGAGCCAGAGCCTTGTATGAGTTATACTGCTATTATGTTATAAGTAGGACTGATGTATTACAGAATGCTGCCATAGATCCTATTAATGGCACTCAGGCTCCATCTTTTTTTCTCTCTGTAATAAATTCTGCACTTTTTTTGGAAATGGACAGCTTCACAAAGATGCAAAGGTCCAGCACCCAGGAGGCAATTAGGCAAAGTTCAGTGCTTGCAAGGTTAGGCGGTAGCAGAGCACCTCACTTCTCTGCAGTGACAGGATTTATGTTGACATGACCAGCCCCTGCTGATAAACTAGTGTCTTGTTCAGCCTTGAGCAGCACTGCTGCCAAGAGGTTCCCCCATTCCCATGCATTTCATTACACTGCCTGAATTACTTTTACCATAATAATGTTTTCCCTTGTGCTGAATTTAGTTACCTCAACCCCTCACTGCCATTCATTCCTTTCTGCTAATTGACAGATTTGCTGGTATCTGCCCTTTTTCTAACCCTCTTCTGCCCAGGAGCGAGATGTAGCCTGATATTCACATACAGTGGTTTCTATACAGGGTGATCTCGATAAGAGATGAATCTGGAGCGGTTTTTCAGGCTCAAACGCCTCTGATCTTCACTAGGTATGCATATTTCTGGACTGTAGTCCCATTCTATTGTCAGTTCTTTATAATAGGAAGAACCATAAGCTCAGGATAGGCATGTGTAGAGACTTCAAATCTCTATCTGGATATAACTTAGGCTCAGTTCTGCTTTTAATAATCAGGATTCAAACACAACATGAATCCTTTCATTCCATGACAATCTCATCCTCTTGGAACTATCTTCTTATGAAGTTTGGCTTTTCCAGCTAGGTACTGGAGTATAAGTTGGAGGGGAGTGCACAGATATGAAAGGTAGTTGTATGAGTTTTCCTCCTTCCCCAAATTCTGAAATGAGGACAGAGACTTTGATGAATAAAAATGCCTTAGCGCTGTGGCTTTGTCTATATCTATATCTATCAGCTAAACCAAGTTGAGGCATGGACCCAGGCACTGTGTCATGGCCATCCTGATTGTTATAGGCCAGACACCCTTTCCAGGAAGAAATTTAGATTCACTCACCCTGTTCTCGGTGGAAGAGATTTTAGGTAGGTGGATAAAAGCTGTACTGTGCCACTTGTTCCTTGGGCCAGAAAACGGGCCTTGGCTGGTTTAATTTACTAGTGTAGATATATGTTTTAAGATTGCATCATGTAGTACTGATAACAGGACAGCGAGACATGAAAGTTTAAAGATAACAGTATCTTCCTCAGTCCTGCTAACAGCTCACTGCAACTCCTCTGTATCTTACAGTTCATATTCTTATTTCTTTCCCCTATCCTCCCTCCTTCCCAAAACCCAGCCAACATGCGCTATGTCATTTCTTACTGGATGCCTGGAAATGGGTTTGAAAAGAGCCAGGTTCTTTGCTTAGAGGAACTGTGGGGTTTAGATATATTAAGCACTGCCTCTGCTCCAGCCTAATTAAACATTCATCAGCACAGCAAGCGAATGAGTGGTTGTAAAACCATGATGCAATCCCTGCCTGTCACATCTGATTTAGCAAACAAAGTCGGATAGTCTTGCAAAAAAAAAAAGAAAAATAAACATAACCAGTGCTTCTGTGTTGGAACCGAAACATTAACTATCAGACAACAGTATTGAAGCAGTGCAGCCAGCACATCCATCTTAGTCACATCAGACCAAATGGTCAACAGATCCAAGAAGTCTAAATACCTCAGTATCGGTAAGACAGACTCAGCCTGATTACAGGGAAGCTGGTGAGGCACAGAACTGGGATCATAAATCTGGTGTGTAGAATGTGATGAAGGCAGCTCTGACCAGGGGCTGGGATTCATACTGTCTTAGCTGAGTGAGGCACAAGGGATTAGGGAACACAGGTCTTCTTGAACGTACACTGAATTCACCACTAAATTAATCAAGATGATCTTTCCAGATCTCTGATGTATCTCTTGCTGCCAATGAAATAACTATAATAGCATGTGGGGAGGGTTCATTGAAAATGATTGAAAAGTATTTGCATTTATATATCTCAAAGTGACTCACCCTGGTGGTTGAAATAAAGAAGCACCCAAAGTCCAATGTTAATGTAAAAATATGTGGCCTAAATCAGAGACATGCAAAGGAGCAATGGACTATTGATTTGTATCCACTTGCCCCATATCAGGTAAAAATCTCACAAAAAATGCTAACCTTATCTGATTACTATCATGATGTTGGTAAGTTTCTGTCACTTTGGAGCCTGATTTGTAAGATTTTGGCAATGTGGTGTCCTTGTCAGGAATACATTTGCTAAGTTCAGGCTCAACTTTGACCCTGAGTCTTCCCGAATCTGAATATGGTTCAATTCCTAGCTGGTATATATTTTACATATGTTTTACCCTGAACACAACAAACTCTTTTTAATAAAGGGAAGAAAAGGCAGATGTAACAGAGGAATTTATACTTCTGTGTTTGTCCTGTTGGGTCCAGAAGAGAACAGATGAGTGATGGAGTAGAGAGAGGGTAGAAAAGAGAGAGAGGAAATCATAGCCAATATGTCAAACTAGCCTATTTCTCCATCATTCCCAGATTTATCTTTTCCCCTCTTTTTCTTTATTATTAGGGTCATTAAGATGAAGGCAGTGTCCTTTCTGAGTTGCACTCCTATGGCTCCCGCGAGCGGAGCATCTCTGAGTGCCTCACTGATATGACCACACAAAACTTCACAGCACCCTTGTGAGAAGAGTCAATATCATTAAGGATGATTGTACGTTTTGATACATTTTCTAAAGCTCCATCTATGTTACAATTAATCTCCAATTCCAATTCAGTATTCAGCCTTCCAAGGTACACATTTGCTTTCCATCACACATAGTAATGTTTTTCTGTCCCTGATCCCGACTTCCCACCGGTGTAAATCTATACAGAGCCTGCTCTGGCTCATTTTACACCAGCCCATCATCTCAGACTCTCTCTGATATTTGTTGTTTGGTGGTGCTGCAGATCATTAAGATAGATGCTTGTGGCTACCTTGGGATGGGTGAATGTCAGTGTTGGTAAGATGTGTTTCCTTATATATGGTTTGCTGCACTCAGTGGGATCTTTCAAGGTGGGAAAGACTATCTGAATGCAAAGGGGAATTGAGTGCACAGACTGCCACAACTGTTGGGCTAGAAGGTACCTAGAAAGAGCTAATTTTTCTTGTGAGAAGACAGGACCAGCTATATCTGTATTCTGGACAAAAGTTTGTCTATCCTGCTCTTTCAGGTCTGTAGTTCTGGAGAGTCTGTGCCCTGTGTAAACAAAGCATTTCAGCTTTTCATTGACTTTGCCATTGTACAGTGTGTTGTTTGCAGTAGTAAATTTTACCATCTCATAAATTTTATGACTTTTATTGAAATTTTATAAAACTAGCACCTGCGATCCTGTATTGAAGTGAGCATTATAGGTTTATTTTTACAGTAAGTTTTAAAGCATCATAATTACTGGACTTCCCTCTCCCCCCATTCCTCAGCTCTTGGAGGAATAAAAAAATGAACAAATAAAACAACACATGATAAAACCTCAGAGAATGCCATACATGTCTGTTAAAAAATACCTTTAGATTTTAAGCAGCTTTTGTGCTTCTGTAAAGCTTGACTCCTGATTTTAATTGTTTGGGATTGATTCCCACTACAGTGGGAACTAGCAAAGAAAAGCATGGGCCAATTTACCTGCTTGATGCACCTGAGAACTGAGTATTACTCTGCCCAAATTGGAAGCAGACAAGCTGTACAAAGCATCAGATGACAAGAGATGAATGTAGCTGTCACTTGGTTAAGCGGGCACAGACTGGGGAGAGGAGACAAGTGCTCTCCTCCAGCTTTTGGCTAAGTCTATGATTCACCCATCTGGGGTCACATCTTCACTCTCTGGAGGAACATCCATAGCTCACACTGAGATGCTGGGGAGCCCCTCACCTGTGTCTGAGGGGAGACTTGGGCTCCTAATTGCCTAGCATGGCTGCACAAGAAAGGTGTATGGTAATAATAAAGCAGTAAATGAGAAAGATGGCTATTTGAATATGACATTCTTTGTCAGCTTTATTTCACTTAATAACGTGACATGGCTTGGGGAGGAAAAAAATTATTAACCTTGCCATTTTTAAGCCCAAATTGCTGGGAGTTTTTCTGCTGAAATTCATGACCTTAACTTTCTTTGATATTTAACAAATTCCTAGTTTTATCTCCATGGAAGCCTGTTTCAGGAGGGATAAGAGCTAAATGTCTGTGTGTGTGGGGAGAGTGTAGAGCAAGCCACCATTTGGGAACTGGGTGTAAAGTAGCCTGGTGTTGATTAACATCATTAAAAGAAAGTGGGAGGGGAAGTGTACTGAAAATGAGTGAAAGAACAGTATTGTAACCTGCTTTATTGCATTCCCAAGATGCTTGACTTAGCCTCATTGTCATAGCAAGATGATGTGTACCCTACGAGTGTATAAAAATATATGAACTCCTGGGACAATATAGTTCAATCTGCTTTGCTATTACCCATCATGTTCATCTGAGCACGCTACAGCTATTAGATCTGTTTGTGAAACAGCTGAGCCCATGGATGGATATCCTGCAAACGGAGCCTGAATATACAGTAGAGACGGGGTCTGAATGTACAATACATGGAAGGAGAAACAACGGAAATTAATGTACAATGGGGATGACTGCACAATGGGAGGTGCAAGAGGAATGAATCTGCTTCAACTGTGGATATGTAACGTTAAAATAGACAGATTGCCATCTATAATTAATGGTGTTTGCTTCCCCCTTCCCCTTGTCAGATAGCCCTCAATCAGCTTGACTTGCATAAGCTATTCTTCGCTACTGAAAGTTGTTAAAAAGCTGTCATGTTTAACCCCAGAGGTAGTTACATTTAAAACACAGGAACTGAGCTATGTATGTACAGAAAACCACATCCTGTGCTCCTTCCTTTTCCAGAGGGGCCAAAGTAGGCTACCTCTGGGTGAGCAGCAACATCAAAGCAGCTCACTGCAACATGCGTACAAAGGCAAAACAGAATAGCATCCAAGAAACCAAGCTCCCTATTAAAATGATGTTAAAGGTTAAGAGTATATACCAGAAACTTAATGCTAATATTCTTAAAGGGGTTCCATCATAATCCTAATTAATAGCAATTCATTTTTAAGGCACCTGAAGACAACTATTGTGCTGTACCCACTACTAACACTACTAACACTGATGCTTGGTTATCAGTGACACCATGAAGTAACTAAGTCTAATTCCACATTATTCCTCTAATCCCACATTATGACAGTTTTTACAGATGTGTATTTTTTTCTAATGATGATATTGCTGAAAAGACTGAAAAATACTAGGGTGTCACACATCTGCATCTTTGTAATTCTGTCTGTAAGAAAATATCCTGCATTCTTACTATTTCAGTTTGGAAGAATTATAAAATACTCCAAATGGTTTTTCTTGTCTATTCCTGGGATACTACTCTCCACCAGGAGAGGAAAAAAAAAAGGCAAATAAAAAAAGCTTGTCTTGTTATTTCCTTCTCTGGGTAATTGCATTTTCCATACCTCCCCCTTCAGAGGCATTTACATTGAGTTCTGCCTTCCAATGCTTCTATTGATTTGTAGCTCTGCAGGGTGAAAGCCAAACCCTGGCAAAGCCAAAGGGAGTTTTGACTTCATTTTTTAAGAACACATCCACTGATGTGCTGGGTCAATACAAAGTCAGAGCACTGGCCTATTAAACTTGATTTGTAACTACTGCTCAGAGCTACAGCCATGTGAGCAGCCAAACCATACCACTGAATTTAGTCTTTACTTTTTGACTGCCTTTTTAGTGACTGGTAATGTGGATTAGTGGCGGGTGAAGGTCTGGGACATCCCTTTCCACTCATACAGTTGGTTTATGCATTGAGAGTTGCCCACTTGGTTTAGCCCTACAAGTAGAGACCCAGTTCAGAGCCACCCAAAGGGGTTGTAGGATACCCTGCTGTGGGTAGAGTTGAGAAGCTGCCGCAGTGCTGCCTATTGGTGTGAGGTGCAAGGCCATACAATGTCTCCCAAGCACAGATGCCCAACCTGGCATGCAGTGGTGGACTTCGTATGGTAGAAGGTAGATTTGTCCTGAAGAAAGTGACATAAATCCCAGTACAGCCAGCAGAACTCCAGCAAGCTAATTCATGACAGAGAAGGGGACAGAGTCCATTGCATTGTTTCTGAGATTGCATCAAGCTTAAGATCTGAATAAGCTGTTGACCTTGGCTTGTTTGTTGTCTATACCATCAGATCAATTAGATACAATTGTAAATAGCATAGCCTAATTACTTCCTAATTTCTTCAAGAATGCCCCAAGCATAAGAATTCAATGAACTGCAACTATACAGAAAGTTTGAAGTCTGAGCTATTCTCTTATTGACATAATTTGGATGAAGAGAATGTGAGCACAGATTTTACATTTCTTAAAGAATCCAATTTTTAATTAATTTTAGCTTATAAGCTAATGAATAGGTTTCTCTTGTAAATCCTCTGAAAATTATTTCCATCCTCCAAAAGTATGAACACTAAGTTTGAGAAGGATAAGCTGCTGTTTGCTTGAAAAACAATGAGACAGAATCCCAGCCTTCACTGCAAAGCAGAAAATTTAAAATTATGAAATCAAGGCTATATTTCTGCTTTTATTAGACTTCTTTATGCTGTATGCCCTCACCCCAGATGAAAAACATAAGGCTGTCAGCAGCTTCTGGAAAATATATGGAATTGTGGTATTAGGTAATGCTTTGCCAGATTTTCCTTCTTTTCCTCTTAGTCCTGCTCCACTTCCTAATCGCTTGTTAATGCAGTTCAGCGTGCATGATCTCTAAAATACTTTGAGGACTGATGAAATGCATAGCACTATCTTAAGATATCAGGGAAGGGATTTCATCCAATGTGTGCAGTAGAGTTTACTTCTAATGATAAAGACTCTTGGTTTTGGCAGGAAATTTATGGAGGTGAAGCAATGGGAGTATAAAGTAGGTAGGCATTAGTCACAGAAGCCCAGATAGTGGTAATGCAAGCCCTAGCACAGGTAAAATCATCCCCTGGTATCACTGCATAGGGAAACTGCTCACTGAAGGTCCTGACAGGCAAATAGGAAAATTGGCATCCCTCCCCTCATGCGATCACTTGGATGAAAATCCCATTGAAGTCCAGCTCTCCTGGACACCACACTGGTTTACACACATACACAGATATACACAGTGCAGACAGGTTACAAATAGTGGTTACTTTGGTTAAGACTGAGCCAGAGTTATTACTTAGCTCCCCGTTTGGGTAAATGCGCCAATGCATAAAGGCTGTACATGCTGCAGTAACTGCTGCAATGAGGATCAAAGGTGTATAATTAGCTCCCTTTAAGCCTTGGGATGCTAAGAAACAGCTATGTCCTCACCTTTTTGCAGTTTCATACATGGGCAGCTATTTGGGGAGGGTTCTGATTTTGTTAGCACTACAGTACTAGTAGCGTAACACAGAGGTACTGGCTTAAAAGCCTTTCATACTTTTGTCCCAGCAGGAGACTGCACTACTTGAACATGATGGAAACTGAAGGCAAAACAACTTTAATGCAAAGAGAAGGCTCTGGGATCATAGGACACATTACCATAGGTTGTAAATAAAAATTAAGCTCCAAAAGATGAATCTACATAGCAGAGCTATCTCTAAGCTCCTCAGGTTGGGTGTTAGCTGTGCAATCGCAGCAATGTGGATGGCAGTGGAAAGTTGCAAAAAAAATATCCCACTGAACTGATGAAGATGTCACCAGCTGTTAGTCTGTCCTGAGCTCAGTGTTTCTGCAGAGCTCAGCTGCCAGTGGTACCTGTGCGATGTGGTGGAGGGTAAGCTCAGGTGTACCCACATAGGCTGCACTCCTGCATTGCAGGCAACAACTCATCTGGAGCCTGATCTGTGTGGTGCTCTAAGCATGGCTTCACTGAGTGACCCTAAGGCTCGAGATCCCCTGGGCCCTGCAAACAGACATGCTCCACATCTCCAGCTTGCCAAGGGAGGCAAGACAAAGAGGTCTCCAGTACTTGACCTTACTGAATTTCTGTTAGAGACTTGTGAACTCTGTAAATCCCATCCATGTACTCTTGAGACACAGCTAGACCAAGGCACCACTAACCTGTCCATGTGTGGTGAAGGAGAGGTTGGACCAGAGACCTTTGGAAGTCCCTTCCCATCAACACTCCAGTGATTTCCCTACAATATTTTAGCTGATATCTCCTTGTCCTGCAAAGTGGTGTCCAGATCTGCTCTAGTTTGTCTCCATGAGTTGGCCACTCACTGTGATGCACTGATGTCCTCCAGAGAGGACCTTGGTCCTGCACTGAGCATTGTGCTACCACACCAAAGCACCTCTCAGTTTCTCAGCAGTGTTCACCACCTGGCACAACTGAGTTTCATACCTGAGGGTTAACATCCATATTTATCTATTTTCTCCTATTTTGCTAAAGTTTGAGCATAATCCCTTCAGCCATTTTTTACTCTAGTGAGGAGTGAGAAAAGGACACTTTTCCTATTTGGAAAACTGTTAATTGTGTTTGCTTTTAAGCTTTGCTACAGAAAGAGAAAGCCAGCTGGCATTTGAACCCTGACATAGAGGCAATTCTCACTGAAGATGGCTTGGTATCTTCACTAGATTGCAGAAAAACGAGGAGGAGGGGCAGAGACAAGCATTTCAAAATGTAATGAAAATGCTCACAGGAAATGTGTAAGATCAGTAAATATACTCTAATGGCATTTGCACTTATTTAACATCCCTTTTACACATCCAGTATGGCTTAAGGGAGCCTTAATATAAATGTGAATTGGGGTCATAGAGAGAGAAATAGATACAAGGAAATGGGCACAAACTCCCAGTGATGCTCTCAACTGGGTATGTTAAGTAAAGATTTGGCCATACAGTATGTTCCCACACACAGATGCATGCGGTTTTCCTTAAAAAGCCTTCACTGGGCCCCACTTCCCATTAAAGAGGACTTACATCCTATGAAAATTCATAAACTCTGCAGGTGTTTCCATGGCAATTTGACAGAGTAATCTCCCACCATCTCAGCTTCTTGGTGACAATGACCAGAGGAAGATGGATTTATTAAATACACAGTGACATGATTATGACCCTGTTTTGCATAAGCAGGAACCTGAGCCAAAGGCTGTGCAACTTGAGATAGCAAGAGGGTTTTTATAAATATTGTGACAAGCAGAAGTGATATTTGGAAGAACATGAAAAAAAAATCTTTCAGTTTTTTTGAGACAGATTGCATTGTGGCGGGGCAGGGGAAGAAAGCTTTTTCCCCACTTCTCCACAGTTCAGTTTCCCCAAGAGCTTGAAGACTTAGCTCTCCCTCTCACCTTGAAAAGTTTTCTGTTAACCCTTCTCCTCCCTCTGTGTAGAACACCCTTTTTATAAATATGTTGTTAGGAAGGGGGAAGAGGGAAATGCTCTCCCTTTTTCAGTGATATAAAAATAACATGGAAAAGCTATAGGAACACAGATGGTACCAATAATTCCATTTATAACATGCATGCAAACATTCCAGGCCCAGCTCCAGACACACTGTCACCTTCACCAGCATGGTGGGGAGCACCACCACAGGGCCCACACACTATTTAAAGTAGTTTTAGCCTATTCTTTACTATTATGATTATTACTGTAGTTCCTAAACAGTGGTCTAGATAGCTCACAGGGTACTGCACAAGGGACCCACCCTCTCAGGTTACTTGGGGCTGCAGAAAGTTTTTGTCCCTTTGAGGCAGGACTAGACCTACAGTGGTGTGAAAAGGCTTTAGTGCTCAGGTTAAGTAGGGTCTTGCAGAGACACTAGGTCTTTATCACCAAATTTGCCCATTCAGTGTCCCAGGCTGGGCACTGAGAGATGGGCATAGTCTTCCCTGCTCAAACTTAGGGGCAGATGAACTGGTTTCCTGCATGTCCCCTTAGCAGCCATGCCTGCACAAGAAATAGAGCTGTCAAGAGATGGAAAGGCAGCTTCAGCCCGATGTCCCCTCCACCAGAGGCCGTGGAGATACTCCACATGGAGATACAGGAGTCTGGGGTGCACTGAGGTTTGCACAGCTGTGCCATAGCTGGGGGGGGGGTGTGCACAGCAAAGGCAAGAACAGGGAGCAGGGACGAGTGATGTTGCAGAGCTGAGGAATGAGCCCCAGAGTTTTACATCCACAAGTCCCACAGCAGGGGGTATCCTGAATACTGACAGATCTGGAGGCTGGCAGTGAGATCATAAAATGTTTGCACTGTCTTTCAACTTCTCATAAAACCAGGAAGGCTGGTGAAAATGCAGTAAATGAATCACAAAGAGCTAAAGAAGGAAAACATGAGTAAGAAATGTGCTTGGATGTGTTTTTCCTCTCTGGATTCCATCATTTTTGTGATAATTTATACACTAAATTAAAGGATGAAGCTAGGAGAGCAACTGTGTGGAAGGAAGGGTTGTGGTTACCCAGAGAGCTCATGTGCTAGACAGACTCGACCAAGACCTGCAATGCTCAATGTGAAATACAATCTTTGTTTTAAATTCATTTTCCTCTCCCCTTGCTCTTCTTTTTTCTTCCTCCAGATAAATATATTAATTAAATGATCCTGTATGAGCCTGTATCAGGAATAGTGTGGTGAGCTGGACTAGGGAAGTGATCATCCCCCTGTACTCGGCACTGGTGAGGCCCCACCTCGAATACTGTGTCCAGTTTTGGGCCTCTCACTACAAGAAAGACATGGAGGTGTTGGAGCGTGTCCAGAGAAGGGCTACAAAGCTGGTGAGGGGTCTGGAGGACAAACCTTATGAAGAACGACTGAGGGAGCTGGGGTTGTTTAGCCTGGAGAAGAGGAGGCTGAGGGGAGACCTTATCACCCTCTACAACTACCTGAAAGGAGGTTGTAGAGAGATGGGGGCTGACCTCTTCTCCCTGGTGACAAGTGATAGGACGAGAGGAAACGGGTTCAAGTTATGTCAGGGGAGGTTTAGATTGGATATTAGGAAACATTTTTTCACTGAAAGGGTTATTAAACATTGGAATAGGCTGCCCAGAGAGGTGGTGGATTCACCATCCCTGGAGGTGTTTAACAAAAGGGTAGATGGGGCACTTAGGGACATGGTTTAGAAGTGGCTTTTGTCAGGGTAGGTTAAAGGTTGGACTCGATGATCTTAAAGGTCCCTTCCAACCTCAGGAATTCTATGATTCTATGATTCTATCCTTCTTTAGAATTACACAGAAAAGAGAGTTCAGAAACATTTATTGAACCAACCTGTAAAACTAGAGCAAAATCAGCTTCTCTGTTCTCTCTAAATGATTTTTCCGTTGCATTTCACATCTTATCAGGGACTTGTTTGGGCTTGAAGTTCTGAAGCTTTTTCTGTAGGTCAGTTCAATAAGGCACTCAAAGCTGCTTTTCTCTCCATTGATTGGGATGTTGGGTATGATTTTGGGTTTTCTAGTTTTTTGGACATAAAATAATAATACATTTTTCTGTCTTTTATTTCTTTTATCTTTAAAGGATAATAGACATATTCTCATTCTTGTACCATCACAAAAATATTCCCTTTCTGAAAGGACTTCAGCTTCTCCACTAACACTGCAGTGTTATAAAATTTGGCTCATAGTTTTGGATTCAGTTATTTCACCAGACGTGAGATAGGAATGAAACAGCAGCTTCACCAGCCATTCCAGCCCATGGTACATTGACCCTCTCTGTATTGACAATCTATAGCCTGTTACACAAAATATTTCATCTGTCCCAACTTCTATTTTTGGCGTCATCATATCTGAGGAAGAGATGGACACACAGGCTGAGAACGGGTGGAAGGGACAGCATGTGAAGATTTTTAGTCAGCCTGAATTAAATAATAGTCAGGGGACAGATAACACAAATGTATCAGACCCAGCACTAGTAGATGAGGATGACTGCACAGGTCTGCCTCGTGGCCCACAAGTCCCTGGGATCTTCTCAGGTGCTGGCTAGTGGTGAATGTTTAGAGAAGTGTGGGGCAGCAAGTATGAAATGACCCTTCTTCTATGCTTCTCCAGCCATCTGGCTTCATGAACAATAGTCCACATCACAAGGTCAGAGATGGGCTCCAGACTTCCATCTGCCCCTTGGTGCCATTTTCCTCTGAGAGCCCTTCTTAATTTTCACTCCTAATTAGTCCTGTTCCCAGAGAAGAACCACCAGAGCGTGGCATGGTTTCAGACTGCTCCTGGCATAGCCTCAAACAGTCCCCTGGGTCCACAGCAATGAGCAGGGATACCTGAAACCCTGAGGAACCTCTGTGACTTCCACAGGGATTTCTCTGTGAGAATAAAATCCAAGAACCCCTCAAATAACAGCACTACACACACACAACACAGCTCCTCCCCATAGCCCCTGTTCCAGCTTGAGGCAGCATTACAGTATCCCAGGTGGCCACATTCAGAATTGCTATAGCTCTATAGAGAAGTCACCTTTCTTTTTAGGCATTAGTAAAAATCTCCAGTTGACTGATTATACATTTTATCTGTTATATTTCTTTTTCCTCCCCCCTCCAGCCTCTCTCCCTCACAGCAAAGAGTTTCATGCAAACCTAAGATTTCTGTGGGGAGCGGTAGGCAATAGAACTCTGTTGTCTAATGGGACTTCCGCTGGCATTTGGCATCCTTCCTGCCATTTCACCCTTCATATTATAATTTATAGTGTGATGTAATGTTTTTCATATCACACTATAACATAAATTATTGCCAGTTTGTCCTTAACACTTAAGGACACAGTCTAGGGCTTTTTGAGCCAGGAAAAAGAATGAGAGAAAGAAAGAAAGAGAGAGAGGGAGAAAGAGAGATGGAAGGAGGGAGGGAGGAGAGAGAGGGAAGGGAGTGAAGGAAGGGATGGGAGGGTGGGATGAAGAAAGAAAGGAAAGAGGGAGGAAGGAAATTTATTTACAGAAGCAAAAGCCCCCAAACCGTTTTTTCTAAAGGCAAACTTACTGAATAAAATAAAATAAAGAGGACAACTCTTTGTCCCAATAATTTATTAAAATGCTCTGCTTCAGCCTAGGATATATCAATGAGTCCTCAGTACATCAGACAGGAGAGTCTGAGGAACAGACCGTCAGGCTGAAAAATAATCTATTTCAAAGTTTCCTTATCTTTCTCACTAGAATGTCCCTTAAATGAAAATGAAAGACATTTTAATATCACTTGGAGGCTGTTTGTTCATTTTTGGCATCTTATTTATCCTGGAGAGTTTTACTGTCTATTTACTTTATTACTATATGCTATTTCTGTTGTGGTTGCAGTTAGAAGCCCCATTGGGTTAGGTGCTGCCCAAGGTGTGAGCAGCCCTTTTAGCTAAGGACACCGCAAGGATGTGCTCATGTCCCCTCCTCTCAGAGCTGGCACCGCTCCATGGGCAAAACCATGCTCTACATGCAGTAATGCTGGCAGAAGACTGCTTCTGACTTCATTTGCATCACTTGAAGAAATCACCATACTCCACCGGCTAAAAAATGCCCTCCCTCTGCTTATGTATCCTGTGTCTCCTTTTGAAGATCCACCAAGGCAGCCAGAGAGCAGCAGAAGCGCCCATGTGTGGTCAAGCATTTGGGGACACTCTACGAACAAGTCCCAAACTCCAAAATGAAGGGACAGATTGCCGCCCTCTTCCATCATTAGCTGGTCTCATTGAAAAAAAAAAAAAAAAATGAAAATGGGAAATAAAATATTTTTAAACATGCATATGATAGTTTGGGGTTTTACTGAGGTTTGAACTATCAGGCCAGAAAGGACCATTTGACCCTTGAATGTGGCCTCCTGTATCTGACAGACTGGTCAGTCTCCCTGGGCAAACTCCCCATGTGAGCCCTAAGACAGTTCACCAAAGTATTTAGGGCTGCATGGCAAGACAAGCTGGTTCCACCCTTGCCTGTGATTGCCATGCTGCAGGTAAGTGTGCTGCTACGTGCCAGGTGGACCTGCTTGCATGCCAGGACAGCTGGAATTAAAAGCTGTAGCCAGCTCCTGCTCACAGCAACCTGGGCCATTAGACCAGCTTTGGGTGCTGGATCACAGCACGCATTCCCCTACACACGCCCAGTACAGGGGGACATCATAAGGGGAAAGGAGTTTTGGAGGAAGCCAGTGCCTCCTTCCCCCTTATTTTGGACAGTGCTCATGAGGCACCAAATGCTGGGAAGATCTTTGGGCTTTTTGATCAGGAATTTTGCTAGAGGCCAGCTCTCCCCTCCCCCTTCCCTTCCCTCCGCTCCCAGTTTTCAGCAACTGAAGCAGAGTAGAGGGGTTACAAAATCACCCAGAGTCCTCTAGCTGCAATAATCACTACGGCTTGTGCAGGATTTACACTCTGCAGTTGTAGGATTACACCTGTAAACAGCTCTAAGAAAATAAAATTAAAAGAAAAAATACTATGCCATCTTTTCATCCCTCTCCTTTCTCTGTGCTCTGCTTTCCACACCTCCCTGGCCCAGAAGCTGTGACCACCCATCTCTGGAGTCCCAGTGATTTTCCTTCCTCTCTCCACCCTGTCCTTCCCTCACAGCCTTGCTCAGATACTTGAGTCTTTTAGGGCAGTACCTCACATAGGACTGCTCTTGGGATATGGTATGTATTTACCTTTTTCCCACATGGGTGTAACTTGCGCAGGATGCCTGTGGTTTAGCAAAGCCAAACACTTCACCATGTGATAATCAGCCAGATACAGAGTTTGCCACCTTTCTTTCTGATGGGCTGCTCCAATACACCTTTTGCATGGTCCATTTTGTAAATAACTTTGCAAAACTGAAAGATCCTAGGAGCTGTGTTAGAAAGGAACATCCTCATTGCTTTTTAGAGGAGGGAATATCAATAACTCCATTAGGAATAAGAAGAAATGAAGGTGCAGAAGGGTCCTGTCACATCAGCCTGAAGTTGTCTGGTGGAAGAAGCCAAAATAGTGACCCCACTGCTAGAAGCCTCTCTGCTTCATGGGAATTCCTCACCAACTTTATCCTCTTGCTTTTTGAGCAGCAATTTAGACATTTCACCCTTATTTCCAATTTAAAAAAGAATCCATAAAATCTGTCTCCCACTTTTTCCAAATGTTATTTTCCTGGCCACATTTGGTCTTCAGGCTTTGCTTGCAGCAGATCCAAGCCCTTCCTCTATTTCCCAAGGAGGGAATACAGGTAGGTTCCTGTTCTCATTCTGCTGCTTAATCTAAGGATTTATCTGAGTTTCATTTTCTACCTGATTCTAAATTATGTTTGTCCATCCTAATCTTCTCTGGGGGCAGCTCATGAGAAATACAGATGTTTTCTGAGGGTGTAGAGATTCTCAGAGGAAGGATTGCAAACTGGAGTTGCACTCTTGAGATGGAGTCTATAGAAATAGACACGCCTGTATTAATTACTCTGCTGAAACAACACACATGCCTCAATTTATGCTCACTGCATGGACCCAAACAGCATTCTCTTACCTCCTTCCATCTCCTTACTCCTTACTCATACATTTTTACTGTATAGGACCATGTTCAGGTTTGTTTCCTTTGCTCTGCTCTGTCTTCAGACTCTGAGCAGAATTTAACTCGATGTGTTTGCTTAGATATTTTTTATCAGCCAGTTGAGCAGAACCACTACATTATAGGGATGCATGTCGGCTCCTCTTGGACTTAGCCGCTCCCTGTGTTTTTGACTTGATGGTTTTGAATTCAATCAATTGGTAAATGGCAAAATAGTGAGAGAAATTGCTTTATGTCATTACCCTGCATGTCTGTGTCATTACCCTTTAATATTGCATTGTTATTGACTGATGCAGCCTGTCAAGATATGACCAGTGGGATGTAATGCAGTGGTAGAGATGTGCGAAATATTTCATTCAAAGTTTACTCCTGTAATGGGAGGCATGCTTATGGTTGAAAGAGGGAGAGGAGGAGAGGTGTGAAACCCCAGCAACCAAAACAGACAAGCCTGCTCTTCAACTTGGCCTGGACTTCAATCTGTGATGAATGCTTTGGTGGAGAGATGCCCCCATTCTTTATCATAAGGACTAGATTGTATCTAAACCATTCTACCATTCTATTAAGACTGGATATCCCGCAAGCTCATCCTGCCCCTGTTCCTCGACCTAACAACTCTGTGACTTTTCCCTGTAAATACTATTATGGCTTGATGTAACCAGCTAGATGTGGTCCAAGTGATATAAACCAGAAAAAGAAGACAGCTTTCTATTCTTGCTGAGCTTCCCAGCTCCCAGAAATACACACACACGCACACAGAAAAAAGGAAAAAAAAAAAAAAAGAAATAAATGTTTGTAATCTGCTTTCTTATTTCATTTGGTATTTGGAGACTTCTGCTAAATAGTCCCTTCCCATTCAAGACTCTAGTCTGCTGCTTCCATGTCTGAGCAATGCATAGGAAATGAGAGAGGTCAAACACAAATGGGGGAGACTGGGGAAGAATAAAAAAAACCCACCCCAAAACAACTCTACAAAAAAAAGATGAAATAATAGAAAGTGACAATGTGACATAAAAATAGTTATTAATTCACCTGTCCATGCTCATATCCATGTTTGATCATTGCCTACTAATTGTAGTCACCTCTAAATTAACCCCCAAATAGCTGGTGGCATGTGGGCATACTAACGAACACCTGGAAAACACTGTTCACCCAAAGTATAATTGATCCATGGAACCCCTTGCTGCAGGGAATCACAAACGCCAAAAGTTTACATGGGTGCAAAAAATGACTAGAGAAAGACATGGGTGAAAAATCCACCCTGGGAAACTAACTGCAAGGAAATCCTGACCCTATATCACAGGGAAAGTAGTGCAGTATGTCTTTCTCATTCTTACGCTCCTAACTGCTGTTGGCTCCTGTGGATAGATGGTACTGGGCTAGATAGCCTGGCTTGATGCAGCTGTTCTTATTTCCCTGTGTTCATGTAGAACACATATTTTGAAACAAAACCATAATATTAGTAAAAGGACAGATAAAAGTGTGAGAAAGAGATTTTAGCAATCAGTTAAGAGAGAAAGAAACAAAGAAAAAAAAGAAATATTTCCAGAGGGCTGGGTCTCTGCCCTACTATTCTGTTTCCCTTCCCCCTTGCTATCTTAGGCCTCATTTGGGAAAGAAGACCCATCAAATTAAAGCTGGATAAAAACTCATTAAGAAACAACAGGCCTAGATGAAATTTCCTCTGGGAGTACACTGATGGAATGGTCTTCCCCCACCCTTTCTTTGGTTCAAAGATTACAAACCTTTTTTCTCCTCCAGGACTCTTGCCTCCATCCTGGTCCTGGCTAACTCCACTCCTGAATGAACCCCTGGGTTTGAAGGGTCCATGTGGGTAGAGAAAAGGAGAGAGTGGGGGTTGTTTTTTATGCTTCCTTTTGTTTTTAATTAACCTCCAGTGTTTTCTTTGCCTAGAGAGCAAATCCTCTCACCCTGATTTTTTACAAATGCCTGCATTCAGACTGCAGAAAAGTTAGATCTAGAGAGAGAAAAACTGAGAAAGTTAGAGGGGAAAAAATGCTTCTCCGTCAAAAGGAAGAGCTTAATATGGAGAGGGAATTGCAATCTGTGTAAGCTTTACAGGCCAATCTTTGCTTATTAATCCTGGTGTGAAGCAAGCCCAAGAAGACAAAACCACTCACAGATTGATAGTGAGCTACTAGGCTTCTGCAGCTCAGGATTCCTGCAGCAAACTCTCATTTCAGGGACTTGCACAGGAATATCTGGGCTGGGCTTTAAGACAGAGGTGTGCAACATAACCTACCCCCACCCCCTCACAATGGTGTTTCTTGCTCTTTAACACACACAGTTCTTAAAGATGGTGATGGTTCAAAGAATCACAGAATTGGAAGGGACCTCTGGAGATCATCTAGTCCACCCCCCCGACAGAGCAGGTTCACCTAGAGCAGGTTGCACAGGAATGCGTCCAGTTCAACAAATACCAACACTGAATCAGCTGTGCACTAATCCAACAGATCTATGGTTATATCTGAAGCACATAGGGGTACTTTTGTCCATCTGTGCTCATTCCCTGTGACATGACAGCATGAGAAGATACCCAGAATGTCATGAGAGGTCCTAAGGTAGCAGGAGGGTCAAGATATTTCACAGGGTAGTGGCAGTGCAGAAGTGGCACATCATTGCAAAACAGAGGCTAGAAAAAGGAGAGCCACTGTCTTCATTGAACTGTCTAGACAGGAGTTCCTGGGATCACTGGGGATATGAAGCACAATTACAGCTTAGATTTCATGTGCCTTAATCTCCAAGAGTGAGCTGAGCTCTAGATTTCCAGTCATGCACGTGCCAGTGGAGTTACTTTCTGAAATATGGGAAAAATCCAAATGCTAGTTTATGGATGGACCAACTAGAGGTCAAGGAAAGGTATAAAATATACAACATGTCACTGTAACAGGAAGACAATCAACATGACTAACTTCTACTCTGATTGTCATTAAAGAAGAAAAAGGAATATTTCAGATATGTACTAAAACAGAAATATGGGTTGGGGGCAGGACAGGGAGATTTTTGCAAGGCAGATTAACACAGGCATAGTCAAAGGCTGGAGTCATAATTTACATTTAAACCTTCATTCCATACGAATTTAGATTGAAGATATCTGCAGAAACTGAAGAACAGATTTCCCTAAAAACCCATTATTTGTGTGGACTTGTTCAACAACAATACAACATTGTGCTCCAGAGAGGTCGCTCACTTCAGCACCCTGAACATTTCCACGTGTATTAGCATCCTCATCTTTTTTGGTCTCTCTACTTTGCTAACAGTGCTGTTACATAAGGGAACATACCAAATAACATCTTTCCTGTGAAAAGCATTATCTTTCCAAGGGAGAGACAGCCCAACAAAAAGCTTTCTGTCACTTTCAATAGGGACTTTGGGCTAAATTCTTAGCTGATGTAGCTCTACTGAACCTCAAGTTGATGAAGCAGCTTGAAACCACCTGATGTTCATCTTGGAGAATCCACAGGAGATGTTGGTGTACAGGCTATGTATTAAAATAATAACAGTAATAATGACAATTACATAAATGGAATTTGCTATGGGGCTGCTGGAACACCAACAGCAAGTTGAAAATACAGAGCTTCCTGTTCTGTAGACCAAACTTGGGAATTCAATGCTTTGTGTATCTTCACTGAGTAAATAATCATTCCCCTGCTGTTTTGAAAACAGTGAAATTTGGAAGCAAGATGAGTTAGATGGTACAGTAAAAATAAAACTATTTCAAATATTCTGTAATTGAGTCCCAAACTCATTCACCATATCTGCTATGACAAATTCAAATGGGGGAGTCACATATGTAAAGTATCACTCATGCATATATATCATACTGAATACCCATTGAAAGCAATGCTGTATTTTCACTTCCCAAGACCTGGATTTCTTCCCCTTGCCCTAAAAGGGAAATCCAGTCACTGTTAATGATGGCAGGATCTTTACTGCAAGGGAAGGACAGCCACCACAGAACAAGGTTACTCACACACAAGGCAATGCAGTACAAGTGGGTTGCATGAAGCATGTAGATGGTTATGGTAGCCTTAAATCCTGTGAAATTGAGCACACTTCCTAGTCTTATGAAGCACTTGTAAACTGTTCCTCCTATTCTTCACTTCCTTTAAGGACAATTTCATGCCATCTCAACCTCTTTTCTCTTCAGATACCAAACAAACCCTGAGGGCTATGAGGTTAAGAAACTCTTCACAAAGCCTTGGGTCTGTTGCCTATGAAAGGTGGGCCAGAACCATAGCAAAGGGTTGGCAGGACCCTGGAGAAGCTTTCTAGCTCAACTAGCACAATGCAGGACCAGCTTCCACTATGCTATTACTGACAGTTACGTTTCTCTCATTTTTAATCTACCTCTAGTGATGGAGAGCCTCAGCCTCCCTAGACAACCAGTTTTACATCTTTTATTTCCTCACCGTTAGAAAGGATTTCTTTTAGTCAGAATCTTTCTCCATTCAATTTCCTGCCTCTTTCCAGTGGCAATAAGTAAGTGAATAGATCTTCAGACAAACAAGAGAAACCCCATTCTCTCATTAAAAATGTCCATTGCAACATTTGTTAAATGACTGGTGCCACAAGATGCAGACATTGATACAGGGCAGTGAGTTATCCTGACAGGGACAAGGGGAAGGACATGTCCTTCCACTTTCTTTTCCCAAATTTTATTGGAGCCAGTCTTTGAAAATTCAATATTCATTCTGAGCTCCCACTTAATAAACTTGGCAAACCTGACAAAACAAAACCATGCTATTCACTTTCCCTTTTCATTCTTAATTGGCTCATCTAAAAGCAATCAAGTGAACATTTAGCTATGGTAGAAAGAACTGCAGGAGACCTCTCCTCTAAATGCCATTATTCAGGAGTGCACAGGAGTGTGGATATGTTTATGGAGAGTGGGAAGCACTCTGCAAATTCTCTCTGAACAGTGACAGAGGAGCAGGGACCACAGGAGGATGTAGGCATCACAGTGTCCCAGTGTTAGGGCTGTCCGGGGGAAAGTCACAGCCAGCTATGCCTGTGGCTCCCATGATAGTGTCAGGGGAAATAAGGCGTTAAAGAATAAACTGTATAAACAGCACACTGAATAGGGAGCTGCCTGAACTTGCCAAAATGAAACACTACAGAGAAAGGGATCTCTTAAACCCCATCCCTCAACAGGTCTCAGATACCACCTTTCATTAGGGGATCAGCTTGCCGGGATGTAGGTGCATGAGATCCTTCTTGCACACCACGTCCAACCAGAAGAGGGCCCCCTCTCAACCAGCTGTGAAAGGAAAGGTAAATACCAGTCTCTAAAGCAAGAGAAAAAGAAGTGCGTGTAAAGCGTGACTGTAAGTCTCTCTCTCCCACAGCTGAAATGCAGACCTGCTAAGCACTTAATCTGTTTCACATGGTAATGGTATTGGAGGTATGGAAACCCTGGCTGGGCTGCTTGGTGTGCGTGGTGAAATACATCAGGTATAGATCAACTTAACTTTTCACAGTAGGTAATGCAATTTTCTAGAAATACACACACAAGTGTGTCTAGGGCAGGAATCAGATTTCAACAGTGGAGCCATACAGAATGTATAATTATATTTTGCATTTTTAATAGACTTATTAGCATAATAATGCATTAGTGTAATAGAATATTAATGTGATGCAGATATAGTAGCATATTATTAGACCCTTATTGTATTGGTGGCACGATCTACTAGAGAAAATGTTGCTTTGTGTCTGATATTGCAATACAAGAAAAAATTGAGATGGCAAATAGCCTCTCTGTGTCACAGGCATGTCTGAGTCTAGGTGTTAATGCAAGAGCTGAGAAGAAAATGCTTTTGCAGGCAGAAAGTGGTTGATATTTGAGCAGTTGTCACACTTTCTCTGAATTCAACCTAAAAACATTTCAAGCTGTTTGAGTTTCAGTTTGAGTTGGGAAGTTTGCTCAGTGGTTTTGTGTAAGAGCCTTGATTGACAGAACCTGTCTAAATGCAGAGAATTAATGAGCTTGTATTCTGCAATGGGCTGGGAAAGGAAACCAGCTGGAGAGACCTTCCATATGACCCTTAATGCTACTTTGTTACCATCCTTTGTTCAGCACTTGTATAGTGCCCAGCAGACAGGGGCTCTGCTGCTTGGTGGAGAGGGGGCCCAGGTGATCCTGAAATGCAATTAATGCATAACAACTTCAACCAATCCATCTAATTTACTGCCTGCATTTCTTCTGGGCTTGCTTTTCCCTTTATTTTTTCCTCTCACCATGAAGGATAGCCACTCATCTTTTTTAAAAAAAAAAAAAGAAAAAAAAAAGAAAGAATACACAAGAAATAATGTGCTTTTTTCTGGCTTCACCCTGCTTTTTCCCTTCCTGAGCACTGTTTGGGGACTCTTCTATTTAACAAAACAAGGTGAGCTCATCAGCACAAAAGCTGAAAGTTTCACAGGGTCCAAAATTGCTTCCATCTACGGAATTACTTTTTAACACATTCTAAGTTAAAATTATCCCCTCTGAGCCAAATGCAGATTGACAGCCAAACAATCACGTTTTGTTGATCCATTTACAGAGGTGCAAATGCCTAATCCAACACTGGTTTGCTCTGACACCACAGTGGTGTTGTGGGGTTTTTTTTTGTTAAAAAATACAAAAACAACAACAGAGATTTGGGAGGGAGACTCTTGTTACTCTTTAAGGGAGAAGAGAGGGACTCCAGGAACCCCTGGGACTGTGGGATTGCTCACCACCACCTCAAGCCTGTTTTGCTTGTTTATAGATCAGAATGCAGCTTTTGTGTCAAAAACTGAAGCCTTTAACATTTTCAAAGCCTGTTTTCCTCTCAGTTGTGGTGAACATACTGATGGAGCAAAGCAAGGGCACCCAGAGTTCAGTAGCTCTTATAATTGGACCTAAACTGATTTCAGTCCAAGGTCAATTTAAAGACGAGGCTTCAGATGCCATTCAGAAATGACAGGAGAGCCTGATGTAAGCCCTAATATTGCAGGAATAATATAGCACCGATCATCGCTGGAAAGTTGCTGTCAGGATTGTCTTGCTTGCACATAAGCTATGGATCTAGATCATTTAGACAGATATGGGTAAGGAGGTGAAATTCCGTCCTTGTCACTCAGTGATACAACTTAACCTGATTTTCTTCTATTTAATTTTGCATGCCTTACTACAAAGGTGTCTATGACCTCATTATCTAAGCATGGGAAATGTGAAATTGGACTAATCAGTAAAAGAGATAAATAGTTATATCACTCAACAGATGTGTACTTATTTACTGCATACCTAACTCCCCTTACCTATTCTTCTAGTTAGGCATGCATCTTGCAGTTTTTAGTGCTGTTGGAAAGGGAAGCATTCAAGACTCAATATTTTTTTAAGGCTGCAAGTTTTTTTAAACAGTCCATACAAACACACACACAGAGCTCTGCAGCAAACTCAGCCCTCTTGAAGATGATTCATCGAGCACCTCTGAAACGTCAGTGTGAAGGCGGACTTTGGTCTTTTCAGGAGCCTGCTTGACAGAGTCCCTTGGGAGACAGTCCTGAAGAGAAAAGGAGTCCAGGAAGGCTGGATGTTTTTCAAGAAGGAAGTCTTAAAGGCACAGGAGCAGGCTGTCCCATGTGCCATAAACTGAACCATGGGGGAAAAAGATCGGCCTGGATGAACAGAGAGATATGGTTGAAACTAAGGGAAAAAAGAAGAGTTTATGGCCTTTGGAAAAAGGGGCAGGCCACTCAGGAAGGCTACAAAGGTGTTGTAAGGCTATGTAGGAAGAAAATTAGAAAGGCCAAAGCCCAACTAGAACTTAACCTGGCTTTGGATGTTAAGAACAATAAAAAGAGTTTCTATAAACATATTTGTAACAAAAGGAGGACTCGGGAGAATCTCCATCCTTTATTAGATGGGGGCAATAACACAGTGACAAAGGATGAAGAGAAGGCTAAGGTACTTAATGCCTTCTTTGCCTCAGTCTTTAGTAGTAGTCAGTTGTTCCCTGAGTACCCAGACCCCTGAGCTAGTAGATAGGGGAAGGGAGCAGAATGAAGCCCCTGTAGTCCAAAGGGAGATGGTGAGGGACCTGCTCCAACACCTGGACATACACATGTCTATGGGGCCAGATGGGATCCACCCAAGGGTACTGAGGGAGCTGTCGGAAGTGCTCACCAAGCCACTTTCCATCATTTACCAGCAGTCCTGGCAAACTGGGGAGGTCCCAGTTGACTGGAGGCTAGCCAATGTGACACCCATCCACAAGAAGGGCCAGAAGGAGGATCCAGGGAACTACAGGCCTGTCAGTCTGACCTCGGTGCCTGGGAAGGTCATGGAACAGATCATCCCGAGTGCCATTATGCATCACATGCAGGACAACCAGGTGATCAGGCCCAGTCAGCATGGGTTCATGAAAGGCAGGTCCTGCTTGACAAACCTGATCTCCTTCTATGGCAAGGTGACCCACTTGGTGGATGAGGGAAAGGCTGTGGATGTTGTGTACCTGGACTTTAGTAAGGCCTTTGATACGGTTTCCCACAGCATCCTCCTGGAGAAACTGGCTGCCCATGGCTTGGACGGGAGTACTCTTTGCTGGGTTACAAACTGGCTGGATGTCTGGGCCCAGAGAGTGGTGGTGAATGGAGTTAAATCCAGTTGGTGGCCATTCACAAGTGGTGTTCCCCAGGGCTCAGTATTGGGTCCAGTTGTCTTTAATATCTTTATCAATGATCTGGACGAGGGGACTGAGTGCACCCTCAGTAAGTTTGCAGATGACACCAAGATGGGTGGGAGTATCGCCCCACCCGTAGAATGGCTTTGCAGAGGGACCTGGACAGGCTGGGTCGATGGGCTGAGGCCAGTGGTATGAAGTTCAACAAGGCCAAGTGCCGGGTCCTGCACTTGGGTCTCAACAACCCCATGCAGCGTTACAAGCTTGGGGAAGAGTGGCTGGAGAGCTGCCTGGCAGAAAAGGACCTGGGGGTGTTGGTCGACTGCCAGCTGAATATGAGCCAGCAGTGTGCCCAGGTGGCCAAGAAGGCCAACAGCATCCTGGCCTGTATCAGGAACAATGTGGTGAGTAGGACTAGGGAAGTGATTGTCCCCCTGTACTTGGCACTGGTGAGGCCCCACCTCGAGTACTGTGTCCAGTGTTGGGCCCCTCACTACAAGAAAGACATTGAGGTGCTGGAGTGGGTCCAGAGAAGGGCAAAAAAGCTGGTGAGGGGTCTGGAGAACAAGTCTTATGAGGAGCAGCTGAGGGAGCTGGGCATGTTTAGCCTGGAGAAAAGGAGGCTGAGGGGAGACCTTATCGCTCTCTACAACTACCTGAAAGGAGGCTGTAGAGAGGTGGGGGTCAGTCTCTTCTCCCAAGTAACAGGTGATAGGACAAGAGGAAACGGCCTCAAGTTGCTCCAGGGGAGGTTTAGACTGGATATTAGGGAAAATTTTTACACTGAAAGGGTTATTAAGCATTGGAAGAGGCTGCCCAGGGAAGTGGTAGAGTCACCATCCCTGGAGGTATTTAAAAGACGGGTAGATGTAGTGCTTAACAATATGGTTTAGTGATGGTTTTTGTCAGAGTTAGGTTGATGGTTGGACTAGATGATCTTAAAGGTCTTTTCCAACCTAGACATTTCTATGATTCTATGATTCTAAGGCATTAGATCACACATGGGATACTCAAAAACTGTGCCCAGTGTTGAAAATCCACCTATCCTATTTGCTTTTGCCTTTTCCTGCATGTATAAAAGCCACCACTCCATCACCTGACCTTTAGAAAATAACTGGTTCCCACTTTAGTTTGAAAACACGTGTGCTCATGTGGGGGCTATTGCTTTTGCTGATAAATAGCAGGGCTGAAAAAAAAGAGCAAAGATATATGACATGGTCCTTTTGCAAACTAACAGGTGACTCAGTTGACATCAGGCAGGGTTAGAGTGGTGGAGCTGAGAATGGTGCCCCTCATCCCACCTCCTAAGGACAAGAATAAAATCCCACCTTTCACCTCATCTATCCTTAAGGAAGTAAAGGCTCAAAGGGATCTGCTGCCCACCCACTGTCCCAAGGACTCAGGGTCTGAGTTAATCCCATCACACTAACAGAACATAACAATGTGTTCAGGGTACTTACGACATTCCTTGAAATTGAAGAAAGTTGCCGTGGCTATTAGTAGCTCCTCGTGATATTTGCATAGATTAACAGACTTTAATGCAATCATGAATGCTACAATCCCGGGGAAAATAATGAAGAAATACATTATGAGGTAATAAAGTAACTAAGTCAATACAGTAATAATTTGATCCCATATTAGTAATAATTTAATCTCCTGCTGCAAGGCAATTTTAATGCACATACCATTTCTGTACAGTTTTATAAATATCACCTTTGTTTGAGATAATTAATTAGCAAAATCAAAAAATATATTACTGGTATTTTATACAATAAATTAATCATTATGTTTAAACTGGCAGGCTGTAATAAAACTTATTAAGATAAATGTGCTGGGATTCTTAACACTTCAGAGAAGCTGTTCTTCTCTGTCTTAAGGTGCAAAGCTATTATCATTGCTGGGTGGTTTCTACGTATGTTAAAATCCAGTTATGAAAATCATGTTTATAACCCCGACTTGCTTAGCAATAGGAGCTGAATGCATTAGCCCATACCTGCGCAGTGGATGAGGTTAAGGTGAGGGTAAGTTGCTGAGGGCCCTTTTATCTCACTTCCCATCATCACTCAGAGCCCAGAGCCTCCTGCAAGACTGAACCAAACTAGCTTCACTTCAGAGGAACTCAAGTCCAGGTCATCCTGCTGATAGGGGAGTGTTTCGCATTCAGAGGCAGTGGAGGGGGAGAACATTAATCATTAGGGGGCTGGTTATCAATTCTAGTTTTCTACTTCTGCTCTTATTTTGTGATTACTGAATCATTTTGTGCTTTCCAGAAGTACCTGGAAATCACAACGGATCTCAGCAACATCTGTGACAAAATGGCCACTGGAGCCAAAAGCTACTATACTTTACAGTGACCACCGTTTCCAGTCCTCTGAAATATTCTCTCCATGTGGCTGAGGCTCTAAGAAAGGCTTTGCTGTGTGTTTGGAGAACTGTCCCAGCCAGATGGCAGAGGCTGGCTGAGACTGTCAGAACTGTATGGGGACCAGCTTCTTGCAAGGAGCGCAAATCTTGCCATCTAATGAGCTGGTCTTGTCTCCCTAGAAGACTGTGCTGTGTGTCCAAAGCAAGGATTGCCATTCTGGGCTTCATGACACCACAATCCAGGAACAGGGGTATTAAATCATTAGATTGCCTTTTCAAAGGGCATCATTTGGGTCTTGCTTAGACATCCCCCGAGCCAGTTTGCTATCATTTTCCCAAGGCATTACAATTTCCCACTCTGGCCAAACTCGGCCCTTTCCCCACAGTTCCCCCTCTAGCTGAGGTTTCCACATCCATGTCACTTTGCATTTGGAATGGTAGTAAATGACACAAATTCATGATCCATCAAACTCCAGTCTTCTTTATGGGCCAATTCTCAAAGCAAAATAGCAATGTCCCCGAAACCTCATTCTCATTTATAAAAAACTCAACAGGGAGTTCAACATTGAGCTGGGAGCAAGCCATGAGTGCTGCTGGAATCTACTATTAAGCCAATATTGTAGCCAAGTAAACAGTCAAAAGACAGAGAACGTGGCAAAACCCATTGCTCCCTCCATTCAGAAAACGACCTCTGGTATAATATCATTAGGGCAGCACAATACATTATAGAGCTAAGAAATTCACTTTACTGTAGAAATACTCCCTTTCCTAATACACCACAGGCATCACTCTTGAAATAAAATGATAGAATCAATACTTTTTCATACTTGTTTAGCTGCTTTGTAAAACATTTCAAAATGTTTTTCCCCACCAAGTAGCAATGCCTTTACTTTATGGATACTTTCTCATTGATGTACAAAGTGCTTTATGTACAAATTTTGTTTAGTAATCCCATTAGCTCTGGAGTGCTGGAGGCTGGAAGAGCAACTGGGGCAAAAATCTTTGTACAGGCACTTTGTTCTGATAGCTTTTTCTTAGCATGCTCTACTGGCCAATGTCAGGGAAAGCCATTGGACTACATGGACCTTCGATATGACACAGAATGGCAGTTATTATATAAACATAGTGCATCCTGGTGCCAACTGGCATGGTCCGTTGCATTCAGTTGGTAGGCTGTATGCCTTGCTTTTCAATGAAACCTTATTAGACTTGAATTTCCAGACCTGATATTGAGTATGTTAATTGGAAAGCTGTTTAAAAGTGTTGTGACATGAAGAGGACTGCAAGTCTAGGCAAGACCTCAGAGATTATTCCATTTGCTGTTATTTGTGGACACGCGTCAGCCCCACTGTGCTCTCTGTTCTACTGCCTCTGATTTGGTGCTTTCGAATACACAACATTTACTCTGACTGCTCAAAGGGGAAGACGTGTTTTTTCAGGACCCGCTTTTTGGGTGAAGATTTCCTCAGAGTGGTCTGAGACTCCTAATTATCCATTAGAGCTATTCCTTTGGCTGATTGCTGTTGTGCCTGCTGTGTGATGGATGCATGTGACACAAGTTCTTCTCAATATTTGTGACCCACAAGTCTTCTGGCACCTCCAAAATGATGTTTCAGTGATGTTTATTGGGTGGATTGTCTGTTGGCTATTACACTTCCCTCCCCTGCCTCCTGCCTGAATTGAGATCATGGAAATAGAACAAAAAGGGACCATTTTTTAATTAACACATTAAACCACTGAACTATTAGGGAGAATTGTGTCTTACTGGTAGCTGTATCCCTATCACTAAGGCCTCCTGGCTACACAGGATGAGGTGATGCAACTGGGCTTGCCAGTGAGGTGCCTGGGTGATCTCATTTCAATTACTGAGACATGGTGGGATAGCTCACATGACTGGAATGCTGTCATGGATGACTATGTCCTTGTCAAGAAAGACAGGCCAGCAAGGCAAGGTGGTGGAGTTGCTCTCTATGTGAGAGAGCATCTGGAATGTATTGAGCTCTCCCTGGGGGTGGATGAAGAGAGAGTTGAGAGCTTGTGGGTAAGGATTAAGGGGCAGGCTAATATGAGGGACACTGTTGTGGGTGTTACTTACAGGCCACCTGATCAGGATGGGGAAGCTGATGAGGCCTTCTACAGACAGCTGAAAGTAGCCTCACAGTCACAGGCCTTGCTTCTCATGGGGGACTTCAATCACCCTGATATCTGCTGGGAAGGCTACACAGCCAGGCATGTACAGTCCAGGGGGCTCCTCCAGTGTATTGATGATAACTTTTTGACTCAGGTGGTGGAGGAGCCAACAAGGAGAGGTGTACTACTGGAGCTGGTACTGACAAACACAGAGGGACTGGTGGAGGACATAAAGGTTGGGGGCAGCCTTGGCTGTAGTGATCATGAGAAGATAGAGTTCGGGATCATGGGCAGTATGCACAAAACAACAAGTAGGGTTGCAACCTTGGACTTCAGGAGGGCTAACTTTGACCTCTTCAAGAAACTGCTTGGAGAGATCCTGTGGGCTAGGGCTCTGGAAGGTAGGGGGGATCAAGAGAGGTGGTTGGTATTCAAAGACCACTTTTTCCAAGCTCAGGATTGGTGCATCCCTAAGAGCAAGAAATCAGGCAAGGGAAGCAGGAGACCTGCATGGTTGAGCAGGGAGCTTCTGAAAAAGCTCAAGTGGAAGAGGGAAGTTTACAGTAAGTGGAAGAAGGGACTGACCACTTGGGAAGATTACAAGAATGCCTTCAGAGCATGCAGGGATGAAATGAGGAAAGCCAAGGCCTCCTTGGAATTAAACCTGGCAAGGGATGTCAAGGTCAACAGGAAGGGCTTCTTCAAGTATATTGGAGGCAAAATGAAAACTAGAGAAAATGTGGGCCTGCTGTTGAATGAGACAGGTGCCATGGTGACAAAGGATATAGAGAAGGCAGAATTACTGAATGCCTTCTTTGCTTTGGTCTTTACTGATCAGCCCAGCCATCAGGTGTCCCAGACTTTGGAGAAAGTAACAGGGAAAGTCTGGATGAAGGAAGACATCCCCTTGGTTGAGGAGGATCAAGTGAGAGATCAATTAAATCAACTGGACAACCACAAGTCCATGGGCCCCGATGGGATGCACCTGAGAGTGCTGAGGGAGCTGGTGGAAGTCATTGTTGGGCTGCTCTCCATCATCTTTGAAAGGTCCTGGAGAACAGGCGAGGTGCCTGAGGACTGGAGGAAAGCCAATGTCACTTCAGCCTTCAAAAAAGGCAAGAAGGAAGACCTAGGGAACTACAGGCCGGTCAGCCTCACTTCCATCCCTGGAAAGATGATGGAACAGCTCATTCCGGGTGTCATCTCAAAGCATGTGGAGGAAAAAATAAATACTAATATTTAAAGGATGAGTGTCATGAGGATGGGGCCAGGCTCTTTTCAGTGGTGCCCGGCAACAGGACAAGAGGTAATGGGCACAAACTTGAACATAGGAAGTTCCATCTAAACATGAGGAGGCACTTCTTTACTTTGAGGGTGGCAGAGCCCTGGCACAGGCTGCCCAGAGAGGTGGTGGAGTCTCCGTCTCTGGAGACATTCAAAACCTGCCTGGACGCGTTCCTGTGCAGCCTGTTCTAGGTGACCCTGCTCTGGCAGGGGGGTTGGTCTAGATGATCTCCAGAGGTCCCTTCCAACCCTTACCATTCTGTGATTCTACTGCATTGTAATTCTTGCAGGATACAGGATTTTCTAGCAGTATAAAGGCCAAGGAGTGTAAACAAGGTAGTTGCTTGAAGAAGAGTCTGTACAGACTCCTTCTTTAACAATTACCACCAGATCATCTTACGTTCTCTACAGCTTGTTCAGTTTGAACCTCTTGAAATTATCAAGAGCTGCATGAATTTCCCCAAGCTGCAGAAAGAAGCTTGGCTCCATTGTTTGACAAATAACAGTTTGTAATGTGTAATCTGTAATCAGGAATCAATTAAAGAAATATCACCAGAAAAGGAAAGATAAGGGAAATCCAGGAGATAATCAATGAACAACATAAGGGAACTGATCATTCAAAGGGTCTTTCTTAAGCCACTGGGTCCTCTCAGATGACTCTTTGTGGCATGTCCCATAGGCTTTATCTTTTCTTCTTCATCTATTTTTTGGCCGTTTTACATGAGGAAGCCCTTCTCTTTAGCAGTGGGGAAAAAGAAAAAAAAAAATCCAAGGTTCATTGAGTGGCCACTGCCTTTTACACTTATAACGCAAGTGAAATACATCTGAGATTGCTTAGAGCTAAAGAAAATTGATGCTAAACTTTGTGAGTTCTTGAATGAATTCACAGCAAATATCTCCAGGAACATTTTAGAGATGTACATATCCTCTTCAAGGGATGCAAGTACCAAAGAGATCACTTGCACTTACCTTATCAAAAATAGTTTCCCACAAATCTTTACACAGTTTAAGAACCATCTTTGTCATAGTAGACCAGTTATTTGCTACTAGCTTCTTTTATCAATTTTTTTTTTCTGTTTGAATTTCTAACATCCTTAAAAACATACCAGTTTCAAAGAAGTCACTAGAACAGCAGTAATGAATCCATATTACCAAATCCAGCAATTGCTTTGAGTGTCAGGATACTTTGTGTTGATCCATGACTCCTCACAGAGTTCTGCTGTGATGTGTGCAAATCACAGTTTTCAGTTAAAAAATAAATACCTTTCTAGACATGAATGCTGTGAACAAAAAAAGGTTGAAAATGTGAACCAAGTCCTGAACCACAAAGACTTGAAAACCACAAGAGAAGTGAAAAGAAACCATAAATTTAACCACTGAAAAAGAAAAAAAAAGTAATGATTTTTAAGCTGATCAGTGTTGTGATTTTTAGGGGGTATTATTCATCACTTTTGAACATCTGCAGGTTGCCACAGTTGTGAAACAATGAAAGGCTTTGGAGCTTTTTCTTGCAAAATGCCAAGATTTGTGTCATTTCCTCTTGTCAGTTGTACAATAATTAGGGAATTCACATGCTCAGTGAAAAAAATACTGATGGTGGAGCACAAAACTTGTTTCAGGGGCTTTCCAGGATCCCAAGGGGGTCAAAACCCAAAGCCTAATGTGAGGAAGTCCAGAGGTTACCTTCCTCCCTAGACTGCCAAGGAAGACAAAGGGAGCCTGGGCTCTCTTTATGCCCCACACATGGACTTGGGAAATATCATACAAGTACAGAAGACATGATTGTGAGAGTAGCTATCTCAGGTGAAGGACATAATTGCATTCCTAAAAGTAGGAAAGGTTTTGGGAAACTGGGGTCATCATCTCGGGGACCAGGTTTTGCTAACTGCCAAGATGTGCATCTTCTCATATCTCAGTCAATACTTGGCTTAAGCAAAGCAATATTAAGCAGAGATGAGCTCCTGCAGTCCACACCTAATCTTTCTCACTGAACCTCCTACTCTTTGCTTGAAAAAGCATGTACTTCAGTATCCGAAGCAATTGTTCCACTACTGTCTATCACTGAGTTTTAGGATCCCGCATTTAACAGGAATAGGAAGGCAGAAATTTTGGTTTGGTACAGCCAGCATTTTTCTTTTCTAAACAAAGTGTGGGATAGGTGACAAGGTAACTTACTCTTTACTAACCACAAAAAAAAAAAGCAGCAAAGTGTAGCTGGCTCCCATCTCCTTAGTTCTAGTAGTTTATCTTATACATTTCCTTAAAATCCCTTTATACAGTCTCTTTTTCCCCTCACTTGCTCTGAGGGACTAGAGGAATGAGGTTGAGTTCACCAAGTTATATGTTTAAGTCTTTTTCTTCCTTCTTACCGTATTTACCACCACTGCTAGCACCACCATCACCACCAATCTGGCTGCTTGGTGTTAAAATCTTGGTTGAGCCAGCATGGAGACGGTAGAAGAGGACAATGCACATCTCAATATCCCCATGGCAGGTGTGGGGCTACCTTTTTCTTACAACTTCCTTCTAATCTTGGAAATAGCAAATGAAAAAGAAATAGAGAAGGAATTAAAAGGAAACATAGAGAAAGGTTCCACTATAAAGAAGATAGGTGTTTAGCTAGGCAGCTGGTGTAATCCACTTGCAATTACTGCTCTTTTGCTATATTCAGGAACCTCACAGACATGAAATATAGCTGCTCAACTAATGCATTCAGGACCTGTAATTGTGTATGATGTACATCTACAACTGTGAAGCTCCTAACTTTGTAAAGAATACTCATCACTTTCCTTTCCTGGACTACTTCTGCCCACCTTACTGGTGAGATGTAACTCAAAACAATTTGGAAAAAAACATTTGTGAAACATCAGGGTATTTTTTTTTCTTTTTTGAAGACAAAGACTTACATGGTGTGTCTAAACAAACAGCCTGAATTGCTCAAGTCACTGAGTTTGCTCAAGCCTGAGGACTGCATTCATTATTATTACTGTATTTATTATGCACAAAACACTTCTACCTTTCAAAAATGTTTTTTAGGTCAAATGTCCCCTTTTCTCTGCTAAATCCACAGATCATTTTCTCCTTTACATGGGGATAATTTTCTAGTGTTTGAAAAAAGGTAATTGAAGGACTTCTGATGAAAGTGGAATCTTCCCACAATTCAAATAATAGTGCTGAGAGCCATTTCTTGTGAGAGCACCAGTTTAGCTGTCTCACGTCCCCATACTTCACAGGGCTGGGCTCTCCTGCCAGGCTACAAATCCCATGGTGCCCCCCATCCACAGCATTTGCTTGAGGCACTGCATCAGCTCAGGTCTGGCTGCCTGGAAATTGAATTTCAGTTTGAGAAAAGTCTAAATGTTCTTCTTCAATCAAAGATGTCAGACTAAAAAAGTTTCAGCGTTTCTGGCACTCCTTGTGCCAAGATAGGTATTGATATTCTGCCTTTTCATTCCAATTCAGGACAAAACCAAATGTTGACAAAACTGTAATTGTTTAAGTCAGCTTTCCTATTTAGGTTTGTTTTGTTAGAGCAAGGCAGAAGTCTGTGAGGACATTTCTACTTCTGCTTAGACCATTTAGGAACAGTTTTAAAATAAGATTGCCCTCTTAAAGGAATTATAGTGTTTGGCTTAACTAGTTTAAGTGAGGCCCTAGTTAAATGGCACAGTAGTCCAGGTATATGGCACCTGCTAAAGGATTACAAAAGCGCAGGGCACATGAAACAAAGTGCTGATCTTATATACTGCTGGTTCAAATGTCTTTGAAGTTTTTGATGCTTTAATTGTGTTTCAAAAAGTTTCAGAGTGAACATAAGGTTCAAATAGAATCTAGGATTAATGCCCAGTTGTAGAAAATCTATTTTCTATTCTTCTACGTAAAGCCAATGTTAAAACTTGTTTGTAGCGGTGCTAGCTAGCTTACTGATGTAAAGGTGGATGTGTGCTCACACCTGATATGGATAAATTAACACTGCAGTGTTTTGTGCATAGCTCCTGTATTAGAGATTTTAGTGCCATACATAATCAATTGCCCTCTGTCATCTGACCTGATATAACTCATCAAATAAGTGTCCTTAGCTCTGCCACCCCTGCATGCAAAAAACCCCATGAGAAGCCCAAAAGGTGAATGGCAATTATAAGCATTGGCAGCTAGATAACTTTAAAGCATGTAGCCACACTTCAATCCAGTGTGATTAGACTAGTACAAGTCTGTTGCAGATGAAAACTGAGGTTCATTCCTGATTTTAGAACCATGGACAAGAGTAACTACAATATCATATACTTATGAGATGGCACCAGTAATGTTTAGTCACCTCCAAGTTAAATATAGATTTTCTTAACTGCTAACCCTGCCCAATCCAACTGTGATCTGAACATTAAAGTAACCAGCTCAGCTTTTGACATAACTGTAAAGAAATAAAGATGCCATACTTCATAACCTGCAAATGGCTGCACAGGGACAGACTGTGGATCCAGGCTAGCACAGCCCATCTCTAACAAAAGCCAGCAGTGGATGTGTGAGAAATATTTAGGAGCAGGTACTGATACTGCCTGAGGGTGACTTCCTTGCCTTGAAACTTAATTGATTAATTTGTTGGCAAGGTGCATGATGCAGAATACCATCATCATGCACTTTTTTACAGGGAGACTACTGAAGTGAAACTATCACCCTCCTGCCAGCGATGGACTTTCCAACACTCATTCGGCAACTGACGGTCAGTCATTGGGCTTTCACATTGCAGCAAGGGAAAAGGCATTTCAAAACATGTTTGCAAGACAACAGAAATCAGCAAGGGATACTCAAGGGCAAACATAGCACCTGAAACTACTTGTAATTCACATTTTGTTCCTGAGGAGGTAGTGTGTGTTGGCAGTGTCCCTTTAACTGCATTGACACCGCAGCAGCAACACATTCTCCCTGCCAGTAACCAAGTCAATGATGATTCAAAGACACACCTGACTACAGCAAATGCAAGCACGCTGCTTTCAGTGCCTTTACTGAAATAGCTCACTCTTTAATAATATTTCTCTTCACTCCCCTGTTTCTCAGGGCAATTTTTAACAGGACTTTGGTCTCACAACAGCCCTCACAATGACTAACCCATTTCCATGCAGAAGAATGAAAGCAGGAAGATATCAAATGCCTGTCCTGAATGCACCTGAGACCCAGCAGCAGCAAGTGTACACCTCTGGGATAACATGGGCTTGAATGACAGACACATCCTTCTTTCTTAACCACTTAAGAATAACCCCATGTATAATTTAAATAATTCTGCCACACATTATCATCGCTTAGTTAACCCTGACATATGTCAGCTGCTAACTAAACAAGTAACACAGGCAATACTTAAAGGGTGGGTGTCAGGAGGATGGGGCCAGGCTCTTTTCAGTGGTGACCAGCAACAGGACAAGGGGTAACGGGCACAAACTTGAGCATAGGAACTTCCACCTAAACATGAGGAGGATCTTCTTTACTTTGAGGGTGGCAGAGCACTGGCACAGGCTGCCCAGAGAGGTGGTGGAGTCTCCAACTCTGGAGACATTCAAAACCTGCCTGGACATGTTCCTGTGCAACCTGCTCTAGGTGACCCTGCTGTGGCAAGGGGGTTGGACTAGATAATCTCCAGAGGTCCCTTCCAACCCTTACCATTCTGTGATTCTGTGTAATAACAAAAATAATGTCTTTTAAAACCAATCTAGGAATTGAACAGTTGAAGCAAGGCCTTGTTGTATGGATTATTACATTGAGGCAGAGTGAATCAGGTAGGAGCTGCCTGAACTGTCCAAAGCTCCAAAGCTCAGCTGGCCTGTGGTCTCAATCAAAACTCTTCAGCAATTCTTTTAAACAAGGGCAAGTGTAGGGTGCTGCACCTAGGGAGGAATAACCCCATGCACCAGTACAGGTTGGGGGCTGACCTGCTGGAGAGCAGCTCTGTGGAAAGAGACCTGGGAGTCCTGGTGGACAGCAGGATGACCATGAGCCAGCAATGTGCCCTTGTGGCCAAGAAGGCCAATGGCATCCTGGGGTGCATCAAGAAGAGTGTGGCCAGCAGGTTGAGGGAGGTCATCCTCCCCCTCTACTCTGCCCTGGTGAGGCCACATCTGGAGTCCTGTGTCCAGTTCTGGGCTCCCTGGTTCAAGAAAGACAGGGAACTACTGGAGAGAGTCCATCGGAGGGCTACAAAGACAATCAGGGGACTGGACCACCTCTCTTATGAGGAACGGCTGAGAGACCTGGGTCTGTTTAGCCTGGAGAAGAGAAGACTGAGAGGGGATCTCATCAATGCTTATAAATATCTAAAGGGTGGGTGTCAAGAGGATGGGGCCAGACTCTTCTCAGTGGTGCCTGGTGACAGGACAAGGGGCAACGGACACAAGCTGGAACACAGGGAATTCCATCTCAACATGAGGAAAAACTTCCTGTCCAGCCTGCTCTAGGTGAACCTGCTCTGGCAGGGGGGTTGGACTAGATGATCTCCAGAGGTCCCTTCCAACCCCTACAATTCTGTGATTCTGTAAATACCTAAAGTTGATAAGTTTAAGTCACTTAGAGTTATACTTCTGACTCATGTGGAGAAACTAGCTCATGTTCCCAAATTGCAACAAAAAACAGTCAAAATAAATCTTCCCATTTACTTCAGTCCTTTTGGAAGATGCTCAGCAAGAACAGAAGTGACCTTTGCAGAACTGCACAAAGTGACTGCTTAACAGTTCTCCTTTCACACCTCACTGAAGGTAATTCTCAATTTTGTGTGGCATGTATCCTCTGCTCTCTGCAGACCACCATTGAAATCACCTGAACCCACGCACAGAGAAGAAGACATCGACACAGTGCCACCTCCAGTCTTCTGTTCAGCGTGGGGAGTGACAAAGCAAGGCAATATCTCCTGCCCTCAACCCAAGGATAGCTATGCACTGAACCCTAGTAAAGAGATCTCTTCTGATCCAGGATGAGAATTAAGATGGAGAGCTTGGCTATGTCTTAGCACCAATGAGATTTTAGGGCAATTCCTTCTTAAAAATGCCAAGGACTGCTTAGCTTCACTACTTCTCAAAATATCTGTTAAAGAAAGCAACAGACACTATAATGGAGAAGTGAGAAATGGCCATGAGCCATGTACTGGCCATGTACTGACTATGAGCACCAGTCATCTCAAGGAAGTCATACTGTATTTGGAAGAGCTTTACCCTCTCTCCTGCAATAACCAGAACCCAAATGCACCACAGACCGACTAAGCTACCTCTACCTACAGGCAACAATGACAATTGACCTGAACCTGCTTTCCTGGGGCCCCAGTCACAGGGAGTCTGGGTGCTGAGCAGCCAAGCTATGCTTGCAGTAACAGTTGTCCACCCTACTGAGACCAAAAGGGCTGCCCCGATGAAGGCAGGAATGATGTTCGAGAGCACCTTCACCCGGGCACACCTATCAGGATGGCCAAACAGCCACATAGCATGATCCTCAGTGGAGAAGGGGACCTTCACAGCCCAGTCTGGATAACTATGGTGACAGAGAAAAATGTTAACTCCAAATTAAATTGTTGAAGTCACAACAAGGGCCAGACTTCCTTCCACTCCCTGTCAAAGCGTGGGATGGCTTGCGAGCAGTGTATTGCTTTCAGTAGGAAAATCAGTTTTCTGACTGCATATGAGAAAAAAAATCTTAAACAAACAAACAAACAAACAAAACACAGGGAGGCAGTGGGGAAAGAAAGGGGTGAAAGGGTCCAAGTGTGATGGTAAAACACATAAACACAAAACCCTATCTTCTGAACCAAAATCCTGATGTTGGAAGGCATGCAGGCTCAGAGGAAAATAACTGTAATTTGTGTGAAGAAGGCATTTGCAGCAATTCATTATAATTCCTTGCTTGCTGCACCTGTCTCTAAAGTCACTGGCGATGCAGTACTTGTGTGAAGTTATTAAGGCCAAACTCTCTTTAGATTCATGGCAAGTGCTGAATGACAAGGTGAAAGCCTAGGCAGTGATAAAGTTAAGTGACACGCCATACCCCCTTCCTCTCCCCCACCCCATCGCCACCATGCCGAGGATGAAAACACCATGGATTTTGCAAATGAGAGCCATCTCTCCTCTACCTGCCCTCTGCTGGGCTCTGCCTGCCACACACACATCTCCTTGAAGCATGCACCCAGAGGATGGGGCAGGAGGGAGCGGAGAAAGGCAAAGGAAAATGTGCTTTTCCTCACTTTCCTTACACAAAGATCACACAGATTTCTCTCAGAGGTTCCCAGACAGATGGCATGTATGTGAGAGACAGAGATAGGCAGCCTGGGCAGAGGAGAGATCCAGGTGGGAACTTTTCAGCTATCTGAGATAAAGACATCTCTTAAAAATATATATATATATATAAATTGATTGCTAACTTATCTATATGTTTATCCCCCTATCTGTGTTTTGCTGTTTGTTTCAGTAACCCTCAAGACTAGACAGAGGAGAGACGATTCTCTTACAGCTGTACAGACTTCCAGCAAATAAAATGTGTAAGTAAAAGGTGATCACTCTAGGAATCAGGGCTCCTTTCAAACTGCATTTCTCTGTCCCCTCCTGTTTTTTCTTGCATCCTTGGCCTCTATGGTTTTTTTCCTTCCTCTCCCTGTCACTTCTTTTCCTAAGCTGGGCAGAAAAATCAGCTTAAAGGATAATACTGCTCAGCTTTCAGTAGGATAACACAGCCAGCCCACAGGGAAGAGAAAACCTCAAACACAACCAGAATGATGAAAACAAGCAGGTTATTAAAGGTCCTCCTAAAGCGACAGCTAAACTCGTGCTTGCAGATACTCACAGGCTGTTGCTCAGCAGTGAGGATCTCTCGTTCAAATCCAAGTGTTTGACAACAGCAGGGTTGTAGTGGGAAAAAATCCTCTCCTCTCTCCTAGCCCCTTACTCTGGAAAAGCCATATGCTATTTTAGCAGTGTAGGGATGCTCATAGGCTCTGAGCATAATCTGTTAGAAGCCAAAGAGGAATCACCTTGCCCAAAAGATTTCTACAAGTTAAATTAACCTGCAGTCAGCTTCTGTCTGTGTTAGGTTCAAAACTGCAGTAAAACCTATATTGCCAAAACTTCAAACAGATGAGCAAGGCTATTAAGAGGCATCTGATGGGACTAGATATTTAACCACAGTCCGCTGCGTTCTCATGCACTGGGTCATGGCCATCCCTTAAGTTATCCTTCACGCTACAGTATTGATGACCCATCTCACTCCCTTTAGGCTGGGGAGAACACGAAGACCTTTTGATGTATGTCTGAAAATTCAACACATTCAAAATCTCAGAAAAGCAGGCTTGCAAAAGTCTTCTGTAATCAGTGCCTGCAGCCAGGGAAAGGTCTTTCAGCAGCCACCCCTCACTGTTCTCCCAGGAGGAAACACCAGTGCTGTTGACTTTTCTGATCTTAGCATGGGGAGAGAGGTTTTGCCCCTCAAACACCTAAGGCTTTCAGATGAAGTCACCCTCTTGGCTGAACCAGAGAAGCTCCATGACAAGAAAGGAGAGGGATCCCGACTCCCCAAGGGAGCAGGGAACTCTTACTCCACTGAAGGCAACAGGAGTTGGGTCCTGAAATGTATTGGGGAATCCAGGAGTGAGTTAACTCTGAGCAAAGAGTTAAGGCTAGGGCACAACATAAATGCGCCCACTTGTTTAAATTAAAATTGCCCATAACCCTTTTATTTCCTTGCATCTGACTCTTCCCTAGCAGATGACAAGAAATTGCTGGTTGTTTGCATTTTTTTCTTGCAGTGAAAAGCCACAATCAATGACGCTTTCTTCTGACCCTGCAGTTAGAGGGAAACAGAATGACTCTGGGCTATATTTTCAGACTCCACAGGTTGCTCTGACTCTGTATTTGGTGCCCCCTCCTCCCTCTCTGCCTCCATGTTATAAAAGATCAGGACTCTCTTTTAAAAAAATAGTTATGGCATTTCTATTTTCACACATGCCTGAGAACAGGGATGCAATTGCACTGAACAGTGTGAAAAAAAAAGAAAGGAAAGGGGGGAAAAAAAGAAGAAAGATAAAAGCAGAGACGAGTTGATTATTTAAAGAGCTGGGTGAAATTTGCCATCCTTTTAAGGCATCCTGGGCTCTGGAATATCACTGTGTCACTTAATGTTTGCAGTTAAGTATTTACAGATCTGTTTCCATGGCAAACGATTCTTCAAAGTTACTTTTACAATTCTGTTTTCTAAAATGTGTTTCTTTGGTTGATTGCGCAGGCATATTTGGAAAGCAGCCCTAAATCATGATTTTTTTTTCCCATTAAGGAGAGGTCCTTTCTAATCATGTTTAGTTAGTTCTTTGATGGCTTTATCTTGATTCGAAAATGTATTTTGTTTTTTGTTAGCATGTGGGAGAGGGAAGGGGGGAGAACAGGAACAAGCCTCATGGGGCTTTAGCAAAAAAAAAGGTGTTGGAAATTAGGAATGTGAAATAACCTCATCTGAGTTGATTATATTTATCCTTTCATCGTTTAGAAGAGTAGGCCTTTAACCACAACAAAATAAATAAATAAATGCCCCATTGACAGTTTGAATGCATTTTGAGGCCACAGGAGAAGATGACTCATTATAGTCAGGGAGATGGCAGCACAGGGAGGGATGATGAACACTAGAAACAGTGCAGAAACTGATACAAGCGGATCCAGTATGTGTGCAAGGGTTGGTTGACCCCAGCTGTACCGAGATACCTGCTTGGGGCTGGTGAAGACTGGCCCCACTGATAAGGAGACACCTCGTGAAGCAGTAGCAGGGAAACAGTCATGAGCTCTGCCACAGCTTCCTTTGCAACTGTGGACAAAGTAATTTGAAATGTGTCTTTGTGAAGATGTGAAGAATGTGTGCAAGTGTCCTGAGCCCACTGACCTATGCTCTTCCCATCACTGCAGCACCATCTCCCCATCCCTCCATCTGGCCCCCAGTCCATCCCAAGCACACAAAAGGGAGCACAAGAGCTTAACTAGAAAGCAACACGTCAAGAGACATACAAGTACATGGGACAGATGAGGAAGGGATGTACGTGTTCCCTGTCATAAGGTATTGTCCCTACCTGAAGTCAGAGATACATTTAAGCTTGTCAGTATGTCTGAGAAAGGAGTGTGCTTAGCAGTGATTTAGGACTGGTGTAAACTTTGGGCACGTGTTGGAGGGAAAATCAGCTCAGATGTGCCTGTAAACTACAATCAAGGAGTCCTGCAATGCTCAACAAGCCACCTCTCAGGCAAAGATGTCCTTGCTGATGAATAACTTCAAATAGGGGAAAGGAAACATATTGAGTTACTTGGCTGGACCCACTGGTTGGGGTAGCTGAAGTTGAGCCTTTAATAATCATTAATAATCCACTCTTGTTTTACACCATAGATCCAAGCTTGCTAGCAAAAAGCCTGAAGGTGGCATGCTGGCACTAGACTTGGAAAAGATAGGGGGCGTAACCAGGCTCCTTAGGAATAAGTCTGGGGGTGGCAGAATTTCGGCTCCCGCCAGTAAAAAGGAGAAAGGACCTATAGCCCAGCTGAAGTGCTTATACACTAATGCACGTAGCATGGGCAACAAACAGGAGGAGCTGGAAGCCATTGTGCAGCAGGATAATTATGATGTAGTCGCCATCACAGAAACGTGGTGGGATGACTCACATAGCTATAGTGCTGCCATGGATGCCTATAGGCTCTTCAGGAAGGATAGGCAAGCAAGGAGAGGCGGGGGTGTGGCCCTGTATGTCAGGGAGTGTTATGAATGCTTTGAACTAAATGATGGTGATAATGAGACTGAATGTTTATGGGTAAGAATCGGGGGCAGGGCTAACAAGGCGGATATCGTAGTAGGAGTCTGTTATAGACCGCCCAACCAGGATGAGGAGGCAGATGAAATATTCTATAAACGGCTGGGAGAAGTCTCAAGATCGCGAGCTCTTGTCCTCGTGGGGGACTTCAATTTGCCGGACATCTGCTGGGAATACAATACAGCAGGGAGGGAACAGTCTAGAAGGTTCCTGGAATGTACTGGGGATAACTTCCTGACACAGCTGGTGAGAGAGCCAACTAGGGAAGGTGCCCTGCTGGATCTGTTGTTTGTAAACAGGGAAGGTCTTGTGGGGGATGTGAAGGTTGGAGGCTGTCTCGGGAACAGTGACCATGAAATGATAGAGTTTTTGATTCTTCGAGAAGCAAGGAGAGGGGTCAGCAGAACTGCTACCTTGGACTTCCGGAGGGCGGACTTTGGGCTTTTCAGGAGCCTGGTTGACAAAGTCCCCTGGGAGGCAGTCCTCCAGGGCAAAGGAGCCCAGGAAGCCTGGATGATTTTCAAGAAGGAAGTCTTAAAGGCGCAGGAGCAGGCTGTCCCCATGTGCCGGAAGACAAGCCGTCGGGGAAAAAGACCGGCCTGGCTAAACAGGGAGCTAGTGTTGCAACTTAGGGAAGAAAAGAGGATCTATGGCCTCTGGAAGGAAGGGCAGGCCACTCAAGAGGACTACAAAGAGGTAGTGAGGCTATGTAGGGAAAAAATCAGGAGTGCCAAAGCCCAGCTGGAGCTAAACCTGGCTTCTGTTGTCAAGGACAACAAAAAAAGTTTCTATAAATATATTAGCAATAAGAAGAGGACTAAGGATTATCTCTGTCCTCTAGTAGATGGGGCCGGCAACGTAGTGACCAAGGATGAGGAAAAGGCTGAGGTACTTAATGCAGTCTTTGCCTCAGTCTTCAGCAGTAGGACCAGTTGTTCCCTGAGTACCCAGACCCCTGAGCTAGAAGACAGGGATGGGGAGCAGAATGAAGCCCCCGTAATCCAAAGGGAAATGGTGAGGGCCCTGCTTCAGCACCTGGAGGTGCACAAATCTATGGGGCCAGATGGGATCCACCCAAGGGTATTGAAAGAGCTGGCGGAAGTGCTCGCCAGGCCACTTTGCATCATTTATGAGCAGTCCTGGACAACCGGGGAGGTCCCAGCTGACTGGAGGTTGGCAAATGTGACACCCATCCACAAGAAGGGCCGGAAGGAGGATCCGGGGAACTACAGGCCAGTCAGTCTGACCTCGGTGCCTGGGAAGGTCATGGAACAGATCCTCCTCAGTGCCATTACACGGCACATGCAGGAGAACAGGGTGATCAGGCCCAGTCAGCATGGGTTTGTGAAGGGCAGGTCATGCCTATCAAACCTAATATCCTTCTATGATAAGGTGACCCACTTAGTGGATGAGGGAAAAGCTGTGGATGTTATCTACTTGGATTTTTGCAAAGCTTTTGACACTGTTTCCCACAGCATTCTCCTGGAGAAACTGGCTGCTCATGGCTTGGACAGGTGTACTCTTCGCTGGGTAAAAAACTGGCTGGATGGCCGTGCCCAGAGAGTGGTGGTAAATGGAGTTAAATCCAGTTGGTGTCCAGTCACAAGTGGTGTCCCCCAGGGCTCGGTGCTGGGGCCGGTTCTCTTTAATATCTTTATCAATGATCTGGATGAAGGGATCGAATGCACCCTCAGTAAGTTCGCAGATGACACTAAGCTGGGCGGGCGTGTTGATCTGCTTGAGGGTAGGTTGGCTCTGCAGAGGGATCTGGACAGGCTGGACCGATGGGCTGAGACCAATGGTATGAGGTTCAACAAGGCCAAGTGCCGGGTCCTGCACTTGGGTCACAACAACCCCATGCAGCGCTACAGGACTGGGGCAGAGTGGCTCGAAAGCAGCCCGGCAGAAAAGGACCTGGGGGTGTTGGTTGACAGCCGGCTGAATATGAGCCAGCAGTGTGCCCAGGTGGCCAAGAAGGCCAACAGCATCCTGGCCTGTATCAGGAATAGTGTGGTGAGCTGGACTAGGGAAGTGATCATCCCCCTGTATTCACACTGGTGAGGCCCCACCTCGAGTACTGTGTCCAGTTTTGGGCCTCTCACTACAAGAAAGACATGGAGGTGTTGGAGCGTGTCCAGAGAAGGGCTACAAAGCTGGTGAGGGGTCTGGAGGACAAACCTTATGAAGAACGACTGAGGGAGCTGGGGTTGTTTAGCCTGGAGAAGAGGAGGCTGAGGGGAGACCTTATCACCCTCTACAACTACCTGAAAGGAGGTTGTAGAGAGATGGGGGCTGACCTCTTCTCCCTGGTGACAAGTGATAGGATGAGAGGAAACGGGTTCAAGTTATGTCAGGGGAGGTTTAGATTGGATATTAGGAAACATTTTTTCACTGAAAGGGTTATTAAACATTGGAATAGGCTGCCCAGAGAGGTGGTGGATTCACCATCCCTGGAGGTGTTTAACAAAAGGGTAGATGGGGCACTTAGGGACATGGTTTAGAAGTGGCTTTTGTCAGGGTAGGTTAAAGGTTGGACTTGATGATCTTAAAGGTCCCTTCCAACCTCATCAATTCTATGATTCTATGATTCTATGACCATGGTACAGCAGGCAGGAGTGTATATCTCAAGGGAAAGGATAGGACCAGAAGACAGTATTACAGAGGAATCAGAGTATCACAGAGCATTAACCAGAAAAGATTGGTGGGGTATCTGGCATTGATGAAGTAGATTAAATATGGACATAAACTTTACATTTAAACATGCACTTTCCTAAATTTGTATTAGTACCTAGAATTGGTTGCGTTTCTAACTATCCTTAAAGTAAAACATAACCTGGCCTGCAAATGAGATGCTGTGTGTGGAGGCAGATTTCTGTCACACAGCATCTAAGATTGAAAATGGGCATATTACAATGCACAGATGAACTTGTGTATGCTCACATTACTGTGCAAATAAGAAAGTATAAAAGCACGTGGTACAACTTCCATCCAGCAGCATTTGCATCCAGCTTCAATCCTTCCATCTCCCTACCCCTAGGAATGGTAGGGCAGAGAACCTGGAGCAGAGGGGAGGAAACACACATCTCCCATATGAGCTCTTCGCTGCCACGGTATGTCCCTGACCTGGTGCGGGGCATGCAGGGGAAGGACTGCCGAGGAAGGCTGCTGTCCCTTTGGCCAGTGAAAAGCTGGCATGGATTTATTCACATGGTTTCCAGTTGTGGGCTACCCTAGGGAAATCCCAGCTGGAAAAGATGGTTCATGGACCTCTCAGTCTGTCTTCTTCCACACAGGCAAGGAGGAGAAGGCTGAGATACTTAATGCCTTCTTTGCCTCCGTCTTCAATAGTCACACCAGCTATCCCCAGGGGGTTCAGCCTCCTGAGCTGGAAGATAAGGACGGAGAGCAGAACAACCCACCCATAATCCAGGAGAAAGTAGTCAATGATCTGCTTCTGCACCTAGACACACATAAGTCTATGGGGCCGGATGGGATTCACCCAAGAGTACTCAGGGAGCTGGCGGGAGAGCTCACCAAGCCTCTCTCCATCATTTATCAACAATCCTGGTCAACAGGGGAGGTACCAGATGACTGGAGGGTGGCTAATGTGACGCCCATCTACAAGAAGGGTCAGAAGGAGGATCCGGGGAACTACAGGCCTGTCAGCCTGACCTCGGTACCAGGAAAGATCATGGAGAGGATCATCTTGAGCGAGCTCTCATGGCAAGTGCAGGGCAGCCAAGGGATCAGGGCCAGCCAGCATGGGTTTAGGAAAGGGAGGTCCTGCTTAACCAACCTGATCTCTTTCTATGACCATGTGACCCGCCTTCTGGATGCGGGGAAGGCTGTGGACGTTGTCTGTCTGGACTTTGGTAAGGCCTTTGACACCGTCCCCCACAGCATTCTCCTGGAGAAGCTGGCAAATCATGGCATAGACAAGTGTCCTCTTTTCTGGGTTCAAAACTGGCTGGATGGCTGTGCCCAGAGAGTTGGGATTAATGGGGTGAAATCCTCTTGGTGGCCGGTCACCAGTGGTGTCCCTCAGGGCTCAGTTTTGGGGCCAGTTTTGTTTAATATCTTTATTGATGATCTGGATGAGGGGATTGAGTGCACCCTCAGTAAGTTTGCAGATGACACCAAACTAGGTGGGAGTGTTGATCTGTTTGAGGGTAGGAAGGCTCTACAGAGGGACCTGGACAGCCTGGATCGATGGGCCAAGGCCAACTGTATGAGGTTTAATAAGGCCAAGTGCCGGGTCCTGCATTTCGGTCACAACAATCCCAAGCAATGCTACAGGCTTGGGGAAGAGTGGCTGGAAAGCTGCCCAGCAGAAAAGGACCTGGGGGTGCTGGTGGACGGCCAGCTTAACATGAGCCAGCAGTGTGCCCAGGTGGCCAAGAAGGCCAACAGCATTCTGGCTTGTATCGGGAATAGCATGACCAGCAGGAGCAGGGAAGTGATCGTGCCTCTGTACTCGGCACTGGTGAGGCCTCACCTCGAGTACTGTGTTCACTTCTGGGCCCCTCTGTACAAGAGGGACATTGAGGTGCTGGAGCGTGTCCAGAGGAGAGCTACCAGGCTGGTGAGGGGTCTGGAGACCAAGTCATATGAGGAGAGGCTGAGGGAGCTGGGCATGTTTAGCTGGGAGAAGAGGAGGCTGAGGGGAGACCTCATTGCCCTCTACAGCTACCTGAAAGGAGGTTGGAGAGAGGTGGGTGTTGGCCTCTTCTCCCAGGTGAATAACGACAGGCCCAGAGGAAATGGTCTGAAGTTGTGGCAGGGGAGGTTTAGATTAGATATTGGGAAGAATTACTTTACTGAAAGAGTGGTCAGGCACTGGAACAGGCTGCCCAGGGAGGTGGTTGAGTCACCATCCCTAGAGGTATTTAAGAAACGTCTAGATGTGGCGCTTCAGGGCATGCTCTAGTGGCAGAGATTGTAGGTTGTTTGGTTGGACTTGATGATCTTAAGGGTCCTTTCCAACCATGAAGATTCTGTGATTCTCTGATTCTGTGGTCCTCATGCAGGGACCACTTATGCACATATGACTCTACTCACCCTTGGAAGTACACACTCAAAGGACGCTATGCAATCTCACACTAATAAAGCCCACTTAGGCTGGGGTGGGAGGGAGTGGGATAAAAAGTGAGAGGGAACTGTACCCACAGAGGCCCCCAGCCTGTGAAGCACATGCTGCACTTCAGAGGTTGCTTTGAGTACCCACCGGTGCCAAGTGTCTCAAGCCAAGTGTAACTCTGGCTTTATGCTCAACTTCTCAGGTCCCTTGCGGGGGGTCTCAGCTCCTTCCTATCAGCATAGCTGCCCACATCCCTGAGCAAAGCACTGGGCCTGAGCAGCACCTGGCAGATGAGCCAAGGTATTGCCTGCATGCTCTACAATCCTTCCCTCATGTTTTGTCCAGACCCTTTCCTAACTGCCCACAAGGATGCTGGTACTTCAAAGGGATGCAACTTCTGAGGACCAGCTCCAACACTGAGAGGCATGTGGTCTATGACAGGCAGGTGATCACACGGCCAAAGAATGGATCGGGCAGCTCCCTGATGGAGGAAAAAGGGGACAGCCTCCCTGAAAATACTGGTTTTGTGTCCATTTACTCCAGCTGAGGATCCAGTCCATTATTTCCAATTAGGTTTGATGGAGGATTAATCCAATCTCAAGTGTCAATTTTCTGCCCCCTGACAGCTGTTTACGGCATGACACGTATGCTATAACCTGCTGGCCCACCTTACCTTTCCCTTTATGAAAAAATGCCACACAGAGTCAAGCTCGCTAGAAATGAAGACAAATGAAAATCATCAGAAATCTCATTAGTGACCATCCAACAGCTTCGCTGAAAGGTAGAAGCTTTTTGCTTTCCCTTGCACACACCTGGTTTAGGTTGTGGGGTTTTGTTGTGTGTATCATACACACACACCTTCTCTTTCGTCCCTTCTATGGAGTGGTGAGATAATGCAAATAAATTGCTCTGCCTACTTTGCATAAAGGTTTACATATTTTTCTGTTGATAACAGTTTTTGTATGCTTAATAGATGTAAGGGGGAAATATCTGTCTGTATCACTTCTAAAGTTTGTGTATTGTCTAACTAGCTTTAGAGGTTTTAAGCCCTCCATAAGAAGTCCTTTTGCCTGTGAATCTTTCATGATACACCTAGGTGTCTTCACTGTAAGGACTCTACTATTTGACAAGCAATGCTTGTCTCTACAGTCAGTAATGAACACAGCATGACGGGCAATGTGTGCCTCTGTCCAAGGCACTGAATCACAATAAAATGGTAAATTACTGTCTGTCATAGATAAAAACTAACAACCAATTCCCTATTCTACATAAGATGAGGTGTGTGTGTGTGGAGGTTGCACTTGTTTGGTCATGGTGGGAAAAGCTAGTGTTACATTCCTTTTTTTTGAATCCTTTCAATTGAAAATGTACCTGGACACTGAGAAAGAAAGCAAAAGAGGGGTTTTAGCAGGAGGAAAAGGACGAATTACTAGCAAATGGCATTGTTACTAGAATATTTTTGGACAGCTCAGAATTTGTTATTGTTTGGGGATCATCAGGATAGAGATATTTGCAAATGGGATTAACTCTTCTCACTCTCTGGCAGAAATACGTAGTTCAATTTTGATTAAAAAGCAATAATAATTGTGAGTTGGACTGTGTGTCACTGCTGCTCAGAAAGGCCCCCATTAGAGAAGCCTCTATTTTAAAGCAAGTCATTCATCATTGGAGTATAATTTCCAGTAAACGTATTGTTTGTTCAACTGTAATGCTAGAGATAATGTTTAAAATTCTCCCCTCATATCTCATTATGAAATAATTTATAGCAACATGGACATTTCTTTTCATTCGTGTGGGGTTTTTTGTTGTTGTTTTTCTCCCCCTCTTCCTTTAAGGCAACCTCTTGAAACAATCAATATCAGCAGTTTCAAAAGTGTGATACAATAATTAAATCTCTCAGACAATGACAGAGAATATCCCTATTATAATAAATTTACCATAAATAAAACTGTGTGATATTCCTAAGAACCATTTTACATGAATGCCTTCAAATTTTGTGCAAGGAGAGAGAGGAAAAGGGGGGGCAGGGAAGAGAAGAGGACAAAGATGTGTATTCAACAAATTGCTTCATTCTCAAAATATATTACATTTGGCTTGCTGTATGGTGCATACAGAGTAAACTCCTCCCCCCTTGCAGAAATACACTGTATTGTTTGGAGTTGTTTGTTTAAATTTGCCTTGATTGTCATATATTATCTGCATCCTTTTTTAATAAGATATATTGCTACAGCAGAGTTTGTAATTTATCTGTTGTCTCACAAAACACTTTTGGAGTCTTTCTGTTGAAATATTGTAATAGACCAAAATCAATAAAGACCAGCTGCTTTTGCCACTGAGACCCAGCTTTGAAGTGACCCAGCAAGAATGTACCAAACAGGTTTAAATATCAACACGGATCTGAAATGTAGTTTATACCCTGCTTGGTACAATACAAAAATTCCTATTTTGCAGTCTTTTCCTCTCATTTCATATGCCACAATCCAGCATTTCATGTGAGCTTGAATTTGCAGAGAATATTTCTCCTCTCCCTCTCCTTCCCATCCCTGCTGGCTTTCAGTAAAACTGTGTCTCCATTGAGAATTTGGCACCCAGCTTTCTCAAGCCTAAAGCACGTGCTTACAGTTAAGTACGTGCGTAAGTGATTTGCTGAAGAAGAATCAAGCATATGGTTAACCTTACAGAGATGTCTTCTTTGACTTTGAACAGAGATGCTTCAGGTGTCTACACAAGAGACCGGAAGAAGGAAGGACAGATTTTTATGGAAGACTTGCAATCTGTTAGGTTTTTATATTGGTATTGGGACATTGTGGTATAAAGGTGGTAAAATACAGGCAGACACAGAGAAAATGGGCTCCTCTGAAATTTTGGATTGTTTAGATTGAAATACTTGTTCTTTGCTGGAAGTCTTATGCTTTCCTACTGACTTGTGTTGGTGTTATCTAAAGTTCAGAACTATATAATTTAGGGAAAAAAGAAGAAATAATACTTGGTAGGTGGTATATGTTTTGTTATTAATAGTAATACTTTGCACTCAGATGTCACTTTCCATCTCCAAATCACTTTACATAATTAACTAATTCATCTTCACCATCCCTGCTGAGATGGAGTTTTTCATTGAGGCAGCACAGGAGCTCATGTATTCAGGACTGACACTGTTCATAGAGTGATCAGGCTATCCAGATGGGACCACTTTTGGGTGAAAAACAGCTGATCTGTCCTAAGGACAGGGCTGCCTTAGAACACTGTGCATGGATATGTGCTAAAGGAGTATTTACTTTGAAAATGTTGGCATGCGGTTCCCCAAAGCTCTGCGTAGCCATGCAGAGAGGGATGTTGTGCAGAGCCTGTTCTAGTGACTCCCCTCTCCAGGGCTGCCCTGTCCTGGTGGTGACTCCCTGTCCCTCTGGGTACTTGGAGGGCACTGGGGAGTGGTTGCCAGTCTCATCACTGTCTCCACACCTATAGGACCTACATATCCATTCAGAGCCGTCCTCTGCCTTCAGTGGGAGCCGGTGGACACAGGGTGCTGCCTGTTCCAGGTCTGTTGGCAGAACCTGCATGCGAGGAAATCTACTGTGAAATCTGCCTTTCCTCGGCACCAGCATTTCTAAGCAAATCACGTCAGTGACAAAGGGCACCCTGCGGATTTGGCTGGAGGCCCCTTGCTCAGCAAATATATTTGCTGACATGATTATATTATTTTCTTCTGTATTATTTTCCCTATGGGATGACAAAACTTTTGCATCAGGATCCAGTCCAAAGCACCTTGAAGTCTGCTTTTCTGCCTTTTTTTCAGTGGTCTGGTCATATCTATGGGCCAAATACAGATACCTCCACCCTCTCTGCAAACAGCTTGGGAGAACTCTTTTAATCCTGCCAAAATCCCAGACATGCAATGATGACTTCAGTGGCACAGGTCCTGACGCTTCACTAGAGATCATAACAGGCATCCCCCAGTGCCAAGCTCTGGGGAATAAACAGGGCAAAATAGTAAAAGCTAGTTTGAGGGGACAACACAGGGCAGAAAGCCCATGCAGGCACCACACTGCTTTTGGCTTCTTCCCCATTGACGTAGAAAGCTCAGGGAGAAATTACTTTTGTCACAGGCTCCCTAGCATCGGACCAAAAATTAGGCTGCATGATCTTCGTGCGTGTTTAGGCATGTGCTCTGCTGAACATGGGAAGCAATTAGCTTTTTTCTTGATTCATGGCCATTCGCACATGCATGGGAGGGGCTCTCTGCCAGAAGGTGATTTGTCAGAACTTGCAATGAAAGTCAAACCCTGCAATTGTAGGGAGCAGCTGTACTTAAAAGAGAGATGTAGAACATCCCAGCGTGTGCTTGGATTTATAATATTGAAAGAACACAGTCCTCTTTCTATGCAGTTGCAGTTTTTGATAAATGGCCTACGTTAGGACAGCTCAAAGGTGCACTGCATCATTAATTACCAGGGAAGAGGAAGTTAATAAAACTTGTCTCTTGCATGGAAGTGAGAAATGTTACTACCTGATGATTCCTAATGGAAGAAGATGTTTCTGAAGCCACATGTGCAATCTTGTACAGGTAATAATAGCAAAAAACTCAGGGGAGTCTTTTATGTTTGAATATGTCATTTTTCTTTTTGATTTATATGATACTAATGGCTTTTCTCTTTGGTTTTTTTTAGCCAAGAGCCATGGTAAAAGTCAACCAATGATGCTCAGATTCAGAGAGAGAAGAGAAGAGAAGAGAAGAGAAGAGAAGAGAAGAGAAGAGAAGAGAAGAGAAGAGAAGAGAAGAGAAGAGAAAAGAGGAGAAGAGGACAAATACAAGTCTCTCTGGGAGGAATGCCAGCCGCTAGCTCCGCTATTATTATACTTGAGAATCTTATAAAACTCTAGCCATTAATAACAGGCTGCTGCCAGATATTGATAATTTATTCAAATTGGAGGTCTTGCTTTGAGGGAGATGTTCCTCATGCAGACATTTTCAGTAAATGAATTCCAAAGAAACAAAATAACATTCGGTGCTATCAGTAGAGAGGAAAGGCAGTATTTTAGTGTGCAGTCAACATCTGGACTGCCTGCTATTTTTATCATGCCTCTCGCGCCTCGTTCTCTCCTACCCATCCATCACTCCCACTGGATGATTCTGTTGCTCTTCTTTGATGTCAAGTAAATAAATAAATACAATGTTTTGTCTCCTGCTTGTGTTAGAATATATCACAACTGATTTCACTGTGAGTAATGGGATCTGACCAACTTTGAATGACTGAGCAGGAGCAAAGCCTCCAAACAAGCCACCTAATAGGAAGAGTGGAAATTAGTTTTGATCCAGAACAAATTCCTCTAGTCATTTCAATGTTTAGAGGCTGCTCTACCCAATATGGGGCTTAGTTTTACCCTCTGGCAAATTCACAGATGTTCTCTCTCTCTCTCTCTAAGCCTTGATAAGCTGGAGGAACACTGGGTATTCATAACCCCAAAATCTCACTGGCACAGATGCTCCAAATTGAAGCAAGCTGTTCTATCATCTTCTCCAGTTGTTGGCCACTCCATTTCAAACCATCCTAGACGTGGTGCAACAGAATGTGCTGTGTGTCCAAAAACTGTTAAACACATTTCCTTGGGCACAGTGACAACTGTTGATGAACACTAAACAGCAATGCTTGCTACCAGTGGTCCTGTTCTCTCCAAAAAAGAAGCCAACCTCTAGGATCAAATCCAGAGGTCATAGTGAGATCGCGTTGGCCAGAACTTATCCCTGGGAGGTCACTTTGCTTTATACAGATCTGTGTAGTTCTGCGCTGCTTGGAAAGGTAGGTAGGTCCAAGACTGCCAAGGGAGCTAGGATGGTGGTCTAATTTTCAGCACTTTACAAATGACTGTAGAGACTTACATTCCCAAACAGTCCCATTTTACAATTCCCATCCATTCCCAGGTAATCTCATGCACTAACTTGTCTTCCAGCCAGTTGCACATTGCCATCTGTCTCTGCTCCTGACTGATCCCAAGTTGCCATCTGCCCCTAGCCAGCCCTTTTTATCTGTACCCCATTTGGAGAGGTACATAAACACTGATGCTCAGGGGTGTCAGTCCTTTAGACTCTCTGGTCCGAGCCTCTGACTGACACCTGGCTTTTACAGCATGCAAAGACCAAAGGACACCCTCCTGACAACACACACCCCCCAGTTCTCCCTGAGAACATCCTGCTTCTGAGATACTGGTCAACCGAGGGTTGCTTTTGGTGTCCCTGATGTCAGCTCATAGCTCCTGGGTGCTGAGGCCAAGAACAGCTGAGCAGGAGGGGCTCTCCCTTGGGGGACAGGGCTCAGCCACTCTCCCTGGCTCTGAGTGCTTACTCAGCAACGGAGGAGAATGGGAGGTGAGGAAAGTCAGGGAGAAGGGAAACCAAAAATAAACCCTACGAAACCAAACAAAAATGTTTTCAGCCCCTGTCAGGAAAAGAAAGATTGGAAATGATATCAAGTCAACATTCATTGATTCTCTTTTGTTATGACCATTATATAGAGCCTTCCAATCCCTTATGTTTTCCTGACTGGCAAACACTGTCTGAGCACCTTAACCCAGAGTCTCTGGGCCACCCTCTCCCATCTTCTCTTTTTAAATTATTATTATATTATATTATATTATATTATATTATATTATATTATAATTATCATTGTTTTTAATTCACTCTCTATATAACAGTTGTTTTTCACATTAAATAACATCAGATGAGAGTTCACCATAGTCAGAAGAATGAAACTGTCATCTCTAATTTGCCTGGCAGAAGCCGCATTGACAGGAAGTTGTCTGTGGTAGTTCAGAAATAAAATAATGCTCTGAGGAGAAGTGCAGAAACTTAATAGGACTTTAAAAACAACAGAAGCCATGGGGACTGCAGATGGTTCCTAGGCCTAAGGACTAAATAAACAATGATTTTTTAGGCAAGAATGTAGACAATGGGAGATGGCCTCTAAAGAGATGTTCACACATACTATGTCCGACATCATTAGACTGTCCAGTGGGAGCAAATGTTCGGCAGTTAAAGACATTCTGAAAAGGAAAAATCAGCCTCAAAAGATGCTTTAAATGAACAGGAGGTGGAAAAGCAAATTGTCTTAAAAATTTCGCATAGATAAATGACTCACCAAATATCTGTCTCAGGGACCAATAATTTGAAACTGATTGACTTACTGGGTGTAAAATATATAGATAAATGTAGAAGAAAAAAACAAAACCAAAAACATCCAAAAGGGAAGGTGGAATTTGCTGCAGGAAAACAAGAGATGGGGCTTGGTGAGGAGTCAGGAGGGGGAGATTCATAAATAAGTAGTGATAAAGGCAACAGGGATGAGTCCTTTCAAAGGTCTGGAGCACAGCTCACATTCTCTCTCTCTCTCTCTGAGGTTTCATTTAAGCCTGGCACATCCGAATGCAGAGATTAAAAAAAAAAAAAAAAAGAGACAACCTGATATTCACTGACTGAAAAAGCAAACACAGGGACCAGCTTTGAAAGGGCTCCAGCACTGCGATTTTGAAAATAAGGGCCTTGGAACACCAAGTGCAATCTTCTACCCAGGGCTGCTAAACCCTTTCTGCCAAGCCATTTACATTTATAAGGCCTTCAATCATGTGTTTTTTTTTTTCCCTTTCCCCCCTTCCTGCCCCCACCTCCTCTCTCCCTCTCCTTTCTGCAGAGTGCTCATTTCAGACTTGCCCTTTTGTTACACCTGTTTGCAAGTGGGTATTTTGCAGTTAACTTCAGCTGGCCTCTTCATATTTATGGCTTTCAAGACAGGCTGAAGGTGGGGTGAGAGGGAGAGCTGAGCCAGGCTTTTTGTAAAGAGGTGTGGTAAATTTTGTGTCTAGCGTTTTTTGGCTGGAGGGTTAGCTACAAAGAAAGGAATGTTGATGTTGCAGCTGCTGCTGGAGAGATCTTTTTGTACTATGTATTGAGAAGAATGGTGAAATCCCTATTGTGTTAAAGCCAAATCCTTATTTTTGTATCTTGATAGCTATATATATAGAGATGTGTTAGATTCCAAACATTTTCTTAAATTAATTACCTGGAAATAAGGTTGAATTTCTAAAATAACAAATTCTTTTATAACTGGAAAGATCAGATTTTTTTCTTGGCAGCAATGTCAAAATACAACATTTTGACAATTTCCTGATATTTGTCTCTGGATTTTGTTGGGGTTTTTTTCAGGTGAAAGACACTGTTTTCAATGATCTGGCACTTCCTAATAAGCTTAGCAACAAAAGAAGCTATTCAAGCCAAGAAAATACAATTTACTGGAAAATTCCAACCCTCTCACTAGACAAGGTCTGCTTTTGTTATCCAATCTTACTTTTTAGCCTTCCCCTGAAGTTGGCAGTTTAACTGATATGAACCAGCTTTACTTGTTTTTTTTGCTCATTTGAGGGTATTTGGATCATATTCTGGGTTCCTTGAAGCAGTAGAAAAATAGCACCAGTGCTCTTGAAACTAACAGGATGTTCATCACCTTGGATTTGTAAGACGAACACCAGATAAAGAGAATCAATAATCTATCTCAGAGCAGAAAAAATATCAGAGCAAGCCCTTCCACACAACCCTCAAAGGCTCACAGCGAGTCACCATCAGCAAATGTGGATCTTGTTTATGTCTCTCATGCTATCAGGATAACACACTAGAAATAACACTGCTATTTAGATCTTGCATAGCGTTTGTAGGAGGGAAACAAGCCTCTCAAAGCTCTTGGCAAAGGCGATTGAAGCATCACTATCCCCATTTTGCAGACTGGGCAAAAGAGGGACCCTCAAGAAGGATCTGGGAGTAAAGCTGGAGACTCCTAATGAGCAGCTCTGTGCCCCACCCCTGGCCCACAGGCCCCTCTGCTGTCCATGTCACCAGAGGCATTAGTGGGGAAACCAGCCTTGGCTGCAGGCACTTGGGGTGGACAGCCATTTCAAACTCTTTCTTACCTTTGAAAGCACCTGACCCATTTCCACAAATACTCTTTTCCCAAGAGCCAACTTTTTATCCATGCCAGGACAGAAAGGGTGATTCCTAACTCCAAAGGTCCAAAACATCTCTAGAGAAGGAGCAAGTGGGTGCTCCTGGTTTGAATGGGCATTGAGGAGCAAACTTGGTGCTGCCCCTACCACTCAGTCGCCATCCCTGTGTACAACCTTCATCTACTCTTCTACGCCAGTGTTTTCAAATGTGGATCCCTGAAATTAAATGCCTGAATCCTTATTCAGACATCAAAATAGTTGGCCTTCGTCTCAAAGTTGCTAAGCAACCATTGCTCGCGCAGGAGCCAATGGGATCTGCAAACACGCAGCGGTACCATCTCTGACAAGCAGGTCACTCCTCTGGTCCCTAAATGCTGAAGAAGGTTGCTGCGTTTAAGTACCTGATTATGAACTTTTTGACCTTAATTTCTTCATGCCTCAGTGTTCCCTTCTATGAAATGGTTATTGCACCTCACTGACCATGGGGATCTCTCCCGCAGCGTGTCTGAAAAACACCTCAGACTGCTTGGGTGAAAGAAATTGCAAGCAGGAAAGGGGAAAAGCAGGGGGTCAAAGCAGATAAAAGCAAGTGAAAGCCCTGACACACATCAATGTGGCATTGAGGCAGTGCAGGTCATAAGCTGCTTTCATTTTTCTGCAGCTGTGCTATATAATTAAATCCTCATATTAATAAATGACACCTCACAGACAAAGCCCTGCTATCTTCATATGCCCATGCAGAATCCTCTAATAGGCATTTGGAAAGCCGTGTGGGGGCTGGCGTGGGGAGGTGGGGGCTTGCACGCAGTTATGAAGTTCAAAGAGACTCCAAAAAACCATCTAGTGTAAAGATGGACAGCCTGGTCCTGGGGTCTGGCTAACAGTCAGGTTTACTTGCAAGTGGGCAGGCAGACTAGCTGGCAGACCAACCAAAATGCAATGTGCTAGGACAGGTTGTGTCTGAGGAGATGCCCACTGACCTGATGAATTAGTCTTTGAGTGTCACTTTTCTGACCTTAGTGTTCTCTTAAGGGTTTTGTTGATTTCTGCTCTGAGCAGCTAGAACTTAAAGTAACTTAGTTTTGAGAACAGCGAAGCCTTCTTTCAAGAGGACAAACTTTGATATCTCTAATGGGAAGGTAAGCAGGCCCTGAGTCCTTCACTGATTTCAAGGGTATTGCACCACAGGGCACTAAATATGAAGTATTTTTACTGTTGAACTGTATGGCCCCTAGCCTGCTTTTGTGGGATGTATCAGGTTAAGTCAAGGGCTGTGCAAACATGAATGCATTTGTCTAGCACCCTGAATACCTGACTCGAGATCAAAGTGGTCCTGGTCTATTGCAGTGTATTAAATAGTGACCAGAAATTGTCACTGCCACTGGAGCTTGGTAATTCATATGCTTACACTGTTACAATGGCTCATGAGGTGTATTTTTGTCTACATTACCTAGTATTCAACTAAAAAATCCCCTGGATGGTTAGGGAATTAAGATGGGCCAGAGACCATCCTTAATGTGCAGTGTGCATGTGAACACCCTGTTTTGGAAGCTAAGGGACTTTGATAACACAAGGCGCTCTGTGTTGGTTGGCCTCAGTGATTGAGAGAGGTCCCAACAACATTTACTTTAACAGCCACCAGAAAACCAAGAATTTGGACATTTTTCATCTAGTCCAATTTCCTGAATATGCCAAACTAAGTATTTCACCCATCAGCTTCTGCGTGCTGCTTGTTTGAACCAGAGCCTCTCTTTAGAAGAACATTCAGTAGCAGATTTTGTCCATGATTTCTTCTGTCCCCCACACTGCATTCATAGATATTAGTCATGTGAGTCTCACAAAACACCTATGAGGTTATCTCCTGTTTTTATAAGCATTTCATAGGGTTAGAAGAGGGAAAATGCCCCACAAACCAAGTAACCCATGACTAAGTGGAACCTCAGTAGAACTAGGAGTAATGCTGAGATGTAGGGATTCATAGTCTGTTCCACAGCACATCTCTGGTGGGTGAAACTCAGTCTTGTGCAGATGAGGAGGGTGCTGTCTGCTAAGGAGCGGTAGGTAGGATGGAGAACAGGAGACAATGATGTGGTGCACCATGGTCAGTATCTGACAACAGTTCAGGAGGGTAAGAACAGAAAGCTTTGTGGCAAGAAATGAAAGGGGATGAGGGACGTTATTAGGGAAACTGTTATGGTCGTGCCCAAAGAAAAATCAGAACACTTGAAATTTGGTCCATCCCAGATAGTCCTGGCCATTTCAGTGGAATTCTTGTTTCCTTGCTCATCCAGGACTTTTTCCCAAACTCAGCAATTCCTTCTTTGTTATTACAATTTTCTGTCTGCCTTTGCCATGTCTAGCTTAGACTGAGTTTTAGTAGTGCAGGAATCTCAAATAAATTAATACATCACTATTTCAAAAGCACCAGATGTAAAAGAAAAACTGGGTTTGGTGGCAGAATTTGGGGCAAATTCTTACTGTTTGAAGACTCCGAGTCAGTAGTGTTCAAGTGCTTTCTTGTCTGTAGCTCCAGCTCTCTGGCCTGACACCGCTCCTCCCCTCCCCTCTCTTCTAGAAAATAAATTAAGAAAGATTCTGATGAGCAGGGACAGGAGGAAGCTGTGACATATAAAATGTCAGTCTCTGCCAGGCTGTGCTTGCACAAACAACCCCCCTGGTGCTTGTGAGGGGGAAAAATGCATGAAGAGAGAAAGCAGAAGCTATAAGCAGCCTGGCTATTTTCAGGTCCCATTCCAGGCAAAACTGGCACTAAATTATTTACCAACCAATTGTGGGAAGGAATCAAATCCAGTGGCATCCACATGCAGCACTCATAACCTACGAACTGCATTAACACAACTGAGAATTAAGGGAGATTTGAATGAAAGTAATGGGAAAGAAATCATGTGCTGAAGTATTTAGATGCAGGTCACTTTTCATGCTGCCTTGATGCCTAGGGACTCATCTTCCCCCTTATCTGGCAAGTAGCCATGGCCAGCTACCAACCATCAGTGCTGACAGCTTCCAGCTCAGCCAAGCTTCTATTTTGCAGATCAAATTTGCAGAGATGCATCTGGGTCTGGGAGAAAAAAAAAAAAAAGAAAAAAAAAGGACAACAAGAAAACAGACAAAGAGAAAGGAAACTAAAATGAACCCCCAGTGCTTCAGAGACTATCTGAATTAGTAGCAGGGGGCTGGCAATGGGAAGGGAAAGTCTGCTAAGGGTCTCCCAACTTTTCCCAGGTGATTCTGCTAACCAGTCAACACCTTTTGCTTGATTAGTGCCTGATGGGATAGGGAAACAAATCTGAATAGCAATAAGGCAGAGAGCTGGAGTAGTTAGTCTGTGAATGAATAGCCAACTGCTTTGGTTGTTGTGAGACAGACAGTCTCCCCCTTGACTGAGGGAGGAGGAGGGAGAGGATCTTATGATTTGGGGAAGAATAGGGGGAATTGGTGACTGTCTCTAAGATGCCCTCCTGCCTTTCACCAGTACTGAAGAGCTGCTACACCAAAGCAGGCCTACAGAGCTGCAAATTTAATTGCCTACCTCTAGCAGTGATAGGTGATACCAGTGTTTCATGGTGAAGGAGAGACCTGAGCATGGGATCTCCCATATCTTTGCTTTCTGCTGCAGAACTCACCCATGCTGAGGAAGAGCTGGATGAGTGAGAAGCACAGGATGGAGCAAGTACAGCACAAAAGCAGATACAGGGGTGAAGATTTAGGCCAATGCTGAGTTACCCAGCATGACATTTTTCTTTTCTTTTTTTTTTTGGTGGGCAGGAAGAAGTCCAGACTTTGGGATCAGGCAATGTCTTAATGCACACTCAATACAGAGGATCTGCAAATGAGTGTCAGAGAAGCCTGGCTTTGAGAGTGGGCTTCATCCCATGGATCACCACCCAGACACTGCATGGAGTGGTGTTTGATGACAGTGGTGGCAGTGAGAAGAGTTATCTCTGCAGAGCCTGTAAACCAAGGACACAATCTGTCCCTGCATAGTTAAACCCTGGAAGTCATCATGCACTCAGCTCACACACGAGCATTGTGTTACACAGAGAGGGAAACGTTGGAAAAGATATTGAGGTGACATCTCTCCTGTGAAAGTTACACTGGGATCTTTTTAAGCTCTTTTTGGACAGCAGACGCTAGAGATGGGCAGGACAAGGGAGCTCCGGTGAACGGCTTCTCTGAAGGACACCAGTCCTAAGCGTGCAGACCTGCACTCCAGGGCAACCCAGAGTTGAGGGATGGGAACAGACACCTCTCCATGAGCCATGTTAACTGCATCCTGAAATCTTTATTCACTCCCAATACCCTATGTAATCTCAGTTTTTTACATGGCAATCAATGACACAGTTTCCAAGGGTAGCATTTACTCTTGCCAGTAAAAGGGGGCAAGATCAGACCTTAATGGTGGGAGAGGAAGGAGCCAAGTTGAAGAACTCTAAGCATGCCGGAGTTGAAAGCTAAAAAAATAGCAACTAGTCTAGACTTTAATAGTACTACTTTAATAGTAAATTAAATCCAATGGGATTTTTCATTCATTTCATCTTGCAAATGTTTCTTTTCCTCTCTCTTGTGACAACTCTACAAGACAGATCTATACATATCTCTTGTACTTTGCATAGATCAGGAAACTGAGGCATGGGCAGGAAGGAGAGGGACATGACTTGCTCTGGATAGCTTGGATTCAGACTGGCGTCTTAACCTCAACCTTGACTCAGGAAGATGCCAGATGAACTGACTGAAGTCTCGAGAGCTGGTCAGTGTCATCTGAAAACAGGACTGCCTATGGGATGAGATAGATGCATTGTAGTAATTGAGTGTAGGGAGAGCTGTATACATGTACCTTTACCTAACTATATGCAATACCAGCTATAACAACAAATCTTCCAAACCACCCAACACCCCTCAGCAAATCCTGTTTGAAAACTATAGTCCATTCCTGTCTGTGTGAATGATTAGCGCTATGGCCTTGCACATACAGACAGGGGCTCATCAATTTCTTTAAATAGTGATGGCTCTTGAATGCTTCACCTAATTTCAATGAATTTGCAAACCCCATTTCATTTTACTCAAGCCTGTCCCCCTGTCGTGGTTTAGCCTCAGATGGCAACAAAGAACCACGTGCCGCTCGCACGTGCCTTCCTAATACAGGAAGGATCGTAAGAAAAGGCAAGACTCTTGGGTTGAGACAAAGGCAGTTTAACAGAACAGCAAAGGGAACATGCAAACAACAACAACACCACCACCACCACCACGGATAGGGGAATATACAAACGCGATTACGGAACCGCCGCTCCCCACCGCTCGCCGACCGGCCGGACCCGGGACGCCCCAGCCTGCTTTTAAGCAGCAACTTCCTGCCCCCTCCCCCGGCAGCTCAGGGTGGGCGTGGCTCACATGGCATGGAATACCAGGAAAAGTTAACCCTATCCCCACCGGAACCAGGACATTATCCACCCCTTATTCCATACCATCTATGCCATGCCCTGCAGGTTCCAATGAATTGCCACCATCCATGAGTCAGTGTAGAGATAAAGTACTGGCCATTTTTCTCGCTCAGCAATGTCCAAAGCCAGCTGAATAGCCTTCACCTCTGCAAACTGGCTCGATTCACCCTGTCCCTCACTGGCTTCTGCAACCCGTCGTGTAGGACTCCACACAGCAGCCTTCCACTTTCGATGCTTTCCCACAATCCGGCAGGACCCATCAGTGAACAGGGCATATTTCTTCTCATTTTCTGGCAGTTTATTATATGGTGGGGCCTCTTCTGCACGCGTCACCTCCTCCTCTGGTGACATTCCGAAATCCTTGCCTTCTGGCCAGTCCATGATCACTTCCAGAATTCCTGGGCGACTGGGGTTTCCCATTCGAGTTCGCTGTGTGATCAGTGCAATCCGCTTACTCCATGTAGCATCGGTTGCATGATGTGTGGTGGGGACCCTTTCTTTGAACATCCAACCCAGCACCGGCAGTCGAGGTGCTAAGAGGAGCTGTGCTTCTGTACCAACCACTTCCGAAGCAGCTCGAACCCCTTCATATGCTGCCAATATCTCTTTTTCTGTTGGAGTGTAGCGGGCTTCGGATCCTCTGTATCCACGACTCCAAAACCCTAGGGGTCGACCTCGAGTCTCCCCTGGTGCTTTCTGCCAGAGGCTCCAGGTAGGGCCGTTCTCCCCGGCTGCGGTATAGAGCACATTTTTAACATCTTGTCCTGCCCGGACTGGCCCCAGGGCCACTGCATGGACTATTTCCTGTTTGATTTGTTCAAAAGCTTGTCGTTGCTCAGGACCCCATTTAAAATCATTCTTCTTCCGGGTTACTTGATACAGAGGGCTTACAATCAGACTGTAATCTGGGATATGCATTCTCCAAAAACCCACAATACCTAAGAAAGCCTGTGTTTCCTTTTTACTAGTTGGTGGAGACATAGCTGCTATTTTGTTGATCACATCCATTGGGATCTGACGGCGTCCATCTTGCCATTTTATTCCTAAAAACTGGATCTCCTGCGCAGGTCCCTTGACCTTACTTCGCTTTATAGCAAAACCAGCGTTCAGAAGGATTCGGACTATTTTACTCCCTTTCTCAAAAACTTCTTCTGCTGTGTTTCCCCATACAATGATGTCATCAATGTACTGCAGATGTTCTGGAGCTTCACCCTGTTCCAGTGCAGTCTGGATCAGTCCATGGCAAATGGTGGGGCTGTGTTTCCACCCCTGGGGCAGTCGATTCCAGGTGTATTGGACGCCCCTCCAAGTGAAAGCAAACTGTGGCCTGCACTCTGCTGCCAAAGGGATTGAGAAGAATGCATTCGCTATATCAATCGTGGCATACCACTTGGCTGCCTTGGACTCCAGTTCGTACTGGAGTTCTAGCATGTCCGGCACGGCAGCACTCAGCGGTGGCGTGACTTCATTCAGACCACGATAGTCTACAGTTAGCCTCCACTCTCCATTAGATTTTCGCACCGGCCATATGGGACTGTTAAAAGGTGAGCGAGTCTTGCTGATCACTCCTTGAACCTCTAGTTGACGAATCAGCTCATGGATGGGAATCAGAGAGTCTCGGTTAGTGCGATACTGCCGCCGATGCACCGTTGTGGTAGCAATCGGCACCTGTTGTTCTTTGACCCTCAACAACCCCACAACAGAAGAATCCTCCGAGAGACCAGGCAAGGCAGACAACTGTTTAACTTCCTCTGTCTCCAAAGCAGCTATGCCAAAGGCCCAGCGGTACCCTTTTGGGTCCTTAAAATACCCTCTCCTGAGGTAATCTATACCAAGGATGCATGGAGCCTCTGGGCCAGTCACAATGGGATGCTTTTGCCACTCATTCCCAGTTAGGCTCACTTCTGCCTCCAGTACAGTCAACTCTTGGGATCCCCCTGTCACCCCAGAAACACAAATGGGTTCTGCCCCTCTATAGCTTGATGGTATTAGGGTGCCCTGCGCACCCGTGTCCACTAGAGCCTTATACTCCTGTGGGTCTGATGTGCCAGGCCATCGAATCCACACCGTCCAATAAACCCGGTTGTCCCTTTCCTCCACCTGGCCGGAGGCAGGGCCCCCCTAATACTCGTCATAGTATCCATTACTCACTTCTTGCAGAAATGACTTGGAAGTTCCTTCAAGAGGATCAGAAGCAAGATCAGGCCTTCTGCTCTGTCTGGGGAACTGCCAGCTGGAAACTGGGGCGGCACTTTTCCTGGAGGGATCCCCTTTTGTGGTTGTCCTTCCTTGCAACTCCTGTACCCGTGTCCGCAGGATCGAAGTAGGTCGTCCATCCCACTTCCTCATGTCCTCTCCGTGGTCCCGCAGGTAGAACCACAGGGTGCCTCGTGGTGTGTACCCTCTGTACTCTCTCTCTTGAGTGGGGAAATGCCTGCTTCTAATAGCTGAGATGCTGGCCCGTGCAGGTGGGGAGTAGGACATATTCTCTTCAAGTTGCTGGACCTTCCGCGACAGTTTCTCCACAGCTGAGACAAGGGGGGAAGAGAGACTTTCTTCATATCGCCGGAGCCGGCCAGCCACCTCATCCACCGTTGGTCCCTCTTCGCCTTTCCATTCCATTACTGCCAGGGAGTTGGCATATGACGATGGTGCGCTCCGTACAAACTTCCGCCACATGGGCCTTGTGCATCGCACCTCATCAGGGTCTGTGGGTAAGTCGGCATTGTCCAAGTCATAATAAATCATCTCCCACACGGCTAATTCTCTCAGGTACTGGATACCTCTTTCCATGGTAGTCCACTTGCTTGGCTGACATACAACATCCTCACTGAAGGGGTACCTCTCCCTCACGCCTAACAGGAGTCGTTTCCAGAGGCTGAGGGCTTGGGTCTTTTTCCCAATCGCCTTGTCAATGCCGCCTTCCCTAGACAGGGATCCCAGCTGCCTGGCCTCCCTACCCTCTAATTCCAGGCTACTGGCCCCATTATCCCAGCACCGGAGCAGCCAGGTGACAATGTGCTCGCCTGAAAGTCGGCTGAAATCTTTTCGCATATCCCGCAGCTCACTCAAGGATAGGGATCGAGTAATTATCTCTGGTTCTGCCTCTTCCTCCTGCTCTCGTGATGGCCCTGGTTCATCATCATCTCTTACTAAGCGAACTGATTTCTTTGTGTACTTCTTCTTCTGTATGGGGGCAACTGATACCGGCACGGGTTGGTTCTCTGGTTCAGTGGCAGTGGCTACCACGGGGGTTGCAGTAGCCGCAGTGTCTGCCGCAGGGGTTGCAGCAGCCGCAGGGGCCGCCGCAGGGGTTGCAGCAGCCGCAGGGGCCGCCGGTCTGGTTTCCATCTCTTCCCCTTGAGGGTGCTGCATAATTCTGAGCAGTGCCTGGTAGATACTGGCCAGGGCCCAGCACAGTGCGGTGAGTTGTGCCTCTCTAGAATAGCCACAACATTTTCCCTTCAAATATTCTACCACTTTATCAGGGTCCTGTAATTGTTCAGGGGTGAAGTCCCAGACCATTGGAGGTGAGTAGTTCTCTAGGTACCTGCCCATGCTCTCCCACATGCCATGCCACCCCTGACTATCCAGCCTCGGAGCAGATCTCCGGGTGGTAGTCTTAAATAGTCGCTTAACCCTAAACAAGACCTGGAACGTATTCAGGAGACATAGCACTAGGAACACACTAGTTTGAGTATCCCAAGGATATTCAAGATTCTCAAAAGCTGTCATACCTGACCCGAAGGAGAAAAGGGAGGCAAAAGGGCTGGGGAAACTATTAACAAATTCTGAGAGATGGTGTCCAATGTACGGACAGGACAGCAAAACCACATAAACACCCCAAAATAGCCGTCTGAACAGTGATGTTATCATATCATAAACAGATATCGCACAGGACAGCAGAATGACAATCCTCATCCCTCTTCCAGACATGGTAAACAGCATCGCAGGGAGTACATAAGCCATATAGGAATTTATGTAACACAGCCATGAGAACAAACCAAGCAACATGATGACCAGTGACTATTTACCTAATAAAATAAATGCATACAAAAAAAAAAACCAAAACCGTTTTTTTCCACGTTCTAGTTGGATTCTGTCGTTATCTCAACCCTTCGAGCCCCACGTTGGGCGCCAAAAAGGACTGTCGTGGTTTAGCCTCAGACGGCAACAAAGAACCACGTGCCGCTTGCTCGCGCCTTCCTAACACAGGAAGAATCGTAAGAAAAGGCAAGACTCTTGGGTTGAGACAAAGGCAGTTTAACAGGACAGCAAAGGGAACAGGCAAACGCAAACACCACCACCACCACCACCACCACCGATAGGGGAATATACAAACGCGATTACGGAACCGCCGCTCCCCGCCGCTCGCCGGCCGGACCCGGGACGCCCCAGCCCGCTTTTAAGCAGCAACTTCCTGCCCCCTCCCCCGGCAGCTCAGGGTGGGCGTGGCTCACATGGCATGGAATACCAGGAAAAGTTAACCCTATCCCCACCGGAACCAGGACACCCCCAAGGGCTTATGTTGTGCAAATTCTCTGAAAATGTGTATTGCTTTAGATCTGTGCTTTGTAATCGGTTCACCACCTACTTAGCAGTGCTTGTCATTTGGGATTTTGGGTTTTTTTAACAGTCTTAAATCATATCAAAACATGAGTCCTAAATAAAATTCCTCCTGATAACTTCCAGTCACGGAGGCATTATTGAAAAGGGCAGCTGGTGGAGGATAGCAAAGCTGAGTCCAATGCTGCTATTTGGAATGGACAGCTTTGTACTTAATGATAAAACAAGTCACTGAGTGTTTAAACTCTGCTTTCCTACACCTCTTAGCATGCAGCCTGATCAGAGTTTGACTCTCCTCTACAGTAAAACAGCTGATTCAAAACCAAACTGACCTTCTTTGGTTAGCAGTAATAACAACGAAAAAAAGAAATAGCATTCATGGGCATCTCCTTAACAAAAGGAAGCACTCAATTTAATGCAGGAGCTATTACATTCCTTTAAGCCAACACCTTCTGAAGCAGGCTATAAATGAAAAAATACAAAACATTAAAGCAGAACAGACTTGTCATATATTTTAGCTTTTAATCATCCTATCACGCTGTAAGAGACGGACTGTAAATTCCCTGCCGAGGGGCAGAAGGCCCTCCAAGCCTTCAATGGAATGCCTCAAACACTCACAAGGAAATAAATAATGCAGGCCTGGCCTTCAAAGAACCAATAAGGCTAACAATTCTGACGCCTGAAAGTGTGGGAGAACTGCCTTGTGAAGACAGGATAGTTCTGCCACTCGTGTGGTGAGCTTGCTAGTTCTCAGTTCTCAAGGCCATTGTGTCCGATGAGTGACCTTTGCTTCATTATCTGTGAAATGCATATGAAAGCACACATTCCTGCATATGCTAATGAAGATTATAGAGATCATGCTAAACATGTATGACTATGGCACTCATCTCTCCACCCAAATCATGCTACATGTCACCTGGGAGAAGGGAGAAACCTGAGACAAGGCTGTCCTTGGCAAGGGGGGTGGACCATGCTAATTCAGCAAACATAAAAAGGGGAAAATAAGTGCCCCTAAGGAGGGGAACAAAGACGAAACAATAGAAGAAGATAGTGCCTGGGAAGATTCTTCCCAAGAAAGAAGAAGATTATGCCTGGGAAGATTCCCTGAAAAAGATGCTGGAACCAGGACCAGTGATCTTTTTCTCTCTGTCTTTTTCTCTGTCTTTTCCTTTCTCTATCCCTCAGTTTCTCTTTTCTCTTAGAATTGTTAAGTAACAGTTAGAGTTGTTAAGCAATGACCTTAAGTACCACTTGCCATAACTTGTCCTATACCTGTTGTTAAGTGACACAATGCATACCTCACCATTTCCCATAATTTGTTATATACCTAACCAATTATCATGGACTTGTTAAGACCTATACTAACCATTTTGGGAAACTAATAAATGTTTCTATATGGACCTTGAGATTTATCTCACCTTAGTCCGTGCCGTTGAGAATTTATGAATCTGAAGTCACTCACCCCCCCTCTTTCCTGGGAGTGGGACGTGACACAAGCTGATTAAATAAACAAAGAAAGTGGAGATTTATTTGGCTGAGGGAAGAAGGTGACAGGGAAACTTTGAATGCATTGAAGGATCAGATGTGGTGCCAAACCAGAAGTCAGGTAGAGAAAGAGGTACAGCTCTAAGATAGTCTTTCCTTTCTTCAATTACCTGGTTTCCCAGCTCACCTGTAGCTCATTATTGTGAACAGACACCAAATTTGCAAATGAAACAAGGTTAGTTAACAAGGTAAATTAACCATCCACTTCCTATTCTAGCATGATACCACCCTAACAGAGGCTGACCCTGGAAAGAAACTCTGGATACAAACCCAGCAAAAAAGGTTCAGATCTGAGTTCTCATTTCAATCTTTTTGCTATTTTTGGCCCAAGTCTAACCATCCTAAACACTGGCACAACTTGGAACAAGATCCTGGAACAACCTTTACTCTTCATATTATTAAATCTCCATCTGCTGTTATATATCACTCTTTAATTTTGGTTTTACCCCTTGCACTTTAGAGTTACAGTTTGAGTAACAAAGGCTGTATAAAACACAGATGAATCATACAGGCAGGTTAGGGTGAACGGCTCTTGTATTAGTCACAAAAGCACGAAGAACAAGATGAATTATGTGCATGCCAGTCATTGGGAGAAGATTCATTAGACCAGTAGGCCTTGAGCTTATTTAAAATCACACGCTTTTAAATCACCCTGGAGAGGTTTTCTGGTGCAGGGGATAACTCACTAGAGAGAGCTGGGGTCTAGGCAGACTCTGACATGGACAGCAATATGACCTTGGAAAAGTAATTTTCACCTCTGTGCTTTTGTTTCTCCTCTTATCTTCTCTGTATGGCCTGGAAAAATCTGTGACTCAAGAACTATCACATATTATTAGGTGTAAATACGTCACTCAGGATCCTCAAACAACTCACAGAGGGCACCTGGAGTTGCTACCAGAAGGCAAATGGCGATTTTGAGGCCACACATGCACATATGGGCAGGGAAGCCACAGTACCAAGGCATGCTTCCCATGGAAAAGTATTTCAGAACAACAATGCAGTGCAGGAATTGCACTGGTCTTACTCATGAACACCAGGATTTACTTCATCAAGCAAGAGCCAAAACCAACTGGAGAGAGGGAGAAAGAGGAACTTAGAAGATCTGAGTCCTTACCTGTCATATGAAAATCGAGGTTGGCCCAGTAGCTGCAGAAATTTTACACAACTTTCAAGGAGCAACAAATACACAGGCCAGAGGCTGTGTGTAACCAGCAAGCAAGATGCGAGGAGCTTATTAAGCGTTAAGTATAAACAAATACAAAAATTAAATTAAAAAGAAAAAAGATCTGAGATCAATACTCTCTCAAATACCTGTCTTACTAAGCCTGGCTTGTTGATTACAGCTCAACCAAAATGACCTGCTGTGAATGATTCTTAGTCCTTTTCTCCTTCAATTTTATTTTTTCATTCCTGCACTCAGATAGTCTTTTATTGATATGATACACGCTTGTAAGAACAATGCTGCAGAGATTGTGGGCTTGCATCATTTCACAGGCAATGTCATGTTCAGGACTTTTGCATCCCATTTACCAAAAGTACAGAGGGACACATGCAGGATTTTCAAAGTAGTCTAACCCCAAACCAAATAGATTTAAGTAGGAATTGGAAAACCCAGGAAGGCAATTAAATTCACTGTGCAAAGGCTGTTTGGAAGCAGGTAAGAAGGGAGTTTTTGTGCTCAGTAGTGTTAATTGTCGGGTCTGCCAGCGGAAAAGTACAAGTATGCAAGAAACTCGAGGGCATGCCGACCTCGCAGATCTGAGACAAATAACTCTGAGGAGTCAGGGAACAGCTGGCCTTGCAGATCCGAGACAAATAACCTTGAGGAAGTAGGGAGTTAAGCAACAAGTTATAACTGTAGCTTCTAGCACATAGCGAAACTGTAGCTTCTAGCATGTAGTGAAACTGCAAGTAGGAGGGATTATTGTAATGAAACATTTAGAGCTAAGCCAATCAGAAATGATAGAATTTATGTAACTGTTAAGTAGCTGTATAAAAGGCTTTCCGATGCGTCTAATAAACCGACATTTTGCTTGCATCAAGCAGCGTCCCGTCTCTCAATCGCGGCAGTTAATTTACGTCAGTGGACAATCTGGCTCTTTGTTTATTACTTTCATTTTAACAAAGGTAAAACTGAGGCTCAGAGAAACTAAATTCAGTAGGAAAAAAAAGCCATAGTCATCTTGTTGTAACTGAAGGGAATTAGTGAGCATAATTAACCAGTGAAGGTAATTAACTACTGAGACTAGGGATGTGACAACCTCTCCATTGCTTTGAGACTTTTCAAGGCAATTAGATAGCTCTGGTTGAGACAGACTGTGGGACAGATGCAAGAGTCACTAACTGAAATTCTGCACTGCGCATGAGGCCAGGCAGAAGTGTCAAAGGCTACTCCTGGCCTTCAAGCCTCCACTAAAGAAGTGCAAAATTTGGAAGTGCTGTCATTATTTGTACCAGCCCTTTGCTTTATACTCCCAGTACAAGAGCCCAGAGTTTATCCATGCAATTGCAGCTCCTTCTCTTCTCTGACTAAGGAGTTGCAGCTTCTACATAGACCTGGAATTTCTGAGTTTTCCATCCAAAGCTTCTCCCTTAAAATAGAAAACAAAGCAAATAACTCCTCTCTGCTTGCCTCACATTTGACTCTCCGTCTCAAAGGAATTCACAAAGGAACGTCAAAGAAACACATTTAAATTGCATTATTTGGACATGGTAACCAATCTGACTATAATTAAATGATTGCACGAGCACTTTGCATGTATCCAACAACTGATGGGCCATTACACCCTCTAATTGTATGAGTTTGGCACGCTGGATGTTATGAGGCAACACTATTGAAAACTCATGGAGCTGAACAAGGCAGAACCTGAGGTCTGAAATACTTCAGATCTAGAGGATGTTTTAATTTGATTCAAAATCATGCATATCAGTCAGGTTCAGGGAAAGTCTTATTCATCCCTTGGTCACATGGATGAAGGGATATTCAGGCAGAGATGGCTTTTATGCCCTTGGAGCAGCAGTCCACAGACATTAGTGCTGTTTGATTCCAGTTAACGTCTTCCACATCTGCTGCTTGTAAGGGGTCAGAACAAATGTCTCCACTGGCTCTCTCCTCTGTCCCATCTTTGGACCCCATTCCCCAAATCCTCATCATCTTGTCAGTCCCTCATGTAGTCTCTTTTGCCCTCCAACTATCATCCCTTCTTCTTTAACTTCTCTATTAACCTGCTTTCCCTCAGCTTGAAACTTTCCTTTAGCTCTTCATCTCTGTCCATGTTTTTCTTCAGTCCTCAAAATCTCCCTCAATCTTTTCATATGAGGCATTTTTCCTCTTATCTGCAGCTGCTCAAGGTTTAGTCTAGAGCATTACATGTTGTTAGGTTTTTTTACAAGAGGTTCTGAACCAGCACATGCATTTGATAGCACCCACTCTGTAAGCACCTCAGCTCATTTAGCAGCACATTACTTGCCAAATAGGATGTGTGGGCTCCCACACATTATTTGCTGTCCTTAAGGGAAGCATCTTGGCTTGCAGGTCTAACATTTCAATCATAGTTGCTCAAAGCATGCTGAGAAGGGGCAATGGATAAAAAGCTGTCCTTTCTGAGATTTCCCTTTCCAGTCCTTTCCCATCTTTTTTAATCTTTCTATCCTTTTCCACTTAAGATGACAAAAGGAAGTGAGAAAGTCCACAAAGGTACCAGAGAAGCTTGGAAAGTCCCAAGGGAAAGGACCTCTAAGAGGCTGATAAGGAAGGTGGGTGTAGTCCAGGAAACCACCCAAAGTAAGGGCTAAATTTGACCGATACATGGAGGGACCAGTCCCAGAAAAGATACCAAGTAATTTCTGTAGCATCAGTGCATGGTTTTTTGCAAGAAAGGCAAATGCAGAGAGCTTGGGATCACACCTGAATCTATTGTAGGGAGTTATAAATGTTGCTGTCACTGAACAGAGTTAAAATGGGATTACCAGTTTACATTACCATCATTGGCCAGACTGGATAAGCTACCCAGGAGCAGGGCAACTTCAAACAAATGTGACAGGGCCCAGAAACACCACCCAGCTCTCAAGTGCATGCAGAAAGGGTAGGACGTGAGCACCAGCCTTTGAATCACTGCAGACCAAGATTGTATCATCCTGCAGATGTCATCCTTCCAAACATGGAAAGAAATTCACTGACAACCTCAACTTCTTATCTTTCCTGCTGACCTTTACTGAGTTACACAATTGGTTTCCTGCACTGAAGAGGACTCAGATTCACGGTTTACTATGCACCGGTTGTCTCCACTTTTTGGTTTGCACTTTTACTTTATTATCTTTAATTTTCTTCTTCCAACTCTTGAGTGGGTATTAGAAAGTCAATACAAAACCTATTCCGGCCTTTTATTCTAAAATAACAGCACTAAGCTTGTTTATTTACACTGAGACAAGATGATATTTGTGAAAGCCTTGTTCAATGGCATGACACTAACTTTTTTCTTTAAACTTAAATGCACTTTATTTGTGTGTGTTTGTCTGTCTCTCCAGATTAACTCTTGTTTTCCAGAATCAATATCAATATTCTCCAAAGACTTGAAAAACTGCTCAGACAACAGCTGGTGAGCAAGACACGTGGCCTTTGAATGTCTCACCCTAGGGTAGAGATGTGCTGATTCATGCACTGAATTTATAGCTCTCAGCTTGCTTAGTACTGGACCATTTGGCAGAATTCACTTTTACCAGCTAACAGGGAGTATTTCTGAAATCATAAAATATTCCTGTGAAGGAGTCCCAGTGTGCCCTTCCTTCTGAAAATTCAGACTCTTTTTGGCTACTGTCACAAATTTCTGGTCACCCTGTTGCTGCTGACTGATACCTCTGTCCCTGGGAGCAGCTGAGAAAGCAAGGACAAGCAGGCAATATAGCTCGGTGCTCCCTTTGGGAAGAGGTGAATCCTTCATCCCCTCCTTGATAGAGCTTGGTGCCCCACAGCAACATGAGAATAAAACCTTGGTCAATTCTGATAGTGTTATTTTTCAGTCATACTACAGTAGAACATCTTTGGCCAGGTCACATGCCTTTCTGTGCCTCAGATTCCCATGTGTGAAACAGGATGGATGTAAAACAATGCATTGCTATAGATGTTAGTTGATAAAACTATATATATGTCCTGGTTTGAGGTAAAATAGAACCAACTTTTTGTTCAGTCATTTTACTTCTTAGCTAGGCCTCTTCTAACTCTCTGAAATTAACAGCATATTGTGTCGAAAACTGTTCGTTCTTATAGTGATAAGGCCAATGTTTACAATTAGTGCCAGGGAATGGTATGCAGAGAGGCTCTTGCTTATACTTATTACTATAACAACCAGGGTCAGCTAATTTCGTTATTTGCCCCATTAGAGGGTCGAAAACGGAAAAGCGCAGAGGGGTCCCACGTCCAGGGAGGAGCGGACAGGACAGGTGACCCAAAACTGACCAACAGGGGTATTCCATCCCATCTGCCCCATGCTCAGTATAAAAGCTGAGGGATCAAAGGGTCAACTCACTTCCTTCAATGGCCGATGTCGGAGGAGGACCCTGTCTGTTCATCTGCCTTTGATCCCGATCCGTGTGTTCCTGACTCCATCTGTGGAATCCAGTTCCCACCCATCGCTGAGTCCAGCCTGGGATTTCCCCAGTGCCTGCCGGTGATGTCATCCTGGGAGCTTGATACGGTTTTGTATATACTGTATCTATTTCATTATTTTCCTTTATATTTTATTATTAATAATTCATTGAAGTAGTTTAGTTCCTTCTAAACTTATAAATCTCTTTCTCTCTCCTCCTGCTCTCCATGTGCGAGAGGTGGTCTATGTAATAGCTTCCCCACAAAACTTAGAGTTGGGGTTGGAGCCCTCAGCACCAGAGCACCACTTCAGCCAGGGGAGTTACCCACTGCATCTCAGCAGTAGACATTTCTCTGATGTGGGACCACCACCAGTGGAGGCTTTTGCTGCTCTCTTTTGGAGTTGGGTTAAGGTGTTCAGCTTGTCTACTGTCCTGATTTGAGCTACACAGGACTAACTTCTCTTCTAATGCTGGGCAAAACTGCACTTTTAGAAGACTCTAGTGTCTGAACTGGTGAAAATATTTACTTTATAGACAGATAGGCTGTGTGGGATTCAAGGTCTCAGTGTTTTCAAGGCTTGCCAGGTGCAGGGATGAGGAGGAGCGAGGCCTGGGCACTTGGCCCAAGCTGGCCAACAGGATTATTTCATACCATGAACGTCACATTCAGTATAAATTAGAAAGTTTGCTGCGTAGTTTCTCTCTCCCTTGATGGCGGTGGTCCAGAGAACTCTTTGCCCTGGTGCCGGATCCCTGAGGCCTTCCCTTCCTCCCGAAGCCGTTGCGCTCGCATTGTCCAACATTTGCTGTCCACTGCTGGGAGTGCACAGCTTCCTACTGATAGAATGGGCTGAGTATAAATCTTCTATATCTTATATTAGTATCGGGATTAATACTGGTTCTTTATTATTATTGTTAATTATTTAGTCTTATCCTATTAAATCTATTTATATTTCAACCCTTGTGTTTCCTTGTTTTCTCTGGTTTCCCTTCCCAGGTGGGGAGGGGTCATCGGGTGATAGAATAATTGTCTAAACAACAATAAATTGTTATGGGTTTTCTCAAACCATAACATCTACGAATCACTGAAGAGAGAGGCAATCCCTGAAAAAAGACTGGTTTTCTCCTGAGAGGTTTAATGTGTCTGAGATGCAAAGCACCCCTCTATCTCCAAGCACCATTAAAGCACTTCCCCCCGACTGATTAGGTTTAAGGGGGCTATCACCTCCTCTGCTCCTGGCAGGGGAAGCTGGAGGGACCTGCAAGCTCACTCAGCCTGGAGCTGTTTCTAGCAACACTCTGTGAAGGAAAAGGGGGCAGGCCAGCCTGGCCAGAAGGGAATTTGTTCACATCAAAAGTCTGGCTCAGATCAAAAGACAGAAGTGAGGCTGCTCATCCAAACTATGTGAAACCCTCAAGCCTGAGGAACAGGTGTCTGAATCGAAGATGTCCTGTCAACTCCCCTCTTCTTGGCTGATATAAATAGTCCCCAGCATATTTTGTCTCAGAGCTCTGGGCAGCTGTGATGAATAGTGGGACACTTTCTTATGCTTTCCATATCCTTTCCTAGATGCAGGTTATCCACCCCTTGCAAATCCAAAGCAGGTAGGCTCTTTGCTTTTGATTCAGATCTGACTGCTCTTTGAGTCACCATGGCTCTGAATTCTACAGCTCTGAATTTTTGCAACTTTGTGTGGAAGGACCATCATCCAAGTGTACATCCACCTAACTAGACGTCAGACAGACACAAGTGCTGACTTCCCCAAATACACAAAAACAAGGGCTCTGCCTGCAAGGTTTTAGTAGATGTGGTCCCTTCCACCTGGTCTTTCCCATCCCTCTCACCAACTGTGAGATGAAATACAAAAGTGAGCTTTTGTCACCTTACGGTGATCTTTGCCACTGGAAATGTGTTAGCTGCAACTCTGTGACCATATTCATCCTGTAAAGCCTGGGGTGGACACGTGCATTGATGATAAGGGAGGTATAAACTAATCCAGTCATTTCTTGTTGTAAGATCTGCAGTGCAAGACTCATCAGAAAGTCCCAGCAAGGTAGGCAAGGTTATAGCTCTCCCAGTGAGTCTGATGCATCTGAAGTAGTTTGTGCTTGTGCTGCAAGCTTGCCTGTCCCTGGTGAAGTGTTTGCCTTCGTAAAGCGCTATCTACATTTGCAGAACCTGAAGCCTTGTGATCCTGTAAAGCATGACTGTCAGGAGAATTTGACCACCTTTCAAAGGAAAATAGGGTATTGCCTGAACCTGGTCCATTTTCATCCCATGTGGAGTTTGGGGAATGAACAAACCCCATAACCCAAGACAACACTCCCTCTAAGTCTTTAAAAACATCTGATGTCCAGCTTGAACATAAGCTATAACTTCCTAATTGCACTTGTTCCTGCACACTTTTTCATGTTCTACGTAGCACATGCAGGTTTTTTTGTCTCATCTGCTAATCCAAGGCATCATTTTGCCTGAAGCTTGTCTCAGACCATGGACCTGCTCTCAGAAATTATTGGGTTTCCTGTCCTGCAGCAAATGTTTCGCATCATTGCTGTGACCTACTCCAAAAGTAGCTGCCTTTTGGTACTGGCTACAAACAGCAGTCCTCCAACTTCTGTAAGGATACTGTGGAAAGAAGGCACAGAACAAGGGCAGAGGTGGGTCATGAATTATTTCTGAACTCTGATAAGCAGTAAAGTGGTGCCTGGGAATAAATGCTAAACTGTGGAATTCAGATGTGGCTGGCTGATTATTTTCCATCTTCTGGTGACCCTTAAAGTCAATAAAGCTCCATATTGCCCTTCTTTGAGATTCCCCTTTTCTCCCTATAGCAGTGTGATTAAAATGCCCTAGTTCAGGTCCAGCCTATTTTGATGGTGCCATGTGCCTCTTCCCCATGGATTTCTTCACTCTGGCTGTTGGCCAATCAAGGCTTCAACAATCTGATCAGCTGCATGATTTAATGAACCCTCCTTTTGTGGGGAAGGGCAATTTTTTTTATAAAAGCTGTTGAGATATCACATTTCACAGGATGACCTCTACTTTCATAAGATGATGGGAGAAAATTGGTTTTGGAAATCGAGGAAGATTGCATCTTGTGAAACAGAATCCAGAGAGTGACACAGAGACCACCTTTCCATTACAGTCCATTTGATTTTCAGGTTTTGGTTTTGATGGGGAACTAAATATAGTTTGAATCACTAGACCAGAAGCACAAATAATTAACAATGAAAGAAACCCACTCTCACTGCACTTCTTTACTCCAGGAAACTCTCATAGCAAACGTACTATGCTCAAAGCTGAATAAAGAAATAGAGCTTGTCCTCCATGCCACTGCAGCAATCTTTTGGAGAAATATACTTTTATTAACAATATCCTGAGATATTGTTTTGTTGCTATTGCTCTGCCCAAAAGGTGGATTTGAAGAGGTAGAATGCAATGGTCCAGACATTAAGACCTGGACTCAGAGGTGTTGTCTGGGCTACAAAGTCCTACTTAAACCTAGAGAGTTTGGCACCTACAGGATTTTCAGGGTCTTATCCTGAATTCTTGAGGAAAATAGCAAAAAATAGTTAATGTTTATAGCAAGTAGAGATTAACTTTGAGAGTTGTTTAGAGAACTTAAGAATGATTCTCTTTCATGAGGTCATAAACTTGATGTTCTAGGCTAAATAGAGTCTGACAGGCGTGTTTGTTCAGGATACATTTATTACTGAGCTATTCAGGGACATCCACAATTACTGTCATGAGTCGTCTGATGATTAAAGAGCAGAATGAGCAAAACGGAAGATTAAAGACATAGAAAAAGGAGCAGAGATGTGTGTGTTTACTGAGAGTACCCATCTGACAGGAAATTTTGAGCCATTCAGGAATTTGCGTGTGTGTGTGTACGCTGAAATTTGCTGTATGTTTCTTAGACAGCAACTGCCCTGCCTCCATCACCTTTTACACATACAATAGACCAGCAAAGGGCACAGATCTCATGGTCTGCACCCTTAGCTCCTCAGAGAGCCCATCATGCAGAATTTGGACAGTAACAGGTATGTATCAGTGCTGCTCAAGTGTCTACTTCTCTGTGGCCCTACTGTGATGCCTTGTAATCCCTAGTACCTACAAAATACCTTTCATACTCTTTCCACTTTCAGTGTTCCTGGCAGAAAACTGGAAATGGCAGAAGTACCATTATTTTCTACAACCTGGTTTCTTTCTCCAGTATCGTCTGGCTTCCAGTTTACCCTGTACGAGGTTAATCCTTTTCATAGAATCATAGAATTGTCTAGGTTGGAAGGGACCTTTCAGATCATCGAGTCCAATCATCAACCTAACACTGACAAAAACACCACTAACCATGTCCCTCAGCACTACGTCTACCCATCTTTTAAATATCTCTAGGGATGGCCACTCAACCACTTTCCTGGGCAGCCTGTTCCAATGCTTGACAACCCTTTCTGTGAAGAAATTTTTCCTAATATTCAATCTAAACCTCCCCTGGAGCAACTTGAAGCCATTTCCTCTTGTCCTATCGCCTGATACTTGGGAGAAGAGACCAACCTCCAGCTCACTACAGCCTCCTTTCAGGTAGCTCTCTCCTCAGCCTCCTTTTCTCCAGGTTAAACAACCCCAGTTCCCTCAGCTGCTCCTCATAAGACTTGTGCTCTAGAAATTGTGCTCTGCTTTTACTGCAGTACTGGATAAAAGCCTTTGCAGGTGTATTGTGGTAATACCTGCCTTACAGTGGAAGTGCAGTGACAGACCCCAGGGGAAGATGGAGAGGGGACAACCTACCAGATTCCACCTGAAATGAAGGACAAAAGGTTTTCCTCATGTGCCCTTGTGCACATATTCATTCACTCTCCCTGTTGAGTCAGACCTGCCTGGACTTGCTTCTCCTGGGGAGCTCCTCAGAGACGACTAACAATGATAAAAGCTCATCATCATTTAAGATGTGATTTGATCTAAACGTGTATAATGGCCAGCAAGTGTGCCAACCCCCATATAATCACTAGGATCCATTCTATATAGCCTAAAAGAGAGGAAAAGGTATATAAGAAGAAATAATGTTCGATCAGTAAACTGTGGGAGGAAAAGGGACGTCCCAAAAAGTTTTAACTCTAGAAATTATGAGATGACAATAGAAGAGGGACATTTGGTAGGACAGCCTGCAGTTGGGATGATTCAGCACAACTTCACCTATTCCTTCAGAATTCCTTCTCTACATCAATAGAGATGTCCACATAAATACATCCTAGAAAAAGTGTGGAGACATCCATGAAATGGCTAATTCAGGACATAGTATATGAAGGCACAGATTATATAATTGTCTGCTAATATCTACCTTTTCATTTCTTCATTCCTCAAGGAATATTTTCCCTTTGTCCTTACCTAAAATGAGCCTGAAGAGCACCCTGCCTGCAAATGGGATTGAAACAAACAGAAGAATAAAGAAAAAAAATTCCTCATCCCCAGAGTCTCTTCACTTGCAAACACTTTTCTTTCTGTGTGTGCATGAGTACATGTACTGCAACTTTATGACTGTGCTGGGTTCCCCTGGGGAGCTTCAAACTCTCTTAATGCTTATGACTGACAGTCAATTTCCATCCAGAAATATCCTCCATAGAAAAGATGTGAAATAGGCAAAACAAATATTCATTATCCAGGAGTTAAAGTAGCATCCCTTTGGACTGCACATCAGTAAAAGGCCAATAAATTGAAGGCAGTGCTCATAATTACATCGCAGGCCAGGCTGAAAAAATAATACATTCCTCTGGAGCAATTTGCTGTTGTTGGGGTTTAGGAAACTTCTCCCTCTCTGTTGCTGCCAAAATTTAAAAAAAAAAAAAAAGAAGAGAAAAAAGATACTTCTTTTTTTTTGTATGTTGATGATTAAATAAAAGAACGCTGAATGGCAATAGTCATTAGACCAGCAGGAGGAATAAATAAAGAACATCACTGGTAGTTGTAAATAATGGATGCCGTGTTGAGCACAAAGCAACACATCTGGTAATTATTTTCAATTTCACTCCAATTACTTTGGTTTTGTTGGTGTAAGGTGCCACAATGAATTCTGCCTTTATTTATTTATTTGCAAATTGCCTTTGCAATCAATGGGATTTATTGCCTCTGCCATGTGAGGTGTGAAACTTTTGCCATTACTGAACAATGGATTATTTTTTAATAATCTCTGCCTAATGTCCTTATAATAGGGTTGTTTTGGCATGGACAGAACTTGCTTTTGACCCTCCCCTTCCTCACATACATTCACTTTTTGTCTCTCTGCTTATACTTTTTTACGGCTGCTCATTTGATATCTTATTAACATTACTTCCTTTATTAAAACAGAGCTTAAACAAGGCTACTCTGCCAAAGCCTCTTTATGTGACCTTCTGCCTATTACTTTTAGGCAGATGTTTTGGAGGGGCATGTTTGGACCTAACTAACTAACACATTAACCAAAAAATATATTTTTGTCTTTTCTTAGCCCTGATTATTTTTCCATTATCATTTGTGTTTGTCTTTAGAAAGAATCCTTCCTATCCATTCTCACTCTATCCTGAAATTCAAGATAAAATCCCTCCTCCTCTACAAAACAAAGGATAAATGAAGAAGGTAGAGCTTTTCTTTTCCCTTTTCCTTTTCAGTGATTATTAGAAAATTAAAAAAAAAAGAAAAAGAAAAATAATTTTGAAGAAATTTGCATTTATAAAAATTCTCTGGCTTTTACTGATAGCATTTGTGGATGTCCCATTCCTCTGTCAAGGAAGCACTGGAGTGATGGTGACTATTGCACCTTTAAAATGTCTCTGGGCTTTGGCTCCTTATCTATGACACAGTAATAATGGACCCTTTTTTCTGAATTGTCTGCTGAGATTATAACCATGCCAAGACTTCTCTTTTATTACAGTCCGTACAGTATCTAGCAGAACAGGGACACAGTCACAGTTGCTTTCTCCAGATGATACTGTAATTATCACATTAATTTGTATAACAACCTTCAATCCTCTGACTGGAACACTCCTTCCCCTGAGACACACTTGTTATTCCTGTACTAGATTGACATCCTCTGTCCTTAGGACAGGACTCACTTTGGCTGAGTCTGAAATGCTTTTTTTGGAAAAGTGTGTGTGTGTAAGATTATTATTTTTTTAATTTTAATGAGGAAACACTGATTTTAATGAAATTAGCTTTACTTTAAAATAAACAAAGAAACAACCCCCACCCTCCAGGCTTATAGCACATCAGTTTGAAGCTGATGACAGTATCTGTGGGGAACCAGAGCCCAGGTGGTTGCAGGGACAAGTTCCCAGACTGGACTGCAGCTCCCCAGACTTCAGTAGAGTCCAGCAAGCCCCAGGAACAGTCTCAGAAAACCAGAGGGAAGGGGAGGACCCTCCTGTTTGCCATTTGTGAAGACTCTGCTCCCCTGGGGTTGGCTAGAAAGCCGCCTCCTTGAAAGACACTCTTCTGCAGAACAGCAGTTGTTGGAGCTGGGCACAAAGTCCCCTCTCTCTTCCTCCGGTGACAATCACTGTGCATTTAGCTCTGCCATGAACAGAGCAGGTGAGCTAATTTACACAAAAAGTCATAAAGAGACTGTGCCAGTGGGGAAAATGGAGCTGCGTGAGCTGTCTGTATTTGTACCCTGTGCAGTCCTCCTGTCACAAGACTCTAACTGTATGATCAAGAATGACAAGTGTTAACCCATCCAGTCTGGGGGTCTCCCAGCTCCCCTGCTGCAGTCATCTCATCCCATTTTCTTTCTCAGAATTACAGCAATTAGCAACAGAAAAGACATATTAGTTAATCTCTCCTACACGCTCGCTCTTCTTGGACAGAGCGAAATGAATCCCTATATTCATGCAGTTCATTGTCCAGCCAGTTTTTAAAAGACTCAGACAATGAAGATTCCTTCAGAAAGCTGTTTCATTGACTAATGTCTCTCTCTTGGACTGATTAGCTTCCATACACAAAAGGATAAAATTTATTTGGGGAAGAGATGAAACGGAAATGTTCCCCTTGTAGAGCATTCACCAGACAAGCTCCCTTGGTCATGGGTTAACCATCTAGCCAGCAATCATATATTAACCAGCAGTCTCTATTTTGCCTGTGCCATGTTTTGTGTCCAGTCAACACTTCCAGATCCGGGATGCAATTTATGGTGAACCAGAGACAAAACTGGAATTCACATTGTTGGAAAACAGTTCACTTGTAGCTGTTTTGTTTAAAAAAAAAAAAGAAATCGGTCTTGGGGGTGCGGAGGGGGGAAAGTCTGCAGAGAATGGAAATACACAGTCCTGATGATGTTCCCTTAGCAAGATTAAGCTGGGTTCAGGGATGAGCGTGGCTCAAAACCCAGACAGAGTCACAGTTTAAACGTTGGGAATTTTTATGGATTGCAGTAGTTTAATGTGTGGGAAGGGAAGAAGGAAAAGGAGCAGAGGAAAATGGAAGGAGAAAGGATTCAATATGTTGATCCAGATCATCCAAACTCAGTAGCTCTCAGACCCTTATTTCGTCCTTGCAGGAAATGAGGATTAAGATATTTCCTATGAAGAGCTGAGTCAGAGAATCATCTTTGTTATTATTTTTTCTTGGAGCAAATGTCCCTGTTTAAATTATACAAAAGATTAAATTCTACAAGATTAAATTCTACATAAGACACACAGAAAAGCTAGGTAAATTCCAGGTACCACAACCCAGGCAACTTGCTAGAGTTAGCAAGGCTCATGGACAGGGTTTAAACTAGAATCAAAGAGGGAAGGGGATAAAACCAGGCCCACTAGATGCTAATGCAGAGTCCATCACTCATCCCCCCAGCACAGGTAGGACTGGCTGGAAGGACAGCACATCAAAGACTTTTGTTGTTGTTTTGTTTTGTTGTTTTTTTTCCCTGTGAAATTTCCAAAACTCCACCTCAGTGAGATTTTTTTGGTTACTTCTTTTTCCTTGCTGCATGAGAAATACATTTACAAGTCACTAAAAGCAACTAAAGCTCTAGCAAAGTACTGGTTTCCTTGGCCTGCCTGAAACATACTGCTTGTGTGCATGAAAAGGACATGTACAGTGATTACTAGGTCTGCTGTTCAAGCAGACCTTTTCTCCCTAGGTCTACTAGTCCTGGATGAGGGTAGGTTTTTTTTAACTCCACCTGAGGCAGATTCACTCAGGCCTTCACTGTAGCAGAGGAATCAACTTAAAATTCAAACACCTAACTCTCAGCTGACTAAAGACTCTTCCCTCTTGAACACTTTCTTGACCACCCAGCCACATCTCCAAGGTGTGTACCTCAAAGGCTATCAGGAGCTCCCATGCGCTAAAAGCAGATTTAGTAAATGAGATCCAGTGCTCAGACTGCAGATGAGCTAATTTGGTGCCATTAGCTGCAGCCAGGCCTTCATCTCCTCATTAGGAAAGAGATAAATTATGCAAAGTGTACTCTCAGTACAAGCAGCAAGAGCTGACAAACCCATAGAAAAGAAGGAAAAATAGTCTGCAAAGCAGGGCAGAGTAACTGCAACATGGCGTTGGAAGTGGTGGGAGGGAACACTCATCCTGGGTCAGCACGTGGCTGGGAGCAAAAGACTTTACCTTCCTTGGCCCTCGTTTCACTCTGCCTAGCTCCAGTAACAGTCAAACTGAAGCAAGGATTCTCCCCTTGTATGCTTTCCCATGCTCCAAAGGTCCCTTGCTGGAGTTACTGTTAATGTACCTAAGACTTTTGTAAGAAATTGACTTACATAAAACTACCTAGCCCAGAAGGAAAACCTTTATCTGTTATATCCCAAGCAGACCCTCCAAAAGGGAGCCTCTTCCCTGACACCACTTTGCAAAGCCTGATTTTTTCCTGATGGCTGTCCCTTGAAGCACGATATCAATGTGAGCTCTTCTCTGGGGTTTTGTTTATTTTATTTCCAGAAAAAAAATACAGTAGGAAAGAAAATGACTGTGCGAAATATCCTACAACCATCTGAGTAAGATAAACTATCCAAGGTGTGGGCAGGAAAAAAATGGTTGATTTTAGCTTAGATACCAGACCCCTCTCAATCCTGGCCCCTGCAGGACTGTCAACATGGTGACCAACCATTCTGGCACCCTTTTGTGGGAGGGAAATCCTGCCAGAAGCTGGTCTGGACTCACATTAATTTTGTCCTGGCCAACAAAGACTGACCACATTGCAAAGACTGTGACCTTGATTTGTTTCCCCTCCAACAGCTCCCTGGAACATTTGGTTTCTCGTCCTCCTCTCTGCCTCCTCCTCTTTGCCTAGGAGCCATCATGGGGGCAGATACAGCCCTGACAATGCACCCCTATGGTGAACCTGCCCCACCAGGTTGCAGGAGGAGCACTGGATGCTAATACAGAGTCCATCACTCATCCCCCCAGCACAGGTAGGACTGGCTGGAAGGACAGCACATCAAAGACAGACTACACTTAGCTGGATACTTTCCCTCAATCACTGCATAAGCTTATCCTGATCCTATAGTTAAAATCAGCTATTTATTCTGTCACTACACACTGGCAAAGATATATTGCACCAAGTCAGCACCTACAATTATTATAGTACAGAAAACCTTTGCTGTAGCACATTTAGTGCTGTTATTTATCAGATACAAGACTATTACAACCTGGCTCCCAACAAGACTATACAATTTTGGAACCCAGTAAGACAGCAGGTGCTCTAAATTAAACCAGAACCCAAAGACTTTCTCTTCGCCTTCCTCTGGCTTTCCTTAATAGTCTAACAAGGACTGTGGGGCTATCAGGAAAGAAAATGGTTGCAAGAAAGCACTCTGTTTATCTGACACTATGTCTTGGCATCATGAAATATCATGTGTAGGGGGGAAAAGTTTGCTGTGTTGTGAGGGAGGTGACCAGGGTCTCTGGAAATTAGAACCCAAGTAGGTTATCCAGTTCCTCAAGGTGCCAAAGCCACAGTATTTAATTATAGTAGAGATTTCTTTGTGAAAGGCTTATCCAATACTACCTGATACCCAAGAATATTGCACATCATGGTCCATCTGCCTATCCAGACATCAGAAAGTGTACTGATATCACTGCTGCTCCATTCATATGCAAGGCCAGGGCTCTGGACATCTGTTTGGTATCTTTGCTATATTACTGAAACTTTATTCTATTATTCCCAGCAAAACTATCTTCCCAATGATCTGCACTTCAGATTAATTTCTTTTCATGTCTTACAACAGAACAGTATTTAAGAAGGTATTTCTTAAAGAATCCTCTCCAATTTTCTAACTTCAGGGTTGCTAGTAAACTGAAAATTTGGTTCACAAAGTATACAGATTTATTGTAATGATTAAAAAAGAAAGAGAGAAGGAAATGCTAGAGAACAGCTGACTGATCAGCAAAAAGGGAATTGTTTGGATACTTTCCTGAAAGCCTGTTATTCCAGAGTTCTTTCTCTCCCACTGTCACTAATTTTCAAAATAAATTCAAGCCTGAATCTAGGAGACCTCCTTGATGATTTCTTACTGAAAAATGATGCATTTTTTTGAAAACATGATTTTTCAGCAGAAAAATGTTGTCAAACTTACTTTGATCAGCCCTTGCCAATATCTTTCCAGCCCAGAGTACATCGAGTAATCTGGATGTGGTCTCCACTGAGCTGTAGAAAGCACCATCGTTGATGATTGCACATGTTCAAAATGCCAAAAGGCACTCGATGTCTCTCAAGTCCAAATGTTTGCAGGGGCAGAAGCAAATCTGGAGAATTTCTATGTTCTATAAAAGGGCCCAAAGACAGAGAAGAATATATAGGAATAGCTGAATGGGGATCAATACCCAGCCAGGTACATAGGACTAAGTAATAATTTTGACTGTGGGCTGGATGCAGAACACTTTGGGTCAAGGATATTTTCCTTAAGAAATCCTTGGGATACTTTAAGATAGCCAGATTTAGTTTTATTCTCACCAGCTTCTCACCAAAGGCATCTTTTCAGAGTTGCTCCTTACGACCTTAAGCTCCCAGACCTCCTGTTGGCAGGAGGTGCGTTGTCATCTGAAGCATGTTGTCATCATATTGAGGAGCTACTACTGACCACGACTGCCTGATTGCTTTGCCTTTGCAACATGATAGAGGTTGCTCATGGGATTTTGTGTGATTTATTTATTTAGGATGATGCTATGAGACAGCAGTGTCATTTTGGTAGAAGAAATAAGCAGATCAGATTGTGTGACAGAGGACAGCAGAAAAAGGAAATGAAAATATTCTCAACAATAATGGTAATATTAATAAATAATGCAAAAGGAAGATTTTGCTTCTGGCTATCATTGCTGATGTACAGGACACACAGTGAGTGGATCTATTGACCTGATATTCCTGCTTACTGTGCAAGTGTTACTAATGTTAGGATGACTATATTTAAGAGATAGGAGCCCTTAAGAGACATCTGCTGATGGAGCTGCAGACACCACAAAAGATTCATACTACTAACTAGAGGAGGGACCCAGAATGTGGAAATAATTTGCTTAAAAGCATGTTGATTTGGACATCACTAATCTCAGCATTGATCTCTGCTGGCATTAGCTTCGCTGTTAATGCAAATAACTGAACATAAGGATGCCACTAATTGTATTGACATAATGGAAGGCATTGCCCTTGACTTCAAGCCCCCCTCCTCGATTTAGTGCTTGCCAATAACTCAACATTTTTGTCTTCTCTCCCCCTTTCTGCTTGTCCAAAATGATGTTTCATTCTTTTTTATGTCCCTGTTATGCTTGGAACATCCTGTTTCCTGGCTCATGGACAGGGCTTTAAACTAGAAACGAAGGGGGAAGGGGATAAAACCAGGCCCACTAGTAATGAGCCTAGGGATAAAGGGCCAAGGATGGGGGTGAAATCGGTAGCCCAGCTCAAGTGCATCTACACGAATGCACGTAGCATGGCCAACAAACGGGATGAGCTGGAAGCCATTGTGCAGCAGGACAACTATGATGTAGTCGCCATCACGGAGACGTGGTGGGATGACTGTCATGACTGGAATGCTGCGATGAATGGCTATAAGCTCTTCAGAAGGGACAGGCAAGGAAGGAGAGGTGGGGGTGTGGCTCTGTACATTAGGGAATGTTTTGATTGTATAGAGCTAGATTCCAGTGATGATAAGAAGTCGAGTGTTTATGGGTAAGGATGAAGGGGAAGGCAAATAAGGGAGATGATCTTGTGCTGGGAGCATGCTAGAGACCACCCGACCAGGATGAGGAGACAGATGAAGTATTCTATAAGCGGCTGGCTGAAGTCTCGCAATCGCCAGCCCTTGTTCTGGTTGGGGACTTCAACCTGCCGGCTATCTGCTGGAAATACAACACAGCAGAGAGCAGGCAGGCTAGGAGGTTCCTCGAGTGCATGGAAGATAACTTCCTGACACAACTGGTAGGTGAGCCTACCGGGGGGGTGCCTCGCTAGAACTACTGTTCACAAACAGAGAAGGACTAGTGGGAGATGTGGTGGTCAAAGGTCGTCTTGGGTTTAGTGATCATGAAATGGTCAAGTTTTCAATTCGTAGTGATGTAAGGAGGGGGGTTAGCAAAACCTCCACCTTGGACTTCCGGAGGGCGGACTTTGGCTTGTTCAGGACACTGGTTGAGAGAGTCCCTTGGGAGACAGTCCTGAAGGGCAAAGGGGTCCAGGAAGGCTGGACGCTCTTCAAGAAGGAAATCTTAAAGGCCCAGGAGCAGGCTGTCCCCAAGTGTCGCAAGTCTAAAGGGCGGGGAAAATGGCCAGCCTGGATGAACAAGGAACTTCTGATGGGACTACTTAGGAATAAAAGGAGGGTTTACCACCTTTGGAAGAAGGGACAGGCAACTCAGGAGGAGTACAGAGATCTCGTTAGGTTATTCAGAGAGAAAATTAGGAAGGCAAAAGCCCAGCTGGAGCTCAACTTGGCCACTAACATTAAGGACAACAAAAAAAGCTTTTATAAATACATCAACAAAAAGAGAGCCAGGGAGAATCTCCATCCCTTACTGGATGCCGGGGGGGAAAGTTGCAACCAAGGACGAGGAGAAGGCTGAGATACTTAATGCCGCCTTTGCCTCCATCTTCAATAGTCAGACCAGCTATCCCCAGGGGGTTCAGCCTCCTGAGCTGGAAGATAAGGACGGAGAGCAGAACAACCCACCCATAATCCAGGAGAAAGTAGTCAATGATCTGCTTCTGCACCTAGACGCACATAAGTCTATGGGGCCGGATGGGATTCACCCAAGAGTACTCAGGGAGCTGGCGGGAGAGCTCACCAAGCCTCTCTCCATCATTTATCAACAATCCTGGTCAACAGGGGAGGTACCAGATGACTGGAGGGTGGCTAATGTGACGCCCATCTACAAGAAGGGTCAGAAGGAGGATCCGGGGAACTACAGGCCTGTCAGCCTGACCTCGGTACCAGGAAAGATCATGGAGAGTGAGCTCTCACGGCAAGTGCAGGGCAGCCAAGGGATCAGGGCCAGCCAGCATGGGTTTAGGAAAGGGAGGTCCTGCTTAACCAACCTGATCTCTTTCTATGACCATGTGACCCGCCTTCTGGATGCGGGGAAGGCTGTGGACGTTGTCTGTCTGGACTTTGGTAAGGCCTTTGACACCGTCCCCCACATCATTCTCCTGGAGAAGCTGGCAAATCATGGCCTCTTTGCTGGGTTAAAAACTGGCTGGATGGCCGTCCCTGGAGAGTTGGGATTAATGGGGTGAAATCCTCTTGGCGGCCAGTCACCAGTGGTGTCCCTCAGGGCTCAGTGTTGGGGCCAGTTTTGTTTAATATCTTTATCAGTGATCTGGATGAGGGGATTGAGTGCACCCTCAGTAAGTTTGCAGATGACACCAAACTAGGTGGGAGTGTTGATCTGCTTGAGGGTAGGAAGGCTCTACAGAGGGACCTGGACAGGCTGGATCAATGGGCCAAGGCCAACTGTATGAGGCTTAATAAGGCCAAGTGCCGGGTCCTGAATTTCGGTCACAAGAATCCCAAGCGATTCTACAGGCTTGGGGAAGAGTGGCTGGAAAGCTGCTCAGCAGAAAAGGACCTGGGGGTGCTGGTGGACGGCCAGCTTATCATGAGCCAGCAGTGTGCCCAGGTGGCCAAGAAGGCCAACAGCATTCTGGCTTGTATCAGGAATAGTGTGGCCAGCAGGAGCAGGGAAGCGATCGTGCCTCTGTACTCGGCACTGGTGAGGCCTCACCTCGAGTACTGTGTTCACTTCTGGGCCCCTCTGTACAAGAGGGACATTGAGGTGCTGGAGCATGTCCAGAGGAGAGCTACCAGGCTGGTGAGGGGTCTGGAGACCAGGTCCTATGAGGAGAGGCTGAGGGAGCTGGGCATGTTTAGCTGGGAGAAGAGGAGGCTGAGGGGAGACCTCATTGCCCTCTACAGCTACCTGAAAGGAGGTTGGAGAGAGGTGGGTGTTGGCCTCTTCTCCCAGGTGAATAATGACAGGACCAGAGGAAATGGTCTGAAGTTGTGGCAGGGGAGGTTTAGATTAGATATTAGGGAGAATTACTTTACTGAAAGAGTGGTCAGGCACTAGAACAGCCTGCCCAGGGAGGTGGTTGAGTCACCATCCCTAGAGGTATTTAAGAAGCGTCTAGATTTGGCCCTTCAGGGCATGCTCTAGTGGCAGAGATTGTAGGGGGGTTTTTTTTGTGTGTGTATGGTTGGACTCGATGATCTCAAAGGTCCTTTCCAACCTTGAAGATACTATGATTCTATGATTCTATGAAAAGAGCCTGGCCCCATCCTCCCGACACCCACCCTTTAAGTATTTACAAGCATTGATAAGATCCCCCCTCAGTCGTCTTTTTTCCAGACTGAAGAGACCCAAGTCCCTCAGCCTTTCTTCATAAGAGAGGTGTTCCAGTCCCCTAATCATCTTGGTAGCCCTTTGCTGTACCCTCTCTCCAGCAGTTCCCTGTCCTTCTTGAACCAGGGAGCCCAGAACTGGACACAGGACTCCAGATGCGGCCTCACCAGGGCAGAGTAGAGGGGGAGGATGACCTCCCTCGACCTGCTGGCCACACTCTTCTTGATGCACCCCAGGATGCCATTGGCCTTCTTGGCCACAAGGGCACATTGCTGCCTCATGGTCATCATCCTGTTGTCCACCAGGACTCCCAGGTCTCTTTCCACAGGGCTGCTCTCCAGCAGGTCAGCCCCCAACCTGTACTGGTGCATGGGGTTATTCCTCCCCAGGTGCAGCACCCTACACTTGCCCTTGTTGAATTTCATAAGGTTTCTCTCTGCCCAAATCTCCAGCCTGTCCAGGTCTCTCTGTATGGTGGCACAGCCTTCCGGTGTGTCAGCCACCCCTCCCAGCTTTGTGTCATCAGCAAACTTGATGAGGGTGCACTCCATCCCCTCATCCAGGTCATTGATGAATATATTCAACAGCACTGGACCCAGTACTGACCCCTGGGGAACACCACTCGTCACTGACCTCCAACTAGACTCTGTGCCCCTAATCACGACCCTCTGAGCTCTGTCTTTCAACCAGTTATCTATCCACCCCACTGTCCATTCATCTAACCCACTCTTCCTAAGCTTCCCTATGAGGATGCTGTGGGAGACCATGTCGAAAGCCCTGCTGCAGTCAAGGTAGACCACATCTACTGCCCTCCCCTCATCTCTCCATCCAGTCATGCCATCATAGAAGGCTATCAGATTAGTCAGACATGATTTCCCCTTGGTGAATCCATGTTGACTACTTCTGATAGCTTTCTTTTCCTATACTTGCCTTGAGATGACGCCCAGAATGAGCTGTTCCATCATCTTTCCATGGATGGAGGTGAGGCTGACAATATCTGTCTCCCGGGGGTGTTTGCCAGTGCCATCTCTCTGCTCCTGATGAATGGATATGGGGACCATAAAAGAAAAACAGATGAGCAGTTGAAGAAAAAGGTGTGGCAGGTCACATAAAATTAGGTTGTATGGATTACCACCTGGAAACAGGACATTCCCTCAGCCTGCTCTCCATCTTCTGAGGTGGAAAATCTTTTAAAGAAGCTCACCAAAGGTAAAAGATAGGGAACTACTGGTAAAGTGGCTTCAATGGAGCTTGATGTGCCAGGCAACGCATGTGGCTCAGGGATAAGGAAGAGATGTGAATTACAAAGCTACAACTCTGATGCGTGCATAGTCCCAGACTTCAGGACTTCTTGCATGCAGGCATAGCCTAACCTCTGGCAGTGCAGGAGAGGAGATGCTGAACTCTACCAAGATTGCTATCTCCTTATTTACCCTTAACTCTCTTCCTCAGACTTTTCTGGTGGGCAACTGAACCTCCTCTTTGCAAAGCACTTCCAAAGAAGAAGGAAATCATTTTCCACAGCATTGTCATACCAGTGTGAAACCAAATTAAGCTGAAGGCAAACAAGTCTTGCTTGATTTCGGCACCTAAACAGGCCAGGATCTGGCTAGTACCTGGGTTGGAAGCTTCCTGAGAGGTTTTGGCCATCAGCAGAAAGCACATAATTCTGATCAGTTAAAGGGAAAATAGCTAAATGCCAAATAGTTCGTGAGACCTGGGGCTGTGCTTGTCACAGATAAACCCTGCCAGCTGCAGCAGAGAGCTAATGAGTGTTAGAAATGGCCTGGATGAAATAAGAAATAGATACAGACTTTTGTCCCAAAGGAAAACAGGGCTTAGAAACTGTGGAGAGGCCATTCTGCCCCTATCATCATTGCTGAGCTGATGGAAGGGAATAAAATTAAATAGATCATAGTGCATGAGCAAGGCACTGGTGTTTTGCTGTTTACTGTAAATGAGTGCTTGGACATTTTGCTCTGAAGCCAAGCAGATAATTTCAGAGCCTACACGTTGAGTAAGGGGTAGAGAAACAATGCAAGTCAGTTGAAATATAAGTCCAAACCTTCCAGCTGCTGCTGTCACATCCCCCAAACAGCAGACTGTGGAATTTGGATAATGAGGTGAAGTCTCTGTGCTCAAAGAGCAATTAAGACTGGCTTTGCTATCTCTTGTGCAACCCAGGGGGGTGAAGGCTTGTCCGGCTATCACAGGATACATAAATGACGGGGTAGTCTTGGGGAGCCAGGACAGCCCTGCTTTTCGTCAGCAGAGACAGTAAAATCAAGATAACAGAGACTTTGTGTAGCTCTCTGTTTCCCTGAGAGGCTACCATGCCCGGTAATTGACCTTTGCCTCATTACCTGTGAAATGCATATTAAAGTTGACACCCCTGTATATGCTAATGAAGATTTTAGAGATCATGCTAAACATATATGACTATAGCACTCGTCTCTCCACCCAAATCATACTGCACATCACCTAGGGGAGGGAAACCTCGTCATTTTGGGGATAAAAGGATGGAGAAAATGACTGTTAAATTGGGAGAGAAGAAACCTGATACCTGATGGACCAGTCGACAGGCTGTGTTCTCTCCCTCCACCCCAGGCAGGGATGCCTTTCTGGGTAAGCGCTGCGCCTTTCACCCTCTGGTGAATGTTACCCCGGGTTGTTGTATTATCATTATTTTTGCTAGCAATATTAACCTTAAGTAATTAGCGCTACTGTAGTCAGTGAATTTATCAATGGCAATCTCAAATCTGCTTCTGTTGCTCTCAATAAAATAACTGATTTTGATTATTTGTGAATCTGCTTCAGTGAAAGTCCTTTGGTGGGACTCTGATAGTAAATCAGTGAAAGTCCTGGGACTCTGACAGACAAATATCGAAACTACAGTCCTTTTAACACGACACAGACAAAAAAGACACACTGCACATGCCTCCCTCAAACATACACAAACAAATTTGCTTGAAAGCACAAACACAGACAGAAGCTTTAGTAGATTTGTGAAGTCTTGCATGCAGAAAACACTGTAATGGGATGAACTGCAAATTCTCCTATAAATCTCTCAACACCCTCTCTGCAGGACATTGTACCCTTTCAACTCTAAACCACTTTGGACTTTGCCTTTTTATTTTCTTTAGTCAAGGAACTTTCTGTATCTCTTCCATAAAATTCAGTAGGACCCCAAAACCACCGTGAAGTGTTTCTTGGTAGAGACAACATTGGGCCTGTGTAGTACACTGCGTGCATCTTTGTATGCCTTCCTTTATGGACCTTCCTCTGTCCTTTGAGACAAATGTGGGAGCAATGGAGCATCTAAGCATCACTAATGGTGTGCAACTAGAGTAGCAGGAGAGTAATTTCCTTTTAAAAAATGTTACTCCCTGTACAACCTAGTGGGACTTTGAGGCTGTGTTTATCATAGGTTAACCCTGCCAGCTGCAGTGAGAGTTGTCTAGTGAGAACTAGAGATATTGTGGATAAAATAAGAAATGGCTCCAAACTTTTTCTCCAAACCACAAAACAGACTTGAAATCTTTCTCTAAGTTTGCAAAACTTTAAGTCACTGATATCTACAGACTATTTTTAGAGATGAATATGAGACAAGGAAAAATCATCAACAACAGGATAAAAATAATAGAAAATTCTATCATCAGTTTAATTGGGATTTGACATGTTCAGAATTTAACATGGAGTTATAGCTTACATCCCTAAAATCATATTGGACTATCTAATCTATGGTGAAGTAGTTTCTGTATCATCAAGCTAAATTTGGACAACACAAAGGTCAATGAGAGTTTTTAAGATACTCTTAATAGAGCTAGAGTTGCACTCTGATTTTTCAGAACGAAATACAGAATTGTTGCCTTTTTATCACATTCTATCAATTCCATCACTGCTGAAGTCTCTATAAAATGTCAATGGACTCTGACCTTATGATCAGGTATTTGAAGCTTCATGAAGCATTTTGTAGAAGGAATACCCCTATATAACATTTTGTAGCTTGACTATACACACATGCACAAACAGGCAGGAATGCAAAATGCAAAATTTTCCCATTAATTTAGACTGTTTCCCTAGAGAAATGTAGTGAGAATACATTCATTTCTAGTTCCTGTGAGATTAGGCAAATGTAAATAATCCCAGTTTTTATTTAAAAGGATTGCACTCTGTCTTGCTCCTAGTCCAATATGGGGATTAACAAACAAAATAAAACCAGCAAAACTAATAAGGGGCACTTAGCATTTCCATTTTGTTGGGTTGAGTGTAATTTGTGCCAAGCAACATTTTGCATCCTTACCCAAACCTAGATGGTCTGATAGTCTAAATTCTCACTCGCACACACTAAATGCTAATGCACCTACTTTCAGTTCAACTGAGGATCAAGACACAGGAAGGGTTAAAGACCAACAAAATCCAGACTCGAAAACAACGGAGTAAAAATGCTGAACAGAATCTGGTTGGGGGATAGAGTAAATTTTGGACTCCTAGCAGCACTGTGTTGTGGGAGAACTTACTGGAAAAGTCAAAGATTCATGTTTTAGCAAAATGCAGGTATTTGTCCCTATATAAAACACAATATCACTTCCTCAAGAATACTGCTCACCATTTCCAGTAAAAGCCTCCTTGCAAACTAGAGTTTCAAACAGCACTACATTCTTTCTTTAATACCTTGTCCTGGCACCAAAACTCCCCATAAGACAGAAGACAGAGGTGTATTCAGAGCATGGGCTTTGGGCAGACCGAAGACTTGTGCTGTGCAGAATTGCTGCTTCATTTTCCAAGCCCTTTTCTTCCCTCATGTCCCACCCCAATACACGGGTGGGGTATAATAAGCTACAACTTAAGTTTCTTTGTTGTTGAAGTTGACCTTTATCTTGCAGCCCTAATGAAGTCTTTTGATGTGCTCTTAAGATACACGGCCTCCTTTTTAGCATTTTGTTTGCTATGCCTGCTTTAACCAGTGGGCTCGTGAAGAACATAAGTTTTCATACAATGCCTCCCTTGGGTGCCGATTGTTCTTTTCTCCCATAGTTGCCCTTGAGTCATGCCATCCTGAAACATCACCAGCCCAGAAGCAACTTGTCAGTGGGGAATTAAGACAACGTGTCTTTCATGCCAATGATGAGTGCACCCGCTTGGCCCCTGCATTATGATCACCACTGATAGGAGCGATACAAGAGTGCAGTGGGTGAGAAAATATGAAGTTTGTGTGTGTTGGAGAGATAATTAGCTAAAATACAATGGGGAGAGAACCACTGGTGTGATGAATAATGTGGAATCAAACCACCCCTCCTGAAAGCAGCTGCTCTTAGTAAAAGAGTTTGAAAACCCTTCCCAGAAAGTCAGGCATGTGTTCTCTATTAGTGATTTGCATTTTTTTTTAAAAAAAGGAGTGATTGGGAGCTACATACCCTGTAGGCACACTAAGCAAATTGGCCAGCCTAATTATTATTTTTTGGTATGTCTAATTAAATAGACAAAAGGCCTTCCTTTCACTCTTGCTGTCAGCACAAGCTCCACTGGAATGTGCATAATGTCCCCTCATTCGCCCAGGCAGCTGAGCCTTTCCCTTTTTCCCTAGGAGATTGGCATTGACAACTGCCCATGGCTTATCCACTCCTACTCAGACATGGAGCCAGATTGTCAGATGGGAAGGGAAAGGGGGCAAATTGACCCAGTTCTGTTAAAAACCACCGAATGATTCTGTATGATGTTACATGCCTTTGTTGCAGGTTAGAAATGTGCCGTGGCCCTTGACAGCAGAACTTGCCATTATAGAGCCCATCAAATACTTTCTGCCCAGTGTTGGCCAAATTCCCCTGAACTTACTTTACAGGAACTCTAAAAGTGCAATATTTATCCCTGGGCTTTCTGGCGTTTTTCCAGCACTCAGCTCTTCTCCTGCTCTGCAATTACACGGCACCACAGCCCTTCCTTACAGAGCCTCTGTTGACCTGTCGGTTTCACCACTCCATAACATCAGCCCTTTAACTACAAGCTATGTACAAAGTCTTCCAATGACTTGAGTTACTGGAGAGTTTCAGCCTCACACTAATGCAAAGCCTCTGGAATCCAAAGCTTTCAACTGAAAAAAGAACACAATTTCAGTGTCCTTTGTCTGTGAGGCATTTTACTCCTTTTAAGTAGCTGTTGCTGGGGATTTCCACTAATGCCAGCACAAGGATAGTTGTCCCATAAATGAGGAAGCGTTTACATCTATGGTGGAAATTAAAGAGTTTGCAAACATCTAAGAGCCACATCATTACTAAATGACAAAATATACTCCCACATTTATATGATACATAACCACTAGTTTTTTTAATGCATATATGGGCAAAAGCCTCTCCTTTTTTTCCACAAAGAGATAGGGATAGAGAGGAAGAAAGCACCATGTCATTATATATATGCGAGTATATATATAAATGTACAGATATAAGAAAAAAAGCAAATGGTAATTTAGTCGGCATAGCAGACCATCTCACACTTTCTCAGTGAGCTCTGTGTTTGATCTGACAAACAGACCCCTATTAGAAGAGTAGTGTGAAGTATCACCACATCAGTTCTGGTAGAAAACCTTTTACGGGAAACACCCTATCACTGGTGATCTATTGAATTGTCACTTAGACAAGCCTTTCAAGTCCACTGTGCAGGATGGAAAAGCAGAAGACCAGCTTCTCATTTCACCTACACCTGTACAAATCCTGAATAACTCCTGAGAATGAGAGAAGTGTTCAGTTTCCACAACAGGTTTATCCAGATAAGCTGATAAAGGTGCAGAAAACTCTGCTACCTCAGAATTTACTTTTTCCAAAAGCAGAGTTGCTTCAGTCCAAGCAGAAACAACATGGTCAGCAAAACCATAAAATATCTGCTTTATCCTAACCAAATTAAACACCTCTGCAGCTCAGCCCAACTTAGGTCTGAAAATCCTACATTGCCATCATTGCTGTTAAACTTGAAGTCAGCACCTGATGCTTTACTTCTTAACAAGGCAGTTATTTGTTTCCCAGGCAATCGCTGGCACCTGCCTGCCTTTTAAAATCAAATAATAATTGAATATGAGGAAAGCAAGACAAAGTAAAGGAGATTTAATAAAGAGAATCTTTGCTGCAGAGGGAATTTCTTTGGCAGTGATTATGTTACTTATTGATCAGCACATTGCCTGAGAGAAGCCAGAGACAATTATACTTGGACTGTGTCTGAAAGCAATGCAGTCAACTACCTCCTCGGCTTTCGCTGTCTGCTGGTTTCACCTGGATTGGTCTGTTCATCTGTAAGAGTAAAGAGAGAACATAATTAATGGTGGAATCAAACATTCATATACAGAGGCTTGCTTTGTTTTTTTACCATGCATCATAGTTAACACCAGAATTTACTCCATGAGGGGGGAAAAAGCAATTAGCAAGCAAAGAAGTTACAACAGAGTACAGGCTGCTTCTTGGTCTGAGGTAAATCAGTGTCACCCCATTTACCTGACAGAGGCTCTGTTGAATCACACTGGGAGAGGGATCTGACTCATTTCACACAGGTCATAAAATTTTAAACATAACTTTTAAAATTTCTAATTGTTTCCTCCGGAAACACTACAGTGTCAGAGCAGAAATGCTTTGTCAGAACATCAGGATCAGTGAAACTTTAATTGCAAAGTTTTCTTGAGATTAGCATGATGAAAAGAAAATGGAAAAGTGAATTCCACCTCCACTGTTAGCTCAGTAGGATAGTCACCTGTAACATATCAGACTCCATTTCATACCTGGGGAATGGGATTTGGATCTGGTTTGTCCACATGTTGCAGGAGTGCTGGCTATTGAGATTTTTTGGTGGGGGAGAGGGTAGGATATGAGTCAAAACACCTCACTCTGTTGCTTTTTCAGGCATCTTTTTCCTTTCTCACATCAGAACATAAGCAAGTATAAAAACCTTGCCATCGTGCTGTGAATAGGATTTCTGTTCTCCAACTTGTCCCTCTCTCTCTCAACAAAAGCATTGGGAACCATCATTATCCCCAGAGCTGTTAACTCCCAGAATAGAGGGCAACAGACATACACGATCATCTTCAATGGTAGTGCCTAATATGATGTGGGTGTCTGATGAACAGGGGTGAGGATATACCCTTCCTGTTAATAGCTGGAGATGCAGATTGGATCAGAGCCAGCTGAGATTTTAATCTGAAAGCCCTTCCCTGCATTTTCCTCCATGTCATTTAAAGCAATCCATACACTATGCAGATGGACTACTCAAAATATCTTTCTGTGTGTGACCACCCCCAAGTAGAATGAAATTATCCTTTAGATTTGGAACCAAAGAAAGTGAAAGTTCAAATAGGCATTGCAAGGAGCAGGAATTCAGAAGGCAATGGGAATCTCCCAACATATTGCTTCCCAGTAAAATCAGACCCCAAATTGGCTGATCAGTGTCACGTGGTGCCTTAGGTGATATCGCCCCTCCCTTATTTGTGGCTATTCACAGTTGGGCAGCAAGGCTGTTAGGTTTTTTTTCTTTTTTCCTAATTTCCCTTTTTTTTTTTGAAAGTAGTTCATAATCATTTAGATTTATTCTAATTGCTCTGTGCACATATTTAGTAATAAAAAGTTATCAAGCTGTCTGACTGTCCTGGTTCTGGCGGGGATAGGGTTAATTCTCCCCAGGCTCCGGCAGGGACACAGGTATTCCATCCCATGTGAGCCATGCCCACTCTGAGCTGCCGGGGGAGGGGGCAGGAAGTGGTGAGCTGGGGCATCCTGGTCCACCGGACGGTTCCGTAATCGTGTTTGTATATTCCTCTATCCGTGTTATTGTTGTTGTTTCCTTGTTCCCTTTGCTGTTCTGTTAAATTGCCTTTGTCTTAACCCATGAGTTTTGCCTTTTTCTTCCGATTCTTTCCCGTATTGGGAAAGCTCGAGCGAGCGGCACATGGTTCTTTGTTGCCGTCTGAGGCCAAACCACAACACTGACAAGTAGATTAAGTAGAATGAACAAGTAGATTAAATGTACTTAGCCATAAACTGACTACAGTTAGACTTGCACTTGGGAAGAGAAGGATCTATGGCTCCAGACACTACTGAGCAATTTCTGCTCTCCATTATGCCTGTATCATCCAACAAACTCCAGACAGTTGAAGTGCTAAAACCAACAAAGAATCTGGTACTGGATAAACTTTGTATCAGCCCCTGCTTTTGCAACTGTAAAGACCTGTCACTCATACAGGTCTCCCAAGATATTAGCAGGGCCAGAGGTGATGTATTTAGCAGCAGCAGGATGGACATCCTGCCATAGGACTCCTGTAACCACATGTGAGCAGCTAGCTGTTACAGGCATTTAAAGATATGACATCACACAGGTGAGGAGGGTAATTTAGGTCATGTAACTCCAAATGTCTAAAAAGTGTAATTTTAAGCCATTCTTAAGATTGGTGTCTGAGATGAAAAGGATGAATGGTCTTTTGCAGTGCCTGTTCCTCTCCCCTGATCATAAAGGTAGTCTATGTAGATAGAATTAGGTGAGATTAACCCCATCTTGGTTCTCATGCACAGGATAATGAAGCCAAACTTCTCAGTTACTGTGCTTTAACTTCCCCCAGCTGCTCAACCACTGTGACTGGTTTGCATTTATAGCAGGTTGGTGTTGACACCATCTGTGTACCAAGGTCTGACTTCAGAGTTGTTAACTTTTGACAGCTGCACTCACTCTATATATTATGGGTTCCTAATGTAGACAATGGCTAATCTAAATCCAATGGTTAGAGGAGGGTGGTCAGAGGTCCCTGGTGCTCACTTCAAGATAGCCAGAACCTGCATCTCAAGCAGTCAGTAAGAGAAATAGTCACAGTAGACAGGAATTTATAGGAAGTGTGCTGCATACAGCCCTGAAAGGCCATGTCTGGAGTCCAAAATGGACACAGCCTTGCAATGCAGCTGTGTCCACCAGCTAACGTAGGTGCTGATCTGAAGCCTGCTAAAGGCCATGAAAATCCCACTGAACTCGAGTAAGCTTTGGATCTAGCCTTTAGAAAAATAAGACAGAGCTCTTCCTACTTGTTGTTGAGTTGGATGTGGTCAGTTTGCAGAAGGCAGAGGAGATCATCAGACCCTTTAGCAAAAATGAGAGGAAACTAATATTTGATTGTGGGTTGTTTTTTTTTTATATTGAGGCATGAGAAAAAGAAGACAATCCCCAAGAAAGAGAAAAAAAGAGGGAGGGAATGAGCATCCAACAGAGGGAGAAAAAACTGAGAAAATTAATAAGTAAAAGGCTAGTGTAATTTAATGTACACTATGATTTATACACTTGACAATTTCTTTATAGGCCAAAGAGAAAGTGCTGCCTGAATGAAGCCCATAATACAAATTGAGATCATCTTGACATGAAAGACACCAATTATAGAGAGAAACACTGAGAGAAAAATAATTAAGTTTCCTCTCTCCTTCTATGGAACTTTTTTTTCTTTATACAGGCACTCTGGGAGCAAGGAGCTGGCATGGGGAGCAGAAAAGGGATAAGTGCGGAAATAAAATGGCAGAAAGATGTACCTTCCCCAGTCTGGGGAAATGCTTTCTTGGGGAGAAGGGAATTCAGAGGTTCAAGCTCTTTGCTTATTCTTCAGCTGGGAATTGTCACAGGTTTAATGCAAAGAAACCAAAGTTTATACTCCACACTGCAGTCTTCTGAATAGTGGTTAGGGGAATATTGGTATGGACATATTTAATATCTGTCCTGTCTTGGTGGACCCTGAGAGTGTGATAGGAGAAAGAAGATTTGCCAGTCAGCAAATCTGATTAATAACATGGGTATCCACATGGGATCATAGGAACTACAGATGTGGCTGTGAGGTTTTATTGATCCCAATCACTAGAAGTCTTCAAAAGAGATTTAGCAACACAAGAAAAGACCTAGGTAGGTTGATCCAGCATTTGAACTGACAGATGGGCTGGATGAACTCTCCTCTAGGATGTGCTACGCTTTGTCCGTTGCAATTGTCCTTCTTTCTTCTGCTCATGGACACTCTTTGTGCTCTCCTTTGAAATATGAGCATGATTCCTTATTCTAGATTATCCCTGTTGGGCTGCCACAGTGAAAAAAGTATACTGTTTTACCATTAGTTAAACCAGAAGAAGTTTATCTCCTGTTTAGCCTCCCTCCTATCCTGTAGGACCTGACTAAAAATTTTTATTCTCTATATAAACTATGAAGATTCATGACATTATGGAACCAGAATGCTTGATAGTCATAAAACCATCATAAAACACAAAAATATGTTTATTGTCATTCATGATTCAGAGTCCAATTTGGCCACAAATTTACTTTGAAGTGCCTCACTCAACAGCAATGCCATAACAGAGGTGTGCTGAGGACCACTGAGACACAAAGGGATTTGGGTGAGAGTCAAAAAATTTAATTTGGGTTTCTGGTTACATACGACAGACCCAATTTTCAAAGGGGTGGCAAGTGGATGGCAAACCAGAGTTTTATTCATAACTGTGTTCCCAGCGTGGCCTCAGGCAAAGTCTGTCTCAGATTCCCTGTCTGTATTGGGAACTATGGGCACTGGGTACCACTACAGCTGTGAATTGGCCCCATTTCAGGAAGAGAAGTTGCACATCCTTCTTCCACAAATGCTATAAGCGCTTGGGTTGATGCAGGAGTTAGAACTTCAGGTGCATCACACTTCTCATTTTACTTTGATCCTTTCATTGTTCATCTCTGCTTAAAAACACCTTTACTATCACCTTTACACACCTTGGACAAGATGATCAAGATGATTGTACTTGTTATACTTCATACCCTTCATTTTGGCTTTTCCTTCTTTTTGCCTGAAACCAATCTATTCAAATAATGCCAGATGTCATCCCTTTACACCAACTTGCCACTTGCCCGACCTACCCCCACCCCAATCCTCCCTGCAAGTAGAAATGTGACATCATTTTTCATGTCCAATTACAGCCACCATGGTGCCACTGTTAAAAGACAGAGCTGGTACTTCTGTCAAAAAGGGTTCGAGTTACAAGAAGCGATGAATTACAGCAAGCCCTTTTTCAATTCTCTGCAGAAATGAAATGTCAGAGCTTGCTGCTGTATTTTACTCGGCACCATCAGCTACAGGCCACTGCAGGAATTAGACAGGGGACAGATGCTTTTCTGCATCATGATTTTTTTTTCCTAAGGTTGTCGTGTTCTCCCCCACCAATCTTTTACTGCTCCCCTGGCTTTGATATTAATTTAGAGCAGGTAGGATAACCTGGGAAAGAAAAGTAGGAAGCAGAGACAGCTGATTTCTCACTGTCTCAATCTTTCTTCCTCTCACTGTTCTTACTACCCTTTCTTTTCTTGTCTTGCTCACTTTTTCATTAGTCATTAATATAACTGATGTTTCTAGCCACAACTAAGGCTCTACTAGACTTAAGAATGAACAAATGCAGAGATAAAAAGAAGAAATGGAAAAAATAAAAAAGGATGAAGACACCCTGAATAGCTTCAAATGTGATTTGAGACAGGAAGGAAAAGTGAGAAGAGGAGACTACTGAAGATCATTGAAATGACGCTAATGTTTAGGAAGATCATGTTCAAGGCAGAAGACAGCTGTGTTGGAGATAATCTGCTGACTGTGTTTAAGGAAGAAGTCACTTCAGGAGACAAAAAGTGATTCTAGAGCTTGTATGGTCTATAAGACCATGGAAGATGACCACAGTGATCACCTATCTAATAATAGTCTTTCCACCTCTCCTTAGAAGACTTAAGAAACTTGAATACTCCCTGAGAACAGATTGGGGGGGTTGATTAAGGCTTTGTATCAAAAACTGCAAAGAGAGGTATTCTATTGTCCATGTTTCCTGAAGTTCCCAAAGAGCTGGTATAGTGTAGAAAGTAGAGGTGTTAAACTCTGACAAGGCCTGTTTCCAGCTCTACACTGTCCTTCTGGATGAATTTGGACATATCATTACATCTGTCTCTCTCAGCTTTCTTTTCTGTACAATGAAGATAAAGATACTCTAATGTACCATGAAGGTGGTTGATGAAAAAAATGTATCTAAGTGCTGGTGTTAAACAAAGAAATGTCCAGTCATTTCTATGCCTGAATTATGTGGACAGATATAATGGCAAATAACAAACTCTTCTTGATCAGTCGTGTTCTGTTGTGTCTGGTATTGTTCAGGCATCAGCCCTCTAAATCAATGATGAAACACTGCTGTGACCTAATCACAAAGGATAGGATGCTGATGTGAGCTAGCAGGTCTTAGCAAATGCTTGTTGGGCACTACTGCATCTTTGTAGATGCTGGCTAGCCTTCTGGAAGAAAATCCCATTCCAGGACAACTTGCTTCCTAAAGATGGCATGTAGTTCTTGGTGATCTCATGACATAGCTCAGATGTTAATTGGAGGTATGAATAGTTTAATAATTGCCCTGAAATTTCCAGAAAATATGGTTACTCCTTATTTCTTCAGTGGGAAAGTTTTTTCTGTTCAAAATCTCCCTCCAAAACACTAAGAGGAATTTCATTTTACCACTCCTGCCAACTTTTTGGGTGTCTGCCATGTACACAACAGTAATTCCTCTAAGTCAACACAGCTATTTATGTGAGTAAAGGTACTGGCAGGAATGTGTTTGTAGGAGTGGGTCATAACTTTTACAGCATTGAGCAAAATCTGCCGTGATTGAAGGCCCTAAGGAAATGCAAAGTATATTAGTGTCAAAGTTGGAAAGGCCAAGAAAATCACCTACAACTGAATTGTGTGTGTGTAATTGCAAAGTTCAAGTAAATCACTCTGTACCTGATTCTGAGTGACATAATTGAATTACAGTGTTCTAAACTAGATAGCCATAAGAGTGAATCCAAAGAAATCTCTCTCTGAAGAAAAAAAAAGTTAGGACCCAGGTCCTCAGCTCAGGGAAATTTCTATGAATGTTGCAAAACCAGGAAAGCTGCTTCAACATAGGTTAGCTACACAACCAGCCTTCTGTTTTTCTATATTGCAGCTGTAAGGCATAGAGCAAAAATCTGCTGCCATGGGAATAGAGGTAAATGCTGTGGTTACATGAATTGCCATGTGAATACACATTACTTTTGCGTGGGCACTGTGAACTGATACAATGTTGGATTAATGAAAGAATAGGGAGAGGAAATGTTTTAGAAAGTTTGGTGGAAAAAAATCACATTGGCTTGCCTTGTGGCAAGCACTCACTAGTAATGTATTGCATCTGAACTAACTATCCCAAACCTTATCTGGGTAGTGGACTCTTAATTCCTCCCTACCACCCTCTTCCCTGCCTGACGAGATGTGTGTCATAGACATATACACAAATATATGAGAAGACCTGAAATGGGAATGTATGAGACGAAAAAAAATCTTGAAGGGTCTGACCTTTACAAATCAGTCAATGCTCTGGTGCCTACCCCTGAGAATGATTGCTACCGGCCATCCCTGCACTTTGAGAGTATTTTCTACATATCATATAAAGCATATTATAATCCATCCATCTAACTATCAATTCATCTTTCCACTTGTCTCGTGTATATAGATGAACCTAGAGGGGGCATAAGTTCAGTTCAGGTTCATGTGAAGAAGTCTATGGTTTGAATCCAAAACTTTCTCCCTGCTAAACAGTTTGGGCTTGAGTTGAAGAAACTGCTGATCTTGTTAATAGCAAAATAAAGCCTTTCCAATACAACAAATCCTTTTGTTTGTACTAGGGAAAGCTAAGCATGTAGTGCTCAACCTCACAGTGCCTCTGGTTTTAAATGAAGTGGGGAGGTCTAAAGGGGAAACCCAGTCCTCGTCAGGTTTGAGGACAGCAAGAGGAACAAAACAATTGAGCTTTGTTGAGGAATGGCTATATGAGAACGGGCACGGCGCCATGCAGGACTGTCAGAAGTAAGCTATGCCTGCCTGCATGGGAAATTCCGAGTTACGCTGATAAGGAAGATGCTGAAGGTCGTGCTGACTTTGCTTAAGTCAGATAAACAACTTTGAGAAAGTAGACTGTGAGAGAACAGGAACAAACCTGGACCCAAGAAAATGCATGTAGGAGGAGTATGAATAATGTAATCTTTAGTGCACAGCCAATAGTTGTAAGACAAATAGGCATATTTAAGTATAAGAGTATAAAAGTCTGATGAAGCTGCAATAAAGCTGAAGCTTGCTTTATCACTCATATTGAGTCGACTGCTTGTTTCCCTCACTCATCGCAGAGCTTGGAACAACAAAGCCTTATTTTCCAAAATGAGAGACAGCACTGGGGTTTTTTGAGTATTTATATCTTATAAGTACTGTTTCATATGCATTTGTGCACATGAAGGAGACAGCAGGTGATCCCCTTAAAGCTTTTGGCAGTCACACAGTAAAAATTATGTTCGATAGGTCTACTTTCACCTGCTAGACTGTGCCACCACACACAAACCATGCCCTAAGGTACTGGTGCTCTGATCATCCAAATGGGTATTTATTTGCACTCGTGGATCTTGCCTGGCTTCTGCACTTGACCTTTCTTTCCTGGGAAAGAAGGGGACCTGGTGGATGCTGACTTCAGTTTGGGAAATGTGTCTGTAGTCCCAGATCCCTTGCATATGTGAGAAGCCCCTGGACATTCAGTGAGTATACTCAAGCATGTAAAGCGTCCCAGGATTGACCCACTGGTGATGCTAAGCTATATAAAAGGGTCTATTTGTCTGTATATCCTGACAGCAGAGGTATAAGTTTTGAAGGGACACCGCGCTCATTAAATCTAGTTCCCTGCTGCTACCATGAGCAATCACAATGTGAAATTCTGTTCATAAACACATCAAGTTCTAATATAAAGCCAAGTAAGTCTTTTGCTGTCCTTTCCTCCTTTCTTCCCTAATATCAGTAGGGATAAGCTTTTCCACAGTCTCACCTCTCTTCTAATTTCCCACTTGAGTTTATTTCAAGATAATTTACATCCAATTTTAAAATGTGCCCAGACCAACTTTTATCTAAAATTGTTCTTCTCTATCCCTGGCATTTTCTATTAGCCAACTCTGTATGCATTTAGTAGAAACTAACCAAATTCTCTTTTAGCCTAGATAGTGTGATCCCAAACTCTTTCAGGGCAGAGCAACAGCATAATCCACACATAGGAAGGCAATCCATATAGATACAACCAAGATAGCCTTAAACTACACAGCATGGCTAACAAATATCTGTATCTTTGTGGCAACATAGAACTTAAATGAGTGATGCGAATATGTGCCAAGGGTCCTAGATCAGTTTTGCAATGTGTACTCAGTTCGGGTGTTTGCAGTTGTAGGTTTATCTGTGCCTGCACTGCTTAGTTGAAAGCTTGCTCTCAGACCTTCTATTTGAGTAGTCTCACAGATGCTCTCTATGTTGATCTGCCCTGAGGTGGCCCAGCACTGCCTGCAGCTGGTGCTTGCCCAGGCAGAGGCACAGTTTGGAGTATGCTTAGGAGCTGCCTTGGTGAGGAAGTTCAGATAAGGGGAAAGGTAGGGTGTTCTCTGCATATGGGACATGTCATGATTTTGGGCATGTTGGGTGCATTCCACAGAGGCCTCTTCAGCATGGACATGAGCGGGACAGGCAAGCAGGAGAGAGAGATGTATTACTCAAGGCATTATAGACATAACCCCTGCCCTTCACTTAGAGATGAACATCTGTTGTCATCTTTTCCTTATCCTGAGCCCATGACTTCTGGCTGTTGGCACTTCCCTGCTGTGCTCTTCCCTCTCTAAACTTTATGTCTTCTGAAGCAAGACCCAAATGCCGCCTTTGCCACTAATGGTTGATTGGCTTGACTCTGCAGACTTTAGGCAAGGCCAAGCTCCCATTGATTTCAGTGCTTTGAGCACAAAAGGAGCTTGGCCACCATCCATCCAAGATTAGACCTTCTGTGCTTGTGGCTTTATATGCCTGGCCACAAAAATAAGAACCATAGCCAGACCTTTTGCCCATGGAGAAATGCTTTCCACAGCATTGCCATTTAACAAACAACTGAGTAAGCAATGTAAATTAACTAGCTGCTTTCACCCACTGCCAGAATCATGAAATAAAGGTGCTCTCTCTGATATAAATGTGCAGGTAGCCTCGAGGCCTGAATTGAAGCATAGCCTCCCCAGGAACTGGAAGAGGCTATTGCAGGGTTAAAGTTGCAAGCAGGGTTTTCATTGGTGCTGGATTAGCTGTACTCTGAGCCAGAAAGTGATTTTCCTTCAACACTGGTCCTGCTTTCAAGGGTGACATGTTCAGTCTCTTCCTCCCACTCTAATTTCCCTTCTCCCAAGGGGTAAGGTCATCCGTGGGGTAAGCTTGCCGCAGGATAACAGACAGCAGTCCATGACTTCAGTCCTGCACCCCAGGAGGGCCAGACCTAAACCTGTTCCAAGTAGGACACTGGCATTTCTGAAGCATTCCTTCTCAAGGCATATCCTTATCATGATACAGGTGGTATGGCTGTACTCTGCTTTCAGTTCTATTAATGAACAAATATAGTCCAATTATTTTAAGACAACCTGAAATAAGCCCTATACAAGAAGGAAAAAAAACCCAACAGCAGCCATGCCACCTTCTCCACTGGTTTGTCTAAACTGATTTGAAGTCACACCTCAAATTAGATGTGTGTAAAACTTGCCTAAAGATAAACCCCTTAGCTGTGCACTGGATCAGGGCTGCAGTTCCTGAAGGAGCTGGCAAAAGGAAAATAACAAAAAATAGTTTAAAAAGACCCTCAACAAAACAAACAAGGAAAGACTCAGGGAAAGAATAAGATTATCTTAATTTTGACAGTGCCCAGTTTTCCAGAGAAGGAGACAATCATGGGTTTGTCTTTTTTTAGATCACCTACTTTAAATAAACTACTCATTAATTCTTTGAGTTAGGTTATAATGCAATCCTCTCTGTATTTAAAGGTAACCCTGATCTAGCCCTGCTTACAAGCACTGCCAGTGTTTCTAGCTTTTGGGGCTTTACCAGGCAACTTTTTAACAAAAATTTTAATTCCAGAACAAAAGAAAATTATTAATGCTCAAAATACAACTCAAAGAAAATGAATATGTGAAAATAAAATCTCTCTTATTTATATTATCATATCATACATGATTACTCGAGATAATTTATGACTGATGCATCTTTACAGTAGGCAATGTTAATTATTAGAAGCATTATTTGCTTTTCAATGTTTTAAGCTGTTTCTTTCCTCTCTGTACTTTGCTTAAAGCAGATACTGTTCCTAAATCTCATTTTCTTTTTCAAATTCAAATCCAGTTCCTGTTCCTATTCATCGTCTCAATTTCTGCATTATTTACTTTTCAAAACGTAGTAAATTAATTAGATTATTATTCCTACAAAATTGTAAAGTTCTACAATGCTGTATAAGCTCTCAGTGTTATTATAACGTGCCATACTCTGCATAACGTATACCGTTGCAATATTACCCCTTGGTTGTTCAAGACTACAGAACTGCTGCTCTAATTGAGTTAATGGCTTCATAGGTTGGTAATTTAATAAAACAGACTGCTTAAACCAGCAAGGTTTTGATTAAATGGGGTGTGTGCAAAGGGGAATTCATATTTGTTAGAGGCTCCATAAATTCAAGGTATCAAGGCACAGATAATGCTGGTATAATAGTCAATTATAGAGAGAGGAAGAAAGGACAGAGCTGGAAGCCATCTTGGACATCGGTGTCATGTACTGCTGTAGTCAGATATTTTGGGCTGGTCTCAGGAGTATGCTCAAGTAAGTGATGATGTGCACATACAGATGAGACACTGCACTTCTCCCACTGCTGCCAGTGATTTTTTAGAGACAAGGAGGCTATATCCTAGGTTATCATGCCCCTTACCTGACTTTAGAGAGAACCTCAATTGTTTCTTTCCAGCTGACCTTACCCCCTAGTTTAGCTCTAATACTGGAAGGAAAATTGGAAATTTTGGGAGAGATCCTATTCACTTAATGAAAAGACTTAGCTTGTACTTAAATCATGGATATCTCATGATATGCCTTCCTGAAGTAAGCACCTGGCCTTGCCTATGCAGAGAAATGGGCTGCTTGGAGACCTCCAGAGGGAGCTCTTGGCTGCCTAAATTTAGATAACTAAATTATGCAAACCCAATTTCCTAGATGGAGAAATTAAGGATTTACTCCGGGAAGCCTGCTTCATTAGGCACTTAAAATGTACTAAAAAGTTAGTTACTTCAGTACACAGACTGGATCGCACCTTTGACTCGCGATTGCCTGTCTGCAGTGATTTTGGACTGTGGGAGCAGCTCCAGGAGCTTCCACTGCCTGTTGAAGTCAGTAGGAAAAGTCTGCCCTGAACTTGGAAAAGCAAGGGAATGAATCCCTCCGTCTTGACAGTTTTCTGTGCTGTAAATGCCAATTCATATCTGCTTCCGTACCACGGGTCAACACCACTGAGAGTTAAAAGTTTTCTTCTTGCATCATCTCTCAAGAATTCCAAGTCAGGCAAATCTGAAACCAAAGCGATCCTTTCTTTTGTCCATCTGACCCTGAAAAACAAAGTAAGCCAGTCACAGCTAGCCTGGCTATTTTGTATATAAAGAACAGCACCCACAAAGCTAATGAGAAGCTTTTATGGCTGTTTGTTGAGCACTGATAGATATTCAGGAACAGGTCCAAGTTGCAAAGTTTCATCTGTCAAAAGCTGGGCAGAAACTTTCCATAATAGGGGCCAGACACAAAATTCAGATCCTGACACAAACACAGCCATCTTAGGAGGGCATATGGCAGTTGTGCTAGTGGCTGGGATTATATCTCATTCAGAAATATGGCTCAATTAAACAGTTACTCCCTCACATTTTTATCTGATCCAGCCAAGTTCACCAGCCCAGACATCTGCACTTTTACAGGGCTTCATTCAGAAGCTGTTGGGGTTTCATCGGAGACAGAGATGCCTGGCCCTGCAGATCCAATCAGATGATGACAACTTGAGGCCAAGTATGAGCCCTGAGCAGACTTTCTGTCAGGGCAACCAGCATTTTGTGGCTCCAAAGGAGCTGATGTCAGCACTGCCACTTTGGAGGGGAAGAGCTGGCTCAGCAGAAACAAAAAATAATAGGAGAGTGGGAAGTCTGACATCAAAACCGGGTGTTTTTCCTTCTCCCTAAATGTTTTGCTCCAGTCTGATGACAGGTTATTGGTCCTGATATTTGTTAGTCTCTAGCCTACCTTATGGCAGGGGTCAGGTTGACTGATGAAAATTGTCCTCCTCAGCCTTAAAATCTGTGAACTTTGCTGAAGTTCAAGAAAAGTTCATGCCCTCACAGAGCTTTGAGTAAAGACTCAGGACAATTTGCTTGTGGCTCCAGGTGCTGTGCTCATTCCCTACAAAAATCTTATTAGAACATCATCAGAAATGTTGTTTTGATTAACATTAATTTCAAACAAGGCCAAGACACCCCTCTCCCCTGTGACAAGCTCCATTGAGCTGGTGCTGGACAAAGGGAATTCAAAATTCAGCTCCTTCATGTGAGATGGTGTATGCATGTGTGTGTGTGCTTTAACTAAATCATTTATGGTCAATAATGCCAGGTTATTATAGGTCAATAATTTTCAGTTATTCGCTAGCCTTGCTGTGCTCCCACTGTCAGGCAGCACACTGGCTTGTCGACTCTCGAGAAGCAAAGAGCTCATGATGGGAGCTTTGGAAAAGCAAGCATGAACACAGCTTGAGCAGACAAAAAGGAAACAGAGGAGGGAGTGTGAAAAGTTCTAGTTGCTCTCAAGAGTATCTTGGGGAACGTGTCTGTCTTTCTCATACATGCATGCACACTCAGCCCCAAAATTCATTATTCCTGTGCTCCCAGCTGGTCTGATGTCAGGCAGTCCAGATCCCAGGGCTGGTCCTGAGTGAACATTACCTCTCAAGCCACTCTCCATGATATTTGAAAAGTCATGGCAGTCAGGTGAAGTCTCTGGCACCTGGAAAAAGGGACACATCGCACCCATTTTTAAAAAGGGTAGAAAGGAGGACCCTGGGAACTACCGACCTGTCAGCCTCACCTCTGTGCCTGGGAAGATCATGGAACACATCCTCCTAGAAGCTATGCTAAGGCACATGGAGGACAGGGAGGTGATTCGAGACAGCCAGCATAGCTTCACCAGGGGCAAGTCCTGCCTCACCAACCTGGTGGCCTTCTACAGTGGAGTGACTGCATCAGTGGACAAGGGGAGAGCAACGGATATCATCTATCTGGACTTCTGCAAGGCCTTTAACACGGTTCCCCCACAACATCCTTCTCTCTAAGTTGGAGAGATACGGATCTGATGGGTAGACTGTTCAGTGGATAAGGAACTGGCTGGATGGTCACATCCAGAGGGTGGTGGTCAATGGCTCGATGTCCAGATGGAGAGGGGTGACGAGTGGTGTCCCTCAGGGATCCGTACTGGGACCGGTGCTGTTTAATATCTTCACCAGTGATCTAGACAGTGGGATCAAGTGCACCCTCAGCAAGTTTGCAGATGACACCAAGCTGAGTGGTGCGGTTGACATGCCAGAGGGACGGGATGTCATCCAGAGGGACCTGGGCAAGCTAGAGAGGTGGGCCTGAGCAAACCTCATGAAGTTCAACAAGGCCAAGTGCAAGGTCCTGCACTTGGGTTGGGACAATCCTCGTTATCAATACAGGATGATGTGATAGAGAGCAGCCCTGCGGAAAAGGACTTGGGGGTACTCGTGGATGAAAAGCTGGACATGAGCCAACAATATGCATTCGCAGCCCAGAAGGCCAGTTGCATCCTGGACTGCATCAAAAGAACTGTGGCCAGCAGGTCGAGGGAGGTGATTCTGCCCCTCTACTCTGCTGTACTGTGTCCAGCTCTGTAACCCTCAGCACAAGAAGGACATGGACCTGTTGGAGGGGGGTCCAGAGGAGGGCCACAAAGATGATCAAAGGGCTGGAGCACCTCTCCTATGAGGACAGGCTGAGAGAGTTGGGGCTGTTCAGCCTGGAGAAGAGAAGGCTCCAGGGAGACCTTATAGCAGCCTTCCAGTACCTGAAGGAGGCCTATAAGAAAGCTGGGGAGGGGCTGTTTGCAAGGGAGTGTAGCGATAGGACGAGGGGCAATGGTTTTAAACTAGAGCAGGGCAGGTTTAGATTAGACATTAGGAAGAAGTTCTTTACAATGAGGGTGGTGAGGCACTGGCACAGGTTGTCCAGAGAGGTGGTGGAGGCCCCATCCCTGGAGACATTCAAGGCCAGGCTTGAGGAGGCTCTGAGCAATCTGATCTAGTTGAAGGTGTCCCTGCTTACTGCAGGGGGGTTGGATGAGATGACCTTTAAAGGTCCTTTCCAACCCAACACATTCTATGATTAAGGTCTACAAGCTTGGGCTTAATGCCACAGTAGCCTGCGGGTTGTCTAAGGTTTGTGGTGGACAGTTAACGCTCACAGCTGCCTGCTCTGTACTGGGTACCCAAGAAAGGAAGAGTGTCAAGTTCTTTTTTCAAATCAAAGTGCAAATATCCACAAAGAAACAAAAATGAAGAAATCAAAAATTGCAGGACAACATGAAAATTATGTTTTCCCCCGTCACTGACAGAAGCACTGGCACTAATGCTCTGCCCTGTGTCTCATGAGAAAAAGTGGTCAGGATGCATGTGTAAATAGTAGTCTGTCCCCATGAAGACTGTAGGAGCCAAAAGCCAGCTCTGTGGTTTGGCAGGGACTCATTTTTCTCCTGCAGAGGGTCTGAGCCTTCTGCTCCTGTTTTGAGATGACAAGAAAGGATGCAGGAGTTGAGGGATGGACTCATCTCTTGTAAAGGGCAACCAGTGGAAATTGAGCTTCTGTGTGGAAAGCAGAAGCAGAGAGTAAGTCAAAGCCTGGGAGGGGAAACAGGGAAGAATAATTGTGTTTATTCATTGAAAATGAGGTATCTAAGCTATCTGCCTAGAAACCTTTTTGGCTCTTTGCTGAGCAGTGTGTTGACCTTACTTCCACCTAGCACTGAGAAGGTGCCTCCTCTATGAAACAGCTTGGCACTGATCCCACTCTGTACGTGGATGTCCAGGTTCTGGCAGGGATAGGGTTAATTCTCCCCAGGCTCCAGCAGGGACACAGGTATTCCATGCCATGTGAGCCATGCCCACTTGGAGCTTCCAGGGGAGGGGGCAGGAAGTCGCTGCATGGAGCAGGCTTGGGCGTCTGGTGTCCGGTGGTTCCGTAATTGTGTTTGTATATTCCTCTATCCATGATATTGTTGTTGTTTTCTTGTTCCCTTTGCTGTTCTGTTAAATTGCCTTTGTCTCAACCCAAGAGTTTTCCCTTTTTCTTCCGATCCTTTCCCGTATTGGGGAAGCCCAAATGAACGGCACACACGTGGTTCTTTGTTGCCGACTGAGGCTAAACCACGACAGTCCTTTTTGGCGCCCAATGTGGGGCACGAGGGTTGAGATAAGGACAGAATCCAACTAGAGCTTGTAAAAATGAATTTGTTGTTTGCATTTATTGTATTAGGTAAATAGTCGCTGGTCACAATATTGCTTGGTTTGTTCTCATGGCTGTGTTATGTGAATTCCTATATGGCTTATGTACTCCCTGCAATGCTGTTTATCGGGTCTGGGAGAGGGATCAGGATTATCATTCTGTTGTCCCGTGTGATATCGGCTTATGATATGATAACATCACTTTTCAGACAGCTATTTTGGGGTGTTTATGTGGTATTGCTGTCCTGTCCGTACCTTGGGCATCGTCTCCCAGAATTTATTAATAATCACACCCAGTCTGTGGGGGAAACAGGGGGGGACACTTTCCCCAGCTCTTTTGCCTCCCTTTTCTCCTTCGGGTCAGGTATGACAGCTTTTGAGAATTTTGAATATCCTTGGGATGCTCAAACCAGCCTGGTCCTAGTGTTATGTCTCCTGAATGTGTTCCAGGTCCTGTTTAGAGTCAAACGACTATTTAAGACTACCACCCAGAGATCTGCTCCGAGGCTGGATAGTCAGGGGTGGCATGGCATGTGGGAGAACATGGGCAGGTACCTAGAGAACTTCTCACCTCCCATGGTCTGGGACTTCACCCCTGAACAATTACAGGACCCTGATAAAGTGGTAGAATATTTGAAGGGAAAATGCTGTGGCTATTCCAGAGAGGCACAACTCACCGCACTGTGCTGGGCCCTGGCCAGTATCTACCAGGCACTGCTCAGTGTTGCGCAGCACCCTCAGGGGAAAGAGATGGAAACCAGACCAGCAGACACTGCAGCTACTGCAACCCCTGCGACAGACACTGTGGCTACTGCTACCCCTGCGACAGACACCGCAGCTTCTGCAACTCCTGCAACAGACACTGCGGCTACTCCAACCCCTGTGGCAGCCACTGCCGCTGAACCAGGGAACCAACCCGTGCCAGTATCAGTTGCCCCCATACAGAAGAAGTGAAAAACAAAGAAATCACTTTGCTTAGTAAGGGTTGATGATGAACCAGGGCCATCACGAGAGCAGGAGGAAGAGGCAGAACCAGAGATAATCACCCGATCCCTATCCTTGAGCAAGCTGTGGGATATGGGAAAAGATTTTAGCCGACTTTCAGGCAAGCACATTGTCACCTGGCTGCTCCGGTGCTGGGATAATGGGGCCAGTAGCCTGGAATTAGAGGGTAGGGAAGCCAGGCAGCTGGGATCCCTGTCTAGGGAAGGCGGCATTGACAAGGCAATTGGGAAGAAGACCCAAGCCCTCAGCCTCTGGAGGCGACTCCTGTCAGGTGTGAGGGGAAAGGTACCCCTTCAGTGAGGATGTTGTATGTCACCCAAGCAAGTGGACCACCATGGAAAGAGGTATCCAGTACCTGGGGGAATTATCCGTGTGGGAGATGATTTGTTATGACTTGGACAATGCAGACTTACCCACAGACCCTGATGAGGTGCAGTGCACAAGGCCCATGTGGCGGAAGTTTGTACGGAACGCACCATCGTCAAATGCCAACTCACTGGCAGTAATGGAATGGAAAGGTGAAGAGGGACCAACGGTGGATGAGGTAGCTGGCCGGCTCCGGCGATATGAAGAAAGTCTCTCTTCCCCCCTTGTCTCAGCTGTGGAGAAACTGTCGCGGAAGGTCCAGCAACTTGAAGAGAATATGTCCTACTCCCCACCTGTACGGGCCAGCATCTCAGCTATTAGGAGCAGGCATTTCCCCACTCAAGAGAGAGAGCACAGAGGGTACACACCACGAGGCACCCTGTGGTTCTACCTGCGGGACCACGGAGAGGACATGAGGAAGTGGGATGGACAACCTACTTCGATCCTGCGGACACGGGTACAGGAGTTGCAAGGAAGGACAACCACAAAAGGGGATCCCTCCAGGAAAAGTGCCGCCCCAGTTTCCAGCTGGCAGTTCCCCAGACAGAGCAGAAGGCCTGATCTTGCTTCTGATCCTCTTGAAGGAACTTCCAAGTCATTTCTGCAAGAAGTGAGTACCGGATACTATGACCAGGATTAGAGGGGCCCTGCCTCTGGCCAGGTGGAGGAAAGGGACAAGCGGGTTTATTGGACGGTGTGGATTCGATGGCCTGGCACATCAGACCCACAGGAGTATAAGGCTCTAGTGGACACGGGTGCACAGTGCACCCTAATACCATCAAGCTATAGAGGGGCAGAACCCATTTGTATTTCTGGGGTGACAGGGGGATCCCAAGAGTTGACTGTACTGGAGGCAGAAGTGAGCCTAACTGGGAATGAGTGGCAAAAGCATCCCATTGTGACTGGCCCAGAGGCTCCATGCATCCTTGGTATAGATTACCTCAGGAGAGGGTATTTTAAGGACCCAAAAGGGTACCGCTGGGCCTTTGGCATAGCTGCCTTGGAGACGGAGGAAGTTAAACAGTTGTCTACCTTGCCTGGTCTCTCAGAGGATTCTTCTGTTGTGGGGTTGTTGAGGGTCGAAGAACAACAGGTGCTGATCGCTACCACAACGGTGCATCGGCGGCAATATCGCACTAACCGAGACTCTCTGATTCCCATCCATGAGCTGATTCGTCAACTAGAGGTTCAAGGAGTGATCAGCAAGACTCGCTCACCCTTTAACAGTCCCATATGGCCGGTGCGAAAATCTAATGGAGAGTGGAGGCTAACTGTAGACTGTCGTGGCCTGAATGAACTCATGCCACCACTGAGCGCTGCCATGCCAGACGTGCTAGAACTGCAGTATGAACTGGAGTCAAAGGCAGCCAAGTGGTATGCCACGATTAGATATAGCGAATGCATTCTTCTCAATCCCTTTGGCAGCAGAGTGCAGGCCACAGTTTGCTTTCACTTGGAGGGGTGTCCAATACACCTGGAATCGACTGCCCCAGGGGTGGAAACATAGCCCTACTATTTGCCATGGACTGATCCAGACTGCACTGGAGAAGGGTGGAGCTCCAGAACACCTGCAGTACATTGATGACATCATTGTGTGGGGTAACACAGCAGCAGAAGATTTCAAGAAAGGTAAGGAACTAATCAAGATTCTTTTGGAAGCGGGTTTTGCTGTAAAAAGAGGTAAGGTCAAGGGACCTGCACAAGAGATCCATTTCTTGGGAATTAAGTGGCAAGATGGTCGTTGCCAGATCCCAATGGATGTGATTAACAAAATAACATCTGTGTCCCCACCTACTAACAAAAAGGAAACACAAGGCGCCTTAGGCATTGTGGGTTTCTGGAGACTGCATATTCCAGGTTATAGTCAGATTGTGAAACCTCTCTATGAAGTGACTCAAAAGAAAAATGAGTTTACGTGGGGTCCTGAGCACCGACAGGCCTTTGAGCAAATTAAACAAGAGATTGTGCATGCAGTAGCCCTTGGACCAGTCCAAACAGGAGGGGACATTAAAAATGTGCTCTATACTACAGCCGGAGACAATGGCCCTACCTGGAGCCTCTGGCAGAAAGCACCAGGGGAGACTTGAGGTCAACCCCTAGGATTCTGGAGTTGAGGATACAAAGGCTCCGAGGCCAACTATACCCCAACTGAGAAAGAAATCTTGGCAGCCTATGAAGGAGTTAGAGCTGCTTCAGAGGTAATTGGTACTGAAGCCCAGCTCCTCCTGGTGCCCCCATTACCAGTGCTGGGCTGGATGTTCAAGGGTAAAGTTCCTTCTACTCATCATGCCACCGATGCTACCTGGAGGAAGTGGGTTGCCTTAGTCACTCAGCAAGCTCTACTAGGAAACCCAAATCATCCAGGAATCATAGAAGCGATCACAAACTGGCCCGAAGGCAAAGACTTCACAATGCCACCTGAGGAGGTGGTAACTCGTGCTGAGGAGGCTCCACCATATAATGAACTCTCAGTTAATGAGAAACAGTATGTTCTGTTCACTGATGGATCTTGTCGTATTGTAGGGAAACACAGAAAGTGGAAATCTGCTGTATGGAGTCCTACACGACGAGTTGCAGAAGCAACTGCAGGAGAAGGTGAATTGGGTCAATTTGCAGAGGTGAAAGCCATCCAGCTGGCCTTAGGCATTGCTGAAGGAGAAAAGTGGCCAATACCCTATCTCTATACTGAGTCATGGATGGTGGCCAATGCCGTGTGGGGGTGGTTAAAGCAGTGGAAGCAGAGCGACTGGCAGCAGAAAGGTAAACCCATCTGGGCTGCTGAATTGTGGCAAGATATTGCTGAGCAGCTAGGGAAACTAGTCGTAAAGGTATGTCACGTAGATGCCCACATACCCATGAGTCGAGCCACTGAGGAACATGTAAACAATCAGCAAGTGGACCAAGCTGCTAAGATTTTCCAGACAGATTTGGACTGGGAACATAAAGGTGAACTGTTTTTAGCTCGGTGGGTCCATGATACTTCAGGTCATCAAGGAAAGGATGCAACATATAAATGGGCTCGTGACTGAGGGGTGGATTTAACCACGGATGCTATTGCGCAGGTTATCCACGATTGTGAAACATGCACCGACATCAAACAAGCTAAAAGATTAAAACCTTTGTGGTATGGGGGACGATGATTGAAATATAAGTATGGGGAGGCCTGGCAAATTCACTGTATCACACTCCCTCAAACCTGCCAGGGTAAGCGCTATGTGCTTACTATGGTGGAAGCAAGCACCAGCTGGTTGGAAACCTATGGCATACCCCATGCTACTGCCCGGAATACCATCCTGGGCCTTGAAAGGCAAGTCTTGTGGTGACATGGTACTCCAGAAAGAATTGAGTCAGACAATGGGACTCATTTCAAAAACAGTCTTATAAGTACTTGGGCAAAAGAACCTGGCATTGAGTGGGTATATCATATCCCCTATCATGCACCAGCTTCAGGGAAAATTGAGTGATACAATGGACTATTGAAAACCACCCTGAAATCAATGGGTGGTGGGTCCTTTAAAAATTGTGACAAGCATTGTTCACAAGCTACCTGGCTAGTTAACACCAGGGGATCCATCAGTCGAGCAGGTCCTGCTCTTTCAGACCTTTTACATACTGTAGAAGGGGATAAGGTCCCTGTGGTGCATGAAAGGAATATGTTGGGGAAAACTGTTTGGGTTTTTCCTGCCTCAGGCAAAGGCAAACCCATTGGTGGGACTGTTTTTGCTCAAGGACCTGAATGTACTTGGTGGGTGATGCTGGAGAATGGAGAAATTCAGTGTGTACCTCAAGGAAATTTGACCCTGGGTGAGAATCCTTAATTCTGAGTTGTATGGTGTTAATTGTTATATAATACTAACAGTGTTCAATAAGTGTTTTTCAGGATAACATAATGGTGATGTAAGCTGAGCTAGCTTCATCAAGTGGTATCCAGCAAACTCTTCAGGATGGACATGCTACCTGTGGACATGGACCACAATGAATTCCATATCATCTTTTCTGCCCTGAGAGTCTGCTATGGTAGATGAGACTCTGCAATTATGAACTAAATGAACTTAATGAACTTTGGTATAGAAAGATAAATCATAAGTGAGAGATCTATGTATATATTTGACGGATAAGAAATGACAGTAATCTGAGCATGACGCAAATGGTATGGAATAAGGGGTGGAATGTCCTGGTTTGAGGTAAAACAGAACCAATTTTGTGTTTTGTAATTTTACTTTTTAGCTGGGCCTCTTCTAACTGACTAAACTGAAATTAACAGCATATTGTTCAGAAACTGTTCACCACAGGAGCAAGGGTTTGGGCTTGCTCAGAGACCAAGCACAGTTCAGTGTACAGTAGCAAGTATGCTACTGATGTACAGTAGAGCCTGAATGAGCATGTGAGTGCATGCAAACAAAGGAAAGCCTGCCTCCACCAAAGCATGCCATCTCTCCACTGCTTTGCTCCCATCCAGTATCACCCACCCATCTGTCTTGCATTGCCATCCTCCCTGATGTGCCTCCATCCAGCAGCTCAGATCAGGTACCAGCAAGTGTAGCTCTCTGCCAGCCAGTGCAGGTCCTGATGATAGCCTTTCTTTCCTGTCCAGAAAATGTCAAATCTCAGAGTTTATGACTGTTCTTCCTTATGCCTTCCTCTGCTCCTAGCGGAGCAAATCCCAGTCAAAGCAAAGGTGATGGCAGGAGAGAAATTAGGGGAGAAAACCCAGTATTCATTCATAAAACACTACTAGTGAGGGCAAGGGATTACCCCGGGGTACCTCACCCTGTGTTCCAGGGTGTCGGCATGCCCCAGTCTAAGCAGAAAGTGAGAGAAGCTGTGTCCAGCCAGAGATGCACAATAATTTGCCAGGAATTGCCAAAGCCAGAGGTCATTGTCAGACAGCACTTTAAGCCACATATCAATAACAAGAAGGTTGGTGTGTAGTTTATGCAAGAGGGGAAAGGTGTCTTTTTTTTCCTTTTCCTTTCTTTTATTTACTTCCCCTCTAAGATAAGAGGCCAGTAGCTGCCAATTGACAGGAAAGAAGAGGGCTTTGTGATGAGGGAGCAAGATTAAGGTGGCTTCTGGTTAATTTTGGTAGTGCTGGAGATACATATTGAACTGAAGGAACAGGATATGGCTGTGCCCTGGGGGCGATGTATTTGTGTTTGTGTGTGTGTTTCTCCAGCTCCCAGGCTGGAGAAAAAGAGGCCAAGCAGGAGAGATCTGTGTGTGCTTGCACTTGACTGTAACATGCTTCTAGTTTTACTTCAAATCCAGATTAACACCATGGATTTGAAAATTTGACTATGAACATGTGAGTTAAATACTTAGGAAAAACTGTTCAAGGCAGACAAACAAATGGAAATGTAAAACTGCTGATGGAGGACGAGGGAAGTGATGTAAAAACTGGAAGTGGTGAAGAGTAAAAACCAAAGACCTGCTGTATAAAGGAGCTGAAAGCAAGAGGTTGAAAAAGTCTCATAAAAAAGAAGTATAACAAGTGCTGTCATGGATGATTATAAGGGTTTGAACCTGTCACCTACAGCAACAAGAGCACTGGCCTTTCTCACTTGACCTAGGGAGAGAATGCTGTTAGCTGAGGTTAGAGAGGGCAGATAATGAGTCGCTGTTCAAATACAAAGCAAAGATGTCCTTTCACTCCAGATAATTCAACCAAAAACATAAGCAAACAAGGCCTGAAGTTCTGGAATTGCCTGGCAAAGACCCTGAAATCCCCTAAGAAATGCTGCTAGACCTTCTCATCTTGACGGCATCCACCCATCTTTATGAAATGCCATTATCTTGGGGATATTCTGTTCTCTGGCATCTGTTTAAAAAATACCAGTCTAGACACAACCAAACTACACCTGCAGCCACATCCCAAAGAGTCTTGTGGTGCTTTACAGTACACTGAATTAATACAGCAATCACAGAATGATGGGGTTAGAAGGGACCTCTGGAGATCATCTAGTCCAACCCCCCTGCAGGGTCACCTAGAGCAGGTTACACAGGAATGCGTCCAGGCGGGTTTTGAATGTTTCCAGAGACGGAGACTCCACCACCTCTCTGGGAAGCCTGTGCCAGTGCTCTGCCACCCTCAAAGTAAAGAAGTGCCTCCTCATGTTTAGGTGGAACTTCCTATGCTCAAGTTTGTGCCCATTACCTCTTGTCCTGTCACTGGGCACCACTGAGAAAAGACTGGCCCCATCCTCCTGACACCCACCCTTTTAAGTATTTATAAGTGTTGATAAGATCCCCCCTCAGCCGTCTTTTTTCCAGACTGAAGAGACCCAAGTCCCTCAGCCTTTCTTCATAAGAGAGATGTTTAAGTAAGTCCCCTAATCATCTTTGTAGCCCTTTGCTGTACCCTCTCCAGCAGTTCCCTGTCCTTCTTGAACCAGGGAGCTCAGAACTGGACACAGTACTCCACAATTCCTGCATGATGTTGCTGAAATGCAGCTATTTCCAGGAGGTAAAACAGACACCATTTAACCATTCAACACTCAACTGTGCAAGACAGTAAAAGCGATGGGAGAAGGCAAATTCCCTCTTCAAAGGACAGGAGCAAATTGCTTATAATTTTTTCGTTGCCTATTTTGTGCACTTCCAATGAACATTCAAACACTTGTGTTGTATAGCAATGAATATTCAAAGAAACCCCACATTTCCAAGATATACATACAAATATTAAATGAAGCTGAATGTTCCATTTTCACACAGATATGTGTCTGCTTATTCAATCAGGAATATGAAACAACATCATATGATTTTGGTGATTAATCACAACTCACCAACACAGTCTGAAGAGTGAATATGCATGGATAACAATCCAAATATGCAAAAAGGGAGTGAAAATGCAACTTATAGTTAAGAATAATTACAAAGGGTGAATTAACAATTAGTCAGTCATTAATATAAATTCTTTGGGATGAGGAACTACACCAACCAGCTATGAATATATTTAGCCTAGAAATTAGGAAAAGGATTATCTCCCATCAACAGTGTGAAGTCCTAGACCAGTATCCCAGCAGGAAAAGTGGAGAGCAAGGTACAAGAACAAGTTCAAGAACCTTGATGAGTTCATGCAGTGGCAAGGGATCAAACTTGCTGATCCAGGAATGTCTTTCACTGTCATATGTTTTCCCCTTTTTATTTTACTTTTGGTTTTACACCAGAGCTATCAAAGTAAGGGTGCCTCCTGCAACACTGTTACTAGCTCTGAGGCTTGGCTTAGAAAATGCTCAGATTTTGAATTTTTCTTCATTGTAAAGTAAATGTTGTTCAAGATTTTCTACAAACATTGGTAGGTAGAAACTTAAGTTATATTTAATTATTATTAAGGTGAATCAACACCAATTTGCATGCCTCCAAATGCAGGAGATTCAGGAAACAGATTAGCAAATGTTGTTGCTGTTTTTTAATAATAAAAATATTGTGAGAACTGGCAGAACAGCTCAGGAGTTTCAGTTTTCTAAATCAGTTTCCAAAAACCTGGGCAAAGATGTTTTGATTATCTCTTCATCTCTTCACAATACTTAGTTTTCTCATTTGAAAGTCATAGAATCATAGAATCATTTAGGTTGGAAAAGACCCTTGGGATCATCGAGTCCAACCATCACCCCACTCTACAAAGTTCTCCCTTACACCATATCCCTTAACACCACATCTAAATGACTCTTAAACACATCCAGGGATGGTGACTCCACCACCTCCCTGGGCAGCCTGTTCCAGTGTCTGACCACTCTTTCCATGAAGAATTTTTTCCTAATGTCCAGTCTAAACCTACCCTGCTACAGCTTGAACCCATTCCCTCTTGTTCTATCACTAATTACCTGTGAGAAGAGACCAGCACCAACCTCTCTACAATGTCCTTTCAAGTAGTTGTAGAGAGTGATGAGGTCTCCCCTCAGCCTCCTCTTCCTCAAACTAAACAGTCCCAGCTCCTTCAATCACTCCTCATAAGATTTATTCTGCAGGCCCTTCACCAGCTTCGTTGCCCTCCTCTGCACTCACTACAGCACCTCGATATCTCTCTCATATTGAGGTGCCCAGAACTGGACACAATACTCAAGGTGTGGCCTCAACTGTGCTGAGTACAGGGGGACAATCACCTCCCTACTTCTGCTGGTCACACTATTTCTAATACAAGCCAGGATGGCATTGGCTTTCTTGGCCACCTGGGCACACTGCTGGCTCATGTTCAGCCGCTTGTCAATTAGAACCCCCAGGTCCTTTTCTGCCAGGCAGCTCTCCAGCCGCACTTCCCCAAGCCTGTAGCGATGCATGGGGTTGTTGTGGCCCAAGTGCAGGACCTGGCACTTGGCCTGGTTGAAGCTCATACCGTTAGCATTGGCCCATCGGTCCAATCTATCCAAGTCTCTCTGTAGAGCCTCCCTATCCTCATGCAGATCAACACTCCCGCTTAACTTGGTGTCATCTGCGAACTTACTGATGATACACTCTGTGTCCTTATCAAGGTCATCAATAAAGATGTTAAACAGAAATGGTCCCAACACGGAGCCCTGAGGGACACCACTTGTGATCGTCCGCCAGCTGGATTTAACTCCATTGACCACCACTCTTTGGGACCGCCCATCCAGCCAGTGCTTGATCCAGCAGATCGTATGCTCATCCAGGCCATGAGCAGCCAGTTTTTCCATGAGAATTCTATGGGGGACAGTGTCAAATGCTTTTCGAAAGTCTAGGTAGACAATGTCCACAGCCTTTCCCTCATCCAATAATCGGGTCATCTTGTCATAGAAGGAGATCAGGTTCGTCAGGCAGGACCTGCCTTTCATAAACCCATGCTGACTAGGCCTGATCCCCTGGTTGTCCATTATATGACTTGTAATGGCACTCAAGATGATCTGCTCCATGACCTTCCCTGCTACCAAGGTCAGACTGACAGGCCTATAGTTTCCCGGATCCTCCTTTCTGCATTTCTTGTAGATGGGTGCTACATTTGCTACCCTCCAGTCCATTGGGACCTCCCCAGTTAGCCATGACTTCAGGTAGATCATGGAAAGTGGCTTGGCGAGCACGTCTGCCAACTCTTTCAGCACTCTTGGATGTAACCCATCCGGTCCCATAGACTTGTGCGCATCCAAGCAGTGTAGCAGGTCACTGATCACTTCCTCTTTAGTTGTGATGACCTCGTTCAGCTTCCCCTCCCTGTCTCCTAGCTCATGAGGCTGGGTGCCCAGGGAACAGCTAGCTCCACTGCTAAAGACTGAGGCAAAGTAGGCATTGAGCACCTCAGCCTTTCCCTCATCCTTTGTGACTATGTTTCCCTCTGCATCCGGTAAGGGAGGGAGATTTTCCCTAATCCTCCTTTTGTTGTTAATGAATTTATGGAAACATTTTTTGTTATCCTTAACAGACATAGCCAGGTTGAGCTCTAGCTGCGCTTTGGCTCTCCTAATTTTCTCCCTGCATAGCTTCACTATATCCTTATAGTCTTCATGAGAGACCTGCCCCCTCTTCCAGAGGTCACAGACTCTCCTTTTGTTCTTGAGGTCCAGCCAAAGGTCCCTATTTAGCCAGGCCAGTCTCCTTCCCCACCTACTTGTTTTTCCGCACACAGGGACAGCCTCCTCCTGTGCCTTTAAGACTTCTCTCTTGAAGTATGTCCAGCCTTCCTGGGCTCCTATATCCTTCAGGGCAGCCTCCCAAGGGATTTTGTCAAGCAGTCTTCTGAACAGGTCAAAATTTACCCTCCGGAAGTCTAAGGTGGCAGTTTTACTAACCCCTCTCCTTGTTTCTCCAAGAATCAGAAATTCAATCATCTCATGATCACTGTGCCCTAGACGGCCACCAACCTTTACTTCCCCCACAAGTTCTTCACAAGAAGCAGGTCCAGGAGGGCACCTTCCCTCGTCGGCTCGCTTACCAGCTGTGTGAGGAAGTTATCTTCCACACATTCCAGGAACCTCCTGGATTGTTCCCTCTCTGCTGTGTTGTATTCCCAGCAGATATCTGGGAGGTTAAAGTCCCCCACAAGAACAATGGCAAGTGACCATGAGATTTCCCCCAGCTGCTTATAGAAAGCTTCATCCACCTCACTGCTTTGGTTGGGAGGTCTATAGCAGACTCCCACAGCAATATCAGCTTTATCGGCCCTTAACCTAATCCAAACACTCTCCACCCCATCATCAGTATACTTGATTTCCGAGCTCTCACAGCATTCTCTAACATACAGGGCCACTCCACCGCCTCTCCTTTCCTGTCTGTCCCTCCTGAAGAGCTTGTAGCCATCGATTGTGGCACTCCAGTCGTGTGATGCATCCCACCACGTTTCTGTGATAGCCACTATGTCATATTTTCCTGGTGCATCATGGCTTCAAGCTCCCCCTGTTTGTTGCGCATACTGCATGCATTGGTATAGATGCACTTCAGATGTGCCAGTGACTCCAGCACCTTTTTGTGAGTGTGGGCCCCATTTCCTACCTGACCCCTCTCAGGTGTTTCCATGATTTCTGAATATCTATCCCTTCTCTGAAATGAAATGGCAGAGTGAGAGTCCTCACTAGTCCACCATCCTTCAAGCCCTGGCATGTTTCCCTTGGGTTTAGTCCTGACAGGCCCAGTTATCTCCCCTTCCCCCCTCATATCTAGTTTAAAGCCCTGTCAATGAGCTTTGCTAACTCCTGCCCCAAAATTCTTTTCCCCTTCTGGGACAGGTGCACCCCACCTGCCACCAGCAGGTCAGGTGACTCATATAGCAGCCTGTGATCAAAAAACCCAAAGCCCTGCCAATAACACCAGTCCCAGAGCCACGAGTTGACCTGTTGCCTCTTCCTGTTAATTTCATCATTCATGATTGCCACTGAAGGGATAGAGGAGAATACAACTTGTGTTCCTGATCCCTTAAGCTGCCGCCCCAAGGCTCTAAAATCTCTTTTAATCGATTTTGGGCTCCTCCTACCCACTTCATCACTACCCACCTGAAATACTAAGAGGGAGTAATAGTCAGAGGAGTTTACTAGGGACGGAAGTTTGTCCAACACATCCCATGCCCCAGGGAGGCAGCAGACTTCCCTGTGAAGTGGGTCAGGACGGCATATTGGCCCCTCTGCCCCCCTCAGTAGAGAGTCAAATGAGCCGATGTCATTTGAAATGAGAGACACTGCCTGATGCATGTGAATGGGAGTCAAGGATTTCTGCAGAGTGGTTCAGAAAATTGCTAATTTGTGTGTGTGCAAAAGTAGTCACCACCCTCTTGACAAAGCCACTGAGTTTGAATCAGGGACCTCTGGAGCGGTGGGCTCCAGCTCCACAGCTTGTCTTGAAAAGCTGGCAGGTGCCAGCTGGAGGCTTTAAAAACTCATATCTTCTCAGAGCCAGAAAGGATGGGGCACATAACACGTGAGTTTCTGATGCTTTTAATTTCTCACACACATTTTGAGAAGGGACAGGGAGGAGGCTGAGGAGGAAAAGGATTCAACAAAAAACTAAAACATGCAAATTTTTTTTTCCAGTTTCTGGCAAACATTTAGATTATTATTATCCATAAAGAATGATAACATTTGAAAATGCAAAGCCATTATTCTTTAAGTCAAAAGCTGATTTTCTTTCCTGAACTCCCCTCCCCTGGTATTTCATCAACACACAGACAACTTCAACTTAAATAAAACAGCAACAACAAAGGCATGCATTTCGTAGCATTTATTTTGGCTGAAAAGACAGTTTGCATATTCAGTGCTGCTCCTGTGTTTATATCTCAGCCCCACTATTGTATTTTATACTTCAGTTTCCCTACAACAAACATCTTAATCACCATCCCCCTTCACAGGTATTCAATTAATCATTTCATACTTTGTTAAAGATGAAGAACAGAGAGGCAATCTTGAACCCTGAATATTTACATCTATTAACTTTGGAGTCTGGGTCTCAGTTTTGAAGCGTAGGGATTACATCAAATGTTGTAAGTAACATTTAAAATCCAGGGATAGAGATTTGTGGAGGAGAAATAACCTAATGATCAATACAGTACAAAAAAATATAGATAAGATTGACTGATAATTCCTAGCCTAAGGATTCATAACACCTTAAACAAAAAAAAAAAAAAAGAAAAAAAAGGAAAAAAAAGAAATACCACTGAGATGTGCAATAGAACTGCCTCCAAGCAGAAGGCTGCTCTAAGACATCTCTGTAGGCATGATTATTCCTAGCTGGGAGAAAAGTCCCATTAAAAAGCATTTCTGCTCCCTCCCCTGGTTATGGGACACCATCCTGAAGACAAATCATTGACAAGCCTGCCTTCTTTGGTGGATCGAGAGCTGGCTGAGTGACAGAACTCAGAGGGTTGTGATCAGCGGCACAGAGTCCAGTTGGAGGCCTGTAACCAGTGGTGTCCCTCAGGGGTCAATGCTTGGTCCAATTTTGTTCAATATATTCATTAATGACCTAGATGAGGGGACAGAGTGTATCCTCAGCAAGTTTGCTGATGATACCAAGCTGGGAGGGGTGGCCGACACTCCGGAGGGCCGTGCTGACATCCAGCGTGACCTGGACAGGCTGGAGAGCTGGGCAGAGAAGAACCAAATGAGGTTCAACAAAAGCAAGTGTAGGGTCCTGCACCTGGGAAGGAAGAATGCCAAACACCAGTATAGGTTAGGGGCGGACATGCTGGGAAGCAGCTCTGAGGAGAAGGACCTGGGGGTCCTAGTAGACAGCAAATTATCCATGAGCCAGCAGTGTGCCCTTGTCGCCAAGAAGGCCAATGGCATCCTGGGCTGCATAGGAAAGACTGTGGCCAGTAGGTCGAGGGAGGTCATTCTCCCCCTCTACTCTGCACTGGTGAGGCCACAACTGGAGTACTGTGTCCAGTTTTGGGCTCCCCAGTTCAAGAGGGACAGGGAACTACTGGAGCGAGTCCAGCGAAGGGCAACCAAGATGATTATGGGACTGGAGCATCTCCCTTATGAGGAAAGGCTGAAAGAGCTGGGACTCTTTAGCCTGGAGAAGAGAAGGTTGAGGGGGGACCTGATTAATGTTTACAAGTATCTAAAGGGTGGGTTTAAGGAGGACGGAGCCAGACTCTTTTCAATGGTTCCCAGTGACAGGACAAGGGGCAATGGGCACAAGCTGGAACATAGGAAGTTCCGTTCAAATACACGGAAAACCTTCTTTACGGTGAGGGTGACAGAGCACTGGAACAGGCTGCCCAGGGAGGTTGTGGAGTCCCCTACTCTGGAGATTTTCAAGACCCGCCTGGATGCAGCCCTGAGGGATGTGCTTTAGGTAATCCTGCTCTAGCAGGAGAGTTGGACTAGATGATCTCTAGAGGTCCCTTCCAACTCTGAAGATTCCGTGATTCCGTGATTCCGTGATTCTTCTAAAAGGGTTAGCCAAACAAATTGTCTTTCTCGACAGAGCTCCTCTCCTCACTTCTGCCCTTTTGTCTTTCTCTTTTCTTGTTATAGTTAGGAGTGAACATTTCAGCATGTTAATTAAAAATAGTAATAGCTGCAACAGAAGAAAGAAGAGGAGGAGTAAGGTGGGGAAAGCTGAAGGGGAACAGTAACTGCAGCCCTAATTAGTAGAATTACTCTCAGTTAAAAGCCAGTCTGATGAGGACTCTTGTCCTTGAACAAATACTCTGTGTGTCTGTGTATGCATGTATATGTGCATATATAGCGATGAATGTACATGTAAACACAGCTACTCTGTTGCTTAGCAGCCAGTAGTGCCCTTTCATGAGAAAAAAAAATAAATGTGACAAACTGTCTCAAAACCACGAAGTTCCATGAGCATATTTCTTTTCTTGTAGCTATTCAGACAAGGTGGAGAGTGGCCCTGAAATTAATGTCTCATTCAATGGACAAAGGCAGAACTAAGCTAATTGGATTCCCATCTGTTCCAAACATAGTCTCAACATCACACAATAATAATAAATAATATGGTAATCATGGCTAACAATTAATCTTTTCATTTAGATTTTTTACAGGGTGACGAATGGATCCTAATTTCACACAGATATAGATTGTTGTCTGGACATATCCTCTGGACAAAAAAGAAAAAAAAAATCATAACCTGACCATGCACAATTATGTCAGATCTTTGGGTATATTTCAGGGGAGCAGGGTCTGTCTAATCTAAATGCCTTCTACAGCAAAATACAAACTGGAACTTAACAGAATACAATTTTGATCTAAATCCAAAAGAAATGTGAACTGAACTGTCAAATGACTATTTAAAGTCACACATGCTTCTTTAAAAAATTTCGGGAATGAGGAAGCACTGAGTAAACCTTTTCCATTTCACTTGGGGAGAGGAGCAGTACACCCATCTTCTGGGGCTCACAGCATGACCCTCGCCACCTCCTTCTCCCTTCAGCATGTCTTTATCTTCACTAGTCCCTGGTTAGGTATTTTAGCTGCAAACTGATTGGCCCAACTACCGTCTCCTGATCCTGTACCAGTGCAGTGGTAGCTTCAACTCAGGACTTTACAGCAGTACAGGTAGTAAAGAGGGATTAAAAACTGGGCAAATTAGCTTTGTAATAAACCGGGGAGAGATTATAGAGCTGACATCCCCTGATGCCCAGTTGCATGCCACTGCCCAACCAAGAAGCCCTTCTGCTGGGTCCTCTGTGTGGATATTGCAATAGGAAAACTTCCACAGACACCCAAAATCCATCTGTGATGTAAGGGGTACTAGGTCTGCCGAAAGTAATCTCCCCAGAGCCATTGCAAATATCCATGGCAGAGCTGGGTGTAGAACCAAGATTTTCCATGAATTTGTGAACTTCCCCACATATCTATGTAAACTTTTAATGCCTATAGCAGCTGGTGGCATGCCTAACTCTGCTTTGCCACATGAAAATCACCTCCTTGCCCTTTTTTGACCTGGTTCCTTAGTAGTTTCATTTCATGCTCCTTAGTTTTAACTAATGCCAAAGTCAACAGAGGTATGGAAGTGAAGCAGGGCTAAGCCATGAAGTTGTTACCCCACAATGATGTGAGCTCTTAAACATCTGTTACAACCCAAATCCAAAATAGTCACCCTTTAGTGGTGAGAGAAATGATCTCTATATGGCTATAGCTGTAAACAGATGGATAGATATAAGGTGATGTGTTGAGCTGGAACAACCAGTTAGTAAAGTTTATAAAGTACTTTGGGGGTCCATCTGGATGGATGGTACTTTATAAATGTAAGGCAGTTATCAGTACCTCCTAACACCCGACTATCATTCAGCACTTTTTGGATGGACAGTTAAAGAAAACACATAAAATATATTCCTTGGTAGATATTTCATCCAGACTCTTACACTTGCAATAGCAGAGATCTGGGTTTTCATTTGTACAGACCATTCCCATTTGCAGTCAAAGGGAAAAATCCACAATAGCTCAACTCATGAAGTTGCTGGATTTGTTATGTTTGAACAATGAGGCTTCACAGCACAGCCCTGGAAATAAATGAGTGGCTTGGGAATTTGCTAGTGGCAGGTCTCTTGCTGTAGGATAACTAAAGGAATAGTGATGAGAGAGGCATAAGGGGTTTTGTTGGTGGGGTTTTTTTCCTCCCCTCAGGGGCACTGCCCAGAATTAAATTCAAGTTGCTAATGACTGAAAAAAATAGATCGCCTTTCTTGTGACAATGGGATGCCACATGTGAATGTTGGACATCAGCAAAAGTTGTACAAAATGCTCACTTTCCCTGTGGTTTCCCTGATGGTCCTTGGGAGCATGGTTGGGGAAGAAACTGAAAGATATTGCTCCTGGATATGACTTGGAGATGAACAGAAAGATCCCAAGGATCTCACTGAGACTCCTCCACAAGGTTGGGACAATCTTATTCCTTATAGCACTTCCTTGGCTAAAGAAACGTGGGAGAGCAGTGGGTGGCTGCACTCTGGAGGAAGCCTGTCCTCTTGGGTCTTAATCACCATTTAATGTAAAATCAGGCAGTATTTTCAGAGAAATTTAGGGTTTGAGGTCCATGTTTTTTTCATGAAACAAATGTGGTGTCTATGGAGAATCTTTTTTTTTTTTTTCAAATCCTGAACACCCCAAAGATTTAAGTCTAGAGATGCTGCCAGAGGAAGCATGTTTTCATTTCCTATGCTGCCATCATTCTCTGCTGTGAGATAGCTTCCCCAGAAGTACTGAACCTCTCAGGATATTCTGTAGGCAAAAGTTCCCATGATGAACTATCTTTTTCCACTAAGACTAGAGACTATTATATGTACCATACCCATGTAGTCTAATTTAGGATTATGGTTTATGGAAGAAGATGTAAGCATGAATTACCCAAATTCTTATTCACAGCATGGTGGCCTTTTCAAAGATAAATATTTATTTATGCATTCACTTAATATTTGTCCATGGAATCAAAAATATTCCATAGATAATTTTAAGGACCTCATATAATTGTTTTTGTCAACTTTTTTTTTTTAATGAGGAAAGAGAGCATAAATTGAATTGTTTATATGTTTACTACAGAGCTAACTTCTCTATTTGTGTCACTACTGATGTGGTATTTAAACCCTTGTTAAGAGATAATGTTGGAATAAGCCGTTTCTTTACTTTAACTTAATTTACAGTTGCAGTAGATTGGAAGACTGATGATAGAATTGGCCCCTAGTTATAAACCCATCTTTTTGGGCTTGGGGATCAGTCCACTCAAATCTTCATTTCTTTTTCAAAACTTTGACACTATCATTAACTGTCAAGATGAAGGTCAACCAAGATGAAGATGGTAACTTCTCAAGGAGGTCTGCCATAAGAGACCAGCATGAACTTGTCTTTTGACTTCTTAAAAAACTGTCCATCTGCCTTTCATTAGCCCTGACTTAGGGATGGAAAGGGGAAATGCAGACCTATTCTGATAGTACGGGAGCTACACAATCCTTTTGGACTAATCCTGACATTTCTGAAGGTGTTATATTTGACAACTAGAAGACTGGATTACAAGCAAGTAGATGGGTGAGCAGACAGACTTTAAGTGTTATTAGTCACATGCTAGACATACATAGTCAAAGTAATAAAGCATGGAGGTAACACACATGATGGTCCAATGCCCACAGGCATAGAGCCACACCATCATGTAAGCATTTACAAAGCACCCATAACAAGAGCAGTATTTAGGTGCTGAGTAAAGTTGCTAGTCAGTGCAGCATAAAGGAGTTTGCACACCCAGGAAAGTTACATTGACCCCACAAGAACTGCGGGAGGAAGAGTGACAGACTATGTACAGGATATACTGTATAAATAATTGCCTCCAAAGAAGACTAGGACAAAGAGATGAAAGACAACGTCAAGGTCAAATTATTATTATTATTTTTTTACTACAGCAGTCAGACAGCTCTCAAATGGTTGATCTGAACAGCTCCAATACAACAATGTCATTAAAACCCAACAGTCAGTGCTCAGGGAACGGCACAGCTGAGTCGCTACTGATGTCTTGGCAGGTGAATATGAAAGTTCACGCCATTAATGACTAGCATTTGTAATGGCTGCTTTATTCCATTTCAGCAAATACTCCATTTCCAAAGGAGCCCCAGGATAAGGATGGGGAATTGAATCAACATGCATTTTGGGCTCATACAAGCCAGCAGCCTTTAGCTTGGTCACAGGAAGATCAAGCAGAGACCCCTTTCCATGTTGTCACCAGCCAGCTCTCAACATTGCTATTTCAATGACTTTCACACCTGTGTCTATTAGTCTCATTAATACTCAGCATTTGCATTGTGAAATGGATTCTGGTCCCCACTTGTAAAGGGGCAATTGTCTGTACACCATCAATGTCTCAACCTAGGTCCCAGATTCATCAGAGAGCTTCAGCACATGCCTAATTTCAAACATACAACCTATTCAACTCAGCATGACAGGAGTGTGTGTTCAACCTGCAGCATGGGGCAAGGAGAAGGAGGCATCAGATGGGAAATTGGCACCGCAGGGACTGACACAGCATGGCTAGCTACATGTTTTTTTGGTTATTTATACCTGTAGGGATGAGTGGAGAGGGAAGGAGGGAGAAAGGGGGAAGCAGGCATGGAAATGGCAGGAGGAAGAAAGGAATGAAATCAACACATTACATGTCAAGGCAGAAGGACTGAGAAAAGTTCCCTAAAGAGACAGATTCCTCAGGTTTGGATCTGTCTCTTTTTTTTTTTTTCAGCAGTGTCATTCAAGTAGCACAATGGGATGCTGAGACTGTTTGCTAATAGACATGAAGAAGTTTAGCCACTGGAGGAAGACGCCAAGGAATATGAAGGAAGGAGTGAATGTTTTATGTGCATGACAGTGTTCTAGCAAAGCTAACTAAAATGTGTGGAATAAGACCTGTTTCCCAACAAGCACCTGCTAGCGACAACTGGAACGTGAATGTCTCCCAGAGAGCTGAGTACATCCTACTGTGCACAGAACAGGTAGTGCCACACTGACTACCACTGGTGCTACCTGATTAAAGTGTATTTGTTAGCAAAACAGAACAGGAGCTGCAATTGGCTGCTTCCTGACTCCACTCTGTTCCCCCCTGTGCACAGCTTTCCTAGGTCTAGGAGACAAGCAAAGCCTTCAGTGTCCTGTCTTTCTGAGACTAGCTGCTTACTTCAAGTCACTTGGGAATGGATGCTGACCTTGTGCCATGTAAAGATGTGGTCCTTAGTCAGGGCAGTGTAGGTTGAATGTTGATATCATCATTGATAGTTCACCTGGTTTTATAATCAAAAGGCACTTCTTGCTCTCCCCCATGTAAGCAGGGATTAGTAGTGCAGAAGTTGACTCAGACAGATAGGGAGAACTTCTCTCTCAGGGTTAAGAAAGCAAGGAGTATCCCACTGTGCTAGCCTATAGCTCTCTGGCTCCTGGCAGATGCTGAACACTCTTCTGTAGGGCTTTTCTGGTGGGGTTGACCCATGCTGGAGGTCCCAAGAAAAAACTCCCACCAAGGTAGTGCCTTCTCCATGTCAAGGCCTGCGTGTCAAATACAAGGGGCAAATATTGATGCAGAGCCTGCAACCTACATAGGCAATGGGTGGGAGAAGGGGGAGAAGCATGGAGAATACAACAGACCCCTTCACAGTCATATCACTCATTGGGGTGAAGAAAGGAACTGAACCAAGGACACAATTTAACACTCTCCCTTCTAGATCAGGATGGGCCTCTTTCAGAGATCCATGCCAGGAGCTCGTTTGCGAGGTACTTCAACACTGACCCCTAAAGCCCTCGGGAGTATGCTGGGTACGCTTTGGAGAGCCCTGCTGATGCCTAATCTCTGTGTGAAACCAGCTATGATAAAGAGCAACTCTGGTGGACAAAAATGCTGCAGTGATTTTCAAGCAGACTACAAGCTAATCCCCAGGATCATGATTAACATGTTTGTTTTGCTAAGTTAAACAGATTCTAATGTCCAAGGCTTGGTGTAAGCATTGCTAAGAACACAGTCACTAAGCTGCCAGCTTTGGGTTGCCTTTGGTGATCTAGATGGCCACCCCTGACTCTATAATAACCCTGAGCTTCTATAGAGTGGGGAGATGAGTTTTTTTCCCCCTTTTTAAAAAATTATTTATTTAATTAATTTTCCAGACCTAAAAGCTGCTCTGGTCTGCCATTGATCAGTCTTCCCAAATATAAGGCCATTGTTCTTTTAAATTAGTCACTTATTGTCCTAGATTTAGGCAATATATTTTCCCTTTTGTTGCTCATCTAAAAAAATTTCACAGCCCTGGAAAAAAACTTTCTTCTTCTCGGTAAGTAGTAGAAGAAAAGGAATATAGAGAGATGGAGAAAATATCTCTCCTCTATTTGTCCAGATGTTGCCAGGTTCTGTAGTCAGGGTTTCCCATAAAATGGCAAATAAAAGGAGCTTGATCTCTTGGGCATTTTTTTGCTTTTTGCTCTCAGAAGAACAATTAAGTCACATTACTTTGAAATATTAAATGGTTCACTTAATAGCCACTAATAAGAGAGCATTCTTGCAACCCACACCAGACCTTTCCTGACTGAAAGCTGGGGTATTTGCTTTTATATGACTTGATTTACATGTTAGCTTTCATGAATAGTGGGGGGTGCTTTTTCCCCCAAGCATGTGATGGAAGAAGAGGGTATAAAGCATGAATCAGCTTTCAGGGAAACCACACAGCAGAGTGGTATCAGGAAAACCAGACCTCAGCTAGAGATCATGAAGTGCAGAACAGGAAATTTTCTCTTGTGCTTTCTGCAAAACACCATCCTGCTTCTGACATATTCCAGATACCTCAGAAACTTTCTGTGCTCTTTGGATACCTTCCCACAATCAACATTTAGGGTGTACTGCACACAAGCAGTCACTAATTGCATCAGAGGAAATCTGAGCTTCATTCAAATTGAACGTGCAATGCCAGGTCCTTTCTTTTCATCTGCAGAGATCTAGGCAAGCCAGTATCTCTGCCTTCTCAGGGCTTCTGGTAGTCACTGACATGCTCTGTGGTCCCTGATGCTATGCTCTGAACTGTCCTCTCCTCTCCTCTCTTGTGCTGTACCTTCCATGCTGTCCATTTCCCATTCTCCTCTGGGCTTTATGCATTTATCCATCCCCATCACAACAATAGCTGAGTGACTCAAAGGTTACAGGCTCAAGGAATGACATAGGCAGAACTAATCCTGCCTTGGGGCCTGAAGACAGGTTAGACAACCTCTGGGTGGCTCCTCATTTTTGGAAAGTCTATTGAGCTTCCTTGGTCTCATCAAGCCATGTGATGGTCCCTGGATACCTCAGTATGAAATGCCATCAGCACTATATCTCCCTTTATGAACAGGATGCACTTCAGTCTCAGGTGTGCCTGCTGTCTCTCACTCTGTGTGTGTATGCCTCTTTCAGTATGTGTCTGATTAAGCTATTTTATATACTGCATAAAAACTGGATGGAGAATACAGACTGTTTCAGAATCATGTGTAATGCAGCATTTTTTCTGGAAGGCTTAGGAGGCCAAAAGAGGGGTAAAAAAAAAAAACAAAACACAAGAAAAGTTCCTGAAAGGTGTAAATTCAGAATGAGCAGGGGAAAAACTTACAAGTACATATGAACCCTCTTGCTGTACTGGAAGTTGACTTAGGAAGGACTTCCACACTGGCTTTCCCTTACTTATGTTACCTGAGCTCTAGATGGAGGTGGGGCAAGGTGGGGGCTCCATAGTGAAAGTTATCAGAGCAAGACCTCACCATGCACCATGCTTCAGAGAGACCATAATATTTATTTTGTTAATTACCTCTTTTAAAACTCTTAGCAAGAAGCGCTGCGCAGCTATATCCCAGGAGTGGTGACAGTTATTTAGGAATGTCTTCCATGGAAGGTGAGATGCTGCTTTTAACTTAATTTCCTGGCTTTTCAGTATTTTACAGTCTATAGGTCTTACAGGCACAGACTTTTCTCAGGATGTTTCCTTTATATTGAATTGGAAATTCAAATTTAGATGCTCAGCTATGGACAAGGATCTAGCAAGCAATCCAATCTGAGCCTGAAATAAATCTTTAAGGTGCCCAGGGACTGAGTCAGCTCCCAGTACTAATGTGCTAAGTAATTCAAACCAGATGCCAGTGACCAGATAGGTTCTTCCAGCAACCAGCCTTGATGGTGCTATTAGAAAAAAAGTACAGCCACCTCTGTTATGAGGGTTCCCTGAACTTGGTAGCTCAATAATATTTGTTAATTTTAGCTTTTTTTTTAAGCTAGTGAGATGGCATAAAGCTGATGAAAGGTAAAGGAAGAATGGGCCTGGTAGCACTTTGGCACTGTCAGTCCAAAGAGATCCTTATTTGGGAATATGCAAGAGGTGTCTTCTTTATATATAAAAAGCTAGCCCACACCCAGTAATACACTATTCCCTTTCTCAGTATGGAGAGGAGAATAATGTACCTTAAGATGTTAGCACTAATTTAACAAAATGATACTGGAAAGGGTTCTCCTCTCAGCTGGCATTTTCAAGGAACACCAGGTATAAGGGAAGATAGTTGCCATTGTCTTTTTTAGCCCCACTGAACTTTGACTTTGATTGCACCCAATGGAATGGAAGTTAATGGTTCACTGGCTCAAACTGTTGCCCTGACAATACTGTGCTATTAAAATTTTGGTTATTAAAAGCAAGTCCAGTTGCATTAGCAATGTCACAGGGGTGAAGGGAGCAGTCTGGGAACCACTAGGGTGTGGATTCCCTTAGGATGCTTCTGGAATTAAAATGAACTGTCTCTCAGTCCCACCACTACTGCTACCCAGTTTTCAGCAGGAGATGGCTGAATTTAAAAGCTACTGATAATGTTGCAGCCTGCATGTCTGCTCCAGAATATCAAGGACCCCTTGATAAACCCACTAAAATGCCTGGAGCACTTCATCTGCAGGCGACTTGCTCTCTGCAATATGGAGAGGATTGCCACTAATCCTGGCGCATTACTGTTCACTTGACAGAAGTCGCCTGAAACAACTTGCGTCTGTTCTTGCCCTGATTTGCTGTCGGTATTTATTAAGAGCATTGTGTTTAAAATGGCACACAATGTAGTCTGCAGATAACATCTTAAGCTTCCTGTCTATACCAACAAAAAAACAAACAACCTTCCCAAGAAAATCTTCTCCAAACATTGTCACTTCCCACTTTGCTCAGCCATGTTGCCACTGCTGCTTCCTCCCCAAGAGGTCCCTGCAAGAGCAGTGGTAGCAGCAAGAAGCACCTTATCTCTGGTTTTACTGTTAACCATTACTGAGCTGCTGTAAAATAATTTTAAAAAATGAAGTTTAAAGCCACAAGGTGATATAAAATGAAATATTAACCACTCAAATCAGCTCTATTTTCATGACTTCAGTAGAGAAAGGTGTTAGACTGTGGTCTTCTACTGACCAACGAGACCTTCATGTTTCTCCCCTTTCTGGCATAACTGACCATTAACCTCCAAGGATGTAAAGATATAACAGCTTCTCTGAACATTCTATCTTAGCCATTGTGTTTATAAGTAAACAAGACTCACTGTTGAAAGCTGAATATGGTGATGGTTATATGATATGGGCATTTATTTACCAAGAAAGAATGTGGCTTGACTCAATTAATTTTATAGTTTCCAGTAAGGGCCCTACAGTATTTCCAGATGGATTGGTTACAACTGTTTCTCCTAGCTTTTGATATGTCTTGGTTTCAATATTGTCATAGACCAAGAAACATTATCAGTTTGAGCAGCAGAAGACAGTTCTCAAGCACACCGGTAAAGAGAATCTGCTTTTCTGTCTCCTACACAAAAACTGTGGTTCTTCTGCCAATTCAACTCAAAACTATCGTACAGAAAAATAAGTCTCAGTGGAGATGGATAATCAGTTGTTTTTTTTTAAAATAAGGAAGGTATTAGAGAACCTAAATGCTTTTTAAACCCTTTGTGCTTCCTTTACTAGCCCTTGAAAATTTTAACTTGCTAAACTGTTATTTCATTGTTAGTGGAGGAAATTTTCAGACCTGTCAGATCCTTAAAGACCTATTTTTTCTACTCTTGGATGGATAGTATGCTTAAGAATTTAGCATCAAACAAGCTTTTTCTTGTTCTTTTTTGCTCCCAGCACATTGGTCTCATGAAAAATTTCATCACTTATGCATGTGAAAAATGTATGTGCATGTGTGAAGGTATGCATATGTATCAGTCTAACATATTTTAAGACATTTTATATACATATATATACATATTTGTGGAGAGGACATGTATGTGTGAAGAGGGAATACTGTCATATCTGGCCTGGATGTATGTGTACTTTAGGCAGTGTGCAGATAGAGAATGGTGTGAGTTAAAGAAGAAAGTTTATATTGTGGTAACAGTTCTAGACAGCAAAAGGAGTTAATGTATTAAGTGTAACTCTTCTGATCTCAGTAATGCACTGAGAAACCCATGGAATATCTTTCCCTCTGTCTTTAAAATAAAGGACAGGTTTGCAAAGCAAGGCCCTGTACATCAACCTAGTCCATGCAGCATCCTCACATTTGTCTGGGACAAGCAACATTAGGTATGGCAGACAGTAATGGCACTTTCAAATGTGGGACAGATGGCTGTCCAACACTGACTCCACAGGTGTCCAAGACTTTTAATTCGGTGGACCTTTTGCTCCCCAGTCCCTTGCTACCACTGTCAAACTTTCACAGAAGCAAGAAAGATTGCGGGGACAATGTGATAGAATTACAGAAGGTGGTAGAGGCGTTTGTTAATCCATCAGGGAAATTAGTCCATCAAACAACATTCTACTCTGCTTCACAAACTAGATCTCTAGGAAACACGTGTGTGTACTCTGTGTGTGTGTGTGTACATGTAGGGTAGTGGTGGAAAGCTGTGGATGTAGGGGAGGAGACATAGAAGAGGACTAGCTAGCGAGCTTTAGGGTGGGAGGTGAGGAAAATGACAGCCATATCCTGATGGGATATAACAGGGTGTCCAAAAGAATAAGACACAACGTCTGCCATAAACCAGTCTCCTATTGGTTTCATTTGAAAACCTCAGCTCAGAAAGGGACACAAGTTCTCTGGCACCAGAGAGCCCCATCTGTCAGTGTCCCTGTAGGTACCAGTGGGAGAAGAATAAAGGCTCCCTTGTCCTTTTACTTCTTTATCAATTCCTGCAAAGAGTGCAGTGCTTGGAAGCTTTAAGCATTTAAAGTTACAGATAGGGATGTCCCTGCCAGCACAAGGCAGTCCTTGTTAAGCCTATCTATCTCTGGCCCTAGGAGTGGAAGATGCACTGTATTACTTTTGTGCACTGCTCACCTTTCATTGTGATGATCCTTCTGAGAATGCAGACCTGCCTGCAGCTATTTCGGGAGCCCTCTGTGACAACAGCTGTGCTTCAGCTTGCCTGATGAAAGTTCAGGGATGGAGTCATCCTAAGCAACATTTCCTCTCAGCTGGTTCTAGGTGGCAAATGTTGGTAGGCACCGTGTAACCCTCATGGAGTTACTCGGAGCTGGAAAGGGACAGGAAGACTCTGCCTTGTCTGGACAGGCACAGCATTTACAGAAAAAAACTCTCCATCTTTTCTGGGCATGGTGACCTTCAGTAGAGCAGCTGAGGGAGGCCAAATCCATTACTTGTTCTTCAGACACTATAAAGGGAGGTGGTTCACCATGTCACTCTGGCATCTTACCCTGTATAACCCTGTATCAGTCATTGGTGCTCCATCCCTCATTTGGAGCACGGCTCAATAAATCCTATGCTCCCTGGTGGTTTGTAAGCACCTAAGTCCCTCTCTTCTCTGCTCCTCACATTCATCAGACCATACCTGACTGAGTGTTTTTTTCTTGTTACTCTACTAAATGAGTGAAGTCCCCCATGGGGGAGCACAGGCAGAGATGTCTGCTTCAGCAGAGGGCAGACCTTGGAAATCAGGCTGGTTCAGAGCAACACAAGAATTCTGAGGAGATCTGGTTGGGGAAATCACCTACACACATAGACACTCACATGGAAAAAAGTACACCTTGATTCCTACTCTATTATTCTCATGGTTTGTCCTGCCAGGTGAGACTTTCTGAGGAAGCTACTTAGCATCTGCCACAATTTGTGCATGCAGAGGAAGAACAGTTTCAGATCCTTGTTTCATCTTGAACTTTAAAATCGTATCTCATTAGCTTACACTGTGACAGTAGGATTCATCTCAATGAAAGCAGGCATCTGTGACACAGATGTCTCCATCAGAGTGCCACCCCAGACTCCTTTTAGAGTCAATGGAGGCAAACACGCAGTCCTAGCTTGCAATTTGTCTCATTGTATGATGGACATCTAAGTAAGTCAAATGAATTCCCCACTAGCTCTAAAGGGAGTCTGGAGTGACTTGCTTAGCTATATCAGTCTACATCTGAGATCAGATGAGTTGCATGCAGCTGTACCTTACTTCTTACTGGTCCAGATGCTTACAAAGAGACAACTGACTCATGCTGTATTTGCGTGGCTTACATAAGCATCCCCAGTGAGGTTAACTGGATGCAGGTGATTTCAGAGCATTACTCAGGTACCTTCACAATTTAAGTTATTGTATGGGAAGAAAACCACCACCCGCAGCCATCCTTGCTCCTGACACACGAGTAGATGCTCGTAACTTGCTCCTTTTCCTTTTCCCTTTCCCTTTCCCTCTCCATCTCCGTCTGTACAGGGTAATCACCTCATTTGGAGATGAATGTAACAGACAACCGACTTCATGAGTCAAAAAGCCACAAGATGGCATTATAGAGCAATTAAATGGAAAATGTGCTGGAATCTTTTTCCCCTTGCCGGTGGAGTATGCTGTAAGAGGGGACAGATGTTTTGGAGCAGCTTCCAACACAACCACCGTCCCTTCTGTTGACAGTCTCACCTGGTTAACTCTTATTAACATTTCCAAGATTTCAGATGAAAGCCCTTCAGGAAGCAGAGGAGAGCGCATGCCTCTTCGTCTAGCCTTTGTTAGTGTTATTTTCCTTTTAATTCACTGCTTTTTTTTCTTTTCTTCCCTTATTCATAGGTGTATGTGCTTGTGCTTGTGTTGGTTTTGAGGGTACATCAATATGTTGATCCTTGGGGATGTGGATGTGATATAAAGTGCCTCTTTGACCACAGCATGTGCTGCAGATATAAGCACGTTGTGGGTGAGTGTGGGGCCTTAAGGACCAAAGGAAAGGGTAAGCGAGGGAGCGTGTAGGATGTGCATGCTGTGCGAATAGCCTGCACACACAGAGGTTACATGAACTTCTCGAGGTTACGTGGCTGATGCACATGTGTGGTGGTATGTCTGTACTGTGGCCACCTGTCTGTGAAACAGTAAAAGCTTTCAGTGGAAAGTTGTCTTGGGAAATGGTTGTAGGTGTCATGTGCGTTATTTTGGTTGTGCTGTGGCAAGCTACGTAGTGATCAAAGCGCATTGCGAGTGCAGGGGCATCTCTCATGGCTTGCGGGCTCCATGGCACAAAGCAGGAGTGTTTGTTGTGGTGGGGTGTGAATTATCCAGGTAAACAGTGCCTTCGTGGCCATCCTGGGCACAGCCCTGCTGGCTTGGCTCTGCGGTGCAGCAGGCAGCGTGCGTGCATCAGCACTCCCATGTTTCATGTTTCTGTGGGGCATATGATTTACACGTGCATGAACATTGTGGGGGGCACATACAGCTGGTTTCGGACAGTCACAGCCCACTGCAGCAGTGAGAGTGGGGAGGGGGAACTGGTAACATTCAGCCTGATCCTGTAGCACTTATCAGCATTGAGGGAGAAAAATAAGGGTGAAAAAAAATCCAACCCTGTTGCTGACTTTCCCTACAGCTTGGCAGAGAATGCAACACTCACAGAAACAACTGAGCTGTTCACCAATACCTGACATCATAGACCAGCTTATTTTTGTAAATAATATAAAGTCCCCTTTATTTCACATTGTGCATTGTTATGGGCCAGGCCAAGGAACTAATTAGGGCTGATTCCTCAGAGCATCTTGCAAATGAGACAGAGCTCAGGCTGCTTCAGAGATCAGCAATTCAAAATAAAAGCTGGGATCACCAGACCTCTCCAGTCTCTCATTTCTCTTTTTTATGGTCAGTGAGGGCAGGTACTTTTCTTGGGGGCTGCTAGTGAACAAAGAGATGCAAATGTTGCTGTTTTACATGCGGTGCTGTTCGAAGGAGTGTGTGAAAGAACTATTTCCCTTTATATTAGAAGTCAGCTTAGTATTGTTGTTTTTATTACTCTTACCACTATGTTTATAATTGTTATGATTATTAAATTATTTCTTAGTCAAATGGGCTAAGGGAATCTTTGATTTTTTTTTCCTTTTCTTCCCCCCCCAGCTATAAAAGAGCTAATAAGTTGCCAAATTTGGGCTCCAAGGAACTGATGTGAGTTTATTCCCTCTTGGATTACTTTCTTGCTGCTTTGTTTGGCTTCATTTTAATATTAGTCATCATTGTTTCATATTTGCATTGTGTTCCAGTCAGGGATCATTTCAGTACTGCATTTCCTTAAACACAAAGCTCCCAAAAGCTTACAGGCAGAAAAGAGCACAGGGGTGAGGCTCTCTGTGTACTGAGGTGCTATTTTTCATGGCAGTCTGTGCCACACTGTTGTTCCTTTGCTTTCCTTCTCATGCCTGAACCTCTCTCTTTTAGAGTGCAGCTGTGCACTAGGGCTCAGCCTGTGTAACAGCTCCCTGCTGCCACTGGGCAAGGCCAGTCCTTGTCCCCCAACAACCTCCCCTCATGGCCATGTGTCCTGCCACCCTCCCCTTAGACCAGTTTTGATGCTTGTAAGACGCAGAGATGGTTCAACCTGTTAGTTCCGCAAGAAGCTATTCCATCTTTTTTTTTTTTTTTTTCAGTTGCCCTGTTAACTTCCATCAATTCAGTAAGCTGATTTTGCCCAGATGAGTAGCAGAGATCACACCATGGAGGGGACATAGCATGTGTCCCCACAGAGGACCCAGCTTCTGCCACCTTTCAACCGCACTAAGCTGTTACGCTCAAGCAGTAACACAGTGTTTTGCCCTTACAGGAAAGCTGTAAACACTTTGGGGTGAGGTTATCCTTTTCAGTGTGAGTCCATACAGAAAAGCAGCATGATCCGCCCATCAGCTGTGTGTGTGAGCATACCCTGCTCTTTCCCCTTTCCTTCAGCCTGCCTTGAACCTCCTGACCAATCCCAACTAGATGTGAAGTGGCACCAGCTTCCAAGAGATCAGTTTCTGAAGTGGATCATGAGAATAGGTGGCTGAGGTTGAGCAGAGGGACTGTGTCAATGTCCCTGTGTCCTGGTTCCGGCGGGGATAGGGTTAATTTTCCACAGGCTCCGGCAGGGACACAGGTATTCCATCCCATGTGAGCCATGCCCAGTCTGAGCTGCCGGGGGAGGGGGCACGAAGTCGCTGCTTGGAGCAGGCTGGGGGTGTCCCAGGTCTGTTCAGTGAGCGGTGGTTCCGTAATCGTGTTTGAACATTCCTCTATCCGTGTTATTGTTGTTATTTTCTTGTTTCCTTTTGCTGTTCTGTTAAACTGCCTTTGTCTCAACCCACGAGTTTTGCCTTTTTCTTCCAATTCTTCCCTGTATTGGGGAAGCTGGAGAGAGCGACATGTGGTTCTTTGTTGCTGTCTGAGGCCAAACCATGACACCCTGTTAAGGGAAAGGCACTGAGATCTCATGCCATAGGCACGAGGGCACTAGGGCATTAGAGAGTCAATACAAGATGGGCAAAAGAAGATAAATACTCAAACACAGGGAAAACATACCGCAGGACACCAGAAGACCAAGCTGCCATGCAAAAAGCCATAGGGAACTACTACAGATGGAGTGATTTGTTTAGTCTGTGACCCCCTCACCCCAAATGTAGGAAGATCCAGGTCCTTATGTGGAATCCCAGACCCTATGCTACTACCTATTGCTACAGTATTGCTACTGCTGTTGCAAAACATAGATGTGAAGTAGAGAAACAGATCAAAAGGTAAATGTCTGGGGAGCCAAGATCCCAGTAAAATGATTCCTTGGCATAACTAAAAAAGGAAGGCATCTCTAACACCAAGAGCCCAATATCACGGATAATCATGTGATACGAAGAGACAGCTCTGCACAGTGCCTTAGAGAAGAAATCCCCTCCCAGGAACACTCTGAAGTCCCAATTTTGTGCAGACTTAAAAATGCATTTGAGTCTCACTGTCTTGAGTGATGCTTACTTCTGTGTGCACACCACAGCTTTCAGAAACTGCACCAGGGACATAATAGCTTACACCCGAAGAGAAAGCAGACGTAGGCACAACACAATTACTGAGGCTGTGGATTCAGGCTGCCAGAGAGACTTCTCTTTAGTGGCTATCCCTTTGCTACATACAACGTGGGGAGACCTTTCTGGTAGGGTCTCATTTGCTTAGCCATTATGAGGCTGAGGCATCACCCTTGTACAGGAGATTTCTGCTGACTGCCTTTCTTGGCTTGAAGGGACTCAAACTCTTGGGAAAAGTTCCTTTCCACCAGGCTATAAGCTACACTATAAAAGAGGGGAGAAAGTTGCACCCTCTACCTCCCAACACTGTGAAATTGGTGAAAAAAGACAGAAAGAATATATGGAGCAGAAGAAAGGGGAGCGACAGGGGTATATCTCCACAGCTCTGAGATTACAGAGCACACCTTTGAGTGTGAAAGTTAATGCATTTGCCTTTTATCCAATGCTGATACATTCAGAGATTATTTTTTTTTTTATAAAAGAGTGAAAGAGAGGCTGGGCTATTCTTCAAGAACATACCTATGTATATGGTTACAAAATAAGAAAGAAATGTTTTATGCAATTATTATAGAAGAAAGTATGATTAGACAGGCAGAGAAAGATAGAGAGAGGCAGATGGGCAGAAATATAAAAGAAAAATTCAGAGAGCTGAGTATTATGAGAAATTATTGTGTAAAGTATGGTCGTGTAGAGCAATAGATTAGGGAGAAAGGCCCCTTAGCCTGTCATTGGGAAGGAAAAGTAGCGCAAGTTCAGGATGCAGCGAAGCATCCAAAGGATGGTTGAGTGAGTTAATAATGTCACAGAGACATAATCAAATTAGTAATGCTATCTTGGCGATGTGGTCTAGTCTATCAAGGCATTTACCTGGTTACATTGTTGAAAACAATACCACTTGAGAGGCAGAGGGGTCCAGATGTCCTCCCCATCCTGCGCCCTGGGCAGGCACACGTCATCCCCTCTTACATAAACCCTCACTGCCGGGAGAGGGGAGTTAATGGGGCAGAAATCGCCACCCGTCTCTCTTCTCCCTGCCTCTGAACTCTGTGCCCTGGATGCCAGCTCCCAGCAGCCTTGCTGGGGCAGAGGTTCAGGGTGAGTGGCCTCACTGGCACAGCAGGATGATGCCCTCCCTGAGACAGCTCTGCAAAACAGCGCTGGCTGCAGGGAAGTGGCATCAGCCTCCAGGCACGGGTAAAGCCAAGGCGAGAGGAATGAGTGTCCCTGAAGCCCTTCCTAGAGGAAAAATATCTACTTGGGGAAGGTTTAGAAGTTTTATTATGTATCTCCTCCCTCCCGATTCATACCAAGCAGCACAGCCTTGCTAGGGCTGCAACCCCTGCTTTTCTTTCCCCGTCATCCTCTGCAATTCTCTGACTATCTACTACTGTAGTGCTTCCAGCCTGAAAGCAAGGTATCCTGATGGGAAGAGACCTGAGCTAACATGAATCTAGCTAGCCAGGGGAATAAGATAGGAATAATGGTATACAGACCAGTCTTAAATGGTGTGTCAGACTTGGGACGCCCAAAAGATGAAGTGGAAGAAAACGCATAGGGATGGATAGGAGGCATACATACAGAGGGATGAACTCATTTCACAAGATTGGGCATGTCCAGGCTAGAAATTTATATACAGAAGGGAGAAAGGAAGAGACATCTTACAAGGACAGTGATATGTGAAAGGAGCATAGGAATATTCTTACAGTTTCAAACAACTCATTTGGGCTACTGCTTTGTAAGAACAAATTCCCATGTTTCACTTCATCAGACTGAGATTAAAATGTTTTTATATTTATATAGTTATCTTTCATAGAGGTGCTTCATTTAAATACATATATGTAGTGTATATATGTACATATACGATAAAAAGAGAGTCAATAGGTATAAGAGTCTTTTCTCCAAATTTCCACAACCTAGAAAGGATGGTAAAGGCCACTGACATCTGTGTGAGAAAAGGCCTGTCCCCAGCCCCCTCCATCTGCTCTTCTCTTCCAGGACAGCAGGAGGAAAAGCAAAGAAATGCAATTCTCCCTGTTCCACCTCAGTGAGGAAGCAGCAGCACCGAGTCCCCATGTCCATCAGAACTCAGAGACAGACACAGGGTTCTCGTGGAAGAAAACAGAAAAAAAAAAATAAAATTAGGTTTAATCTGAAAAGCAAACATTTTCAGGGACAAAGCCACCGCAGGGATTGTCATTTCACAAATTGTATTAATCTGGGCAAATAGTGCTTCAGAAACAGTTATGCTCAGTTCCCCCTCCTGACCTTATCTTGCCTCCCTTGCTCCCCTTGATATGCTCCAAACCCTTATCCCTTTGCACCAAAGGTCTCTTCCTCAGCATTGCAATCATGCAAACCTGGAATTTGTGCACAAATCCGACAAGGAAAAGAGATGACTGAAATATTACTTTTTTCCTTTAATTTAACAAGTAGCGGGAGAGATTAACATCTCAAAAATGACAAAGCAACTGAGCACCCAGATCCCCGCAGAGGAGTTCCTGCACTTTCTAAGGGCCTTGTGTTTGTAAGTAGGAACACATTATCATGCTCTGCATTTTAGGTCCAAATAAATGTGCAAGACTGAGCAGGTAGAGGGAGGGTTGGAAAACTAAACAATACATAAGTGAAACAGGGTAAGCAGGAAAGAGCAAGAAAATAATTATAACCAGGCTTGCAACACTTCCTACGCTCCTTTTTGGTCCAGCCAACACATTAGCCACCTGTTGGTGGAGGATAGAGTTTTTTTCTAGAAGCTGATGGAATCTCTATTTGCCTATCTTAGTATTTCTCCTGATCACTTGGCATCTGGACACCTACAAATCCAAGAGTTTTCTATGTGCATCTTTCACAGTGAGGAAAAGGAGAGGATAGTGTAATTTCAGTTCTGTGGGTGGAGCCAGCACAGAAACAATAAAAGAAAAGCAACCTTTTTTTCCTCATGAATAATGACTCAAAACAATACCAGGAAAAGAGTTCTTTGGCTTGTTATGCTACAAAATCTACCAGACCTGCTCACGAGCTGGGGAGGTGGAGGCAATTTTCTTTTGTGTTTTTTTTTTTTCCTCCTTAATTTCAAAGACACTAAAACATCATTGGTTTGAGCATTTCAGTTCAATCTCTAAAGCTATTGAGTTCATGTTCTGATTAAGTGTGTGGGGAAAGGAGGTAAAAGAGTAAAACTACCATGGTGAAAAATGAGGCAGAGTGAAAAATATATTGAAACTGTGAAAAAAAAAAAAAGCACCTTAGAAATGTGTAAAGAGAAAAAAAGTTATAGAAAAAAAAGAGCTATATCTACTGTATCTACCTAACAGTTCCCCCTAATCTTATCTGTCATGCTAATTACCAGATTTAGGTGTTTGTACATTATGCAAAAACAAGGGTGTGTGTCAGCCTACATGCATGGTTTCTGACAATTCACACATACAACCCGCTGATTTCCTCCTTTAGCTAGAGGAAAGATTTTTTATTTTTTATTTTTCCAATTGAATCATCCTCAGAATGAGCTGAATTACAGGAAAGATGAGGTTAGGCAGCTCATGTAGCTTTTGAGAAATCCAATAAAAAAATCCAAAGGATTCCCCAAACCCCAGAACTCCAGGAAATGTGCTAGTTCCTGTGTATTACATTGTCTCCTTCCTAACATATTAATGTCCAATACACAACAACATGCAATAGCATGCTCTGGCTTACCTTTTCTCACTAAGGCTTTCATTCAGACTGCAGTTCTGTACAGTCTTCTGCACCCCTCTAAAGTTGCACTGAGTTTTGAAACCACATTTGTCACCCCTGCACCCCAAAAATCACTAGCTTTGGCTAAACCGTGCTTCAGGATGTAAATGTAAAGGTAGTAGAAAGCAGTTGATGTTGGTTTAGTAATGCGGTGAGGTATGCAACAGCTCAAGTGACAACTACTCATTAGCAGCTAATCCAATCGCTCCTGCTAATCCAATCAACCTGAGTAGCTGGAGTTGCTTTGCAAGGGTGGTCGTTTTGCTCTCTCAAATATCCCAGGAAGTTGAGTGAGGACCCAGCTGGAGGCACCACCTGCAAACTGGCCTTGGATACGCATGGCCAAACAGTGACAAGTCAAAAGTCAAGGCACCCCTTACAGTCTCTTTACAATATCACAAACAAGTTTCTCACTAGCTCACTCTGAGTGCCAGGGACTGGAGGGTTGCTGGGGTGAGGAGGGGGAGGAGAAGGAAAGGGTTAACCCACTGTTATCCCCTCCCCAGGGCCCCCACTCCAGCAAATTGCAATCCAGTGCTAAATTTTTCAGCAGCCACATCAATATCATTCCACTGTGCCTTCATTATATCCTAAATAAGGGCCAGTTTGGCTCAGAAAACATTATGTGGTGCTGTTATGACTGATATAAACCACCAAAGTGGTATTTTGCAGATGAGAAGAATGCTCAAAAGCCCCACAAAATCCTCTGCAGTTGGGTTTAAATGAGGGCTGTGACTTCTCACACGTCCCACTCCCAGTCTACAGGAAGAGGCTGATTAATCCTGCATGTGTTAGGCTGGAACATTGCATTACTGGAAGCAAAGAAACCCCTTAATCATATTGCTGGTTATGCCAGAGGTCTGTTTTCTCTCAAGTGCATCACGTTAAGAGATATTCCTGGGCTACAGCACTGTCCCAGGCTATTTTTCAGGTTGCAGCACTACACACAGGCTTTTTTGTTCTGGTTTTGTTTTAGTGGCTGACTGGCTGGGCTGTGATTAACCTTCAGATAACTGCGAGCATGGAGGAAGTTTTTGAGGGGAGAGGAAGATGGGATTTTATCACCTCCCATCTCCAAGAGAAATACTGATTTGCAAAGAAGAGCCTTGCTCTTAATATCCCTTTGCTCCAAAAGCAGGGGATGGAAGAGCTAATGCCATATGCAGGATGGGAAGTGGTGCTCTGTCTTTCTCCTCCTCTACCCTCCTCTTTCACTCTGACCTGAAGAAAGATAAGAATTTCATGGGGAGGACTGCTGTCTGCACCTTCAGGCCTTTGTGAGGGCACGGTTCAATCCTGATTAGATGTGTGCTAGCTGACAGGGCATCCTCCAGCCTCATTCCTTCCCAGTGTAGCAAGGCTGGTCGTTAACAAGAGGAAAACAGACTCTCCGAGACCATACTCAACTCACTTGGGAGATCTGGAGCTTTGGGAATCTGTAATTCCTCCCTAGAGCCATTATGGGAGTGGATGGGGAAAGAAAAAACACTGTCTTGCTGACACAGTCCCTCCCTAGGAAGCCCAGCGTAGCGTGTGAGAAATGCAGATATCTTCTGGGATGACACACCATGCACCTGATCTCAGCTCCCTCTCCCAAAACACCTGCGGAGAGACACTTCCCTGTGCCAAGAAATAAAGGATTTCCTTCTGATACCACTGGAAAGTTCTTGTTCTGTGTTTAGCCCATAGCTGAGGTTCAAATTTGCACCCATGACTGATCTCCTGTAAAAGCAGGAAACCCCCCCCACTTAAAAAATCCCGCCCTTCCCCAACTAGGACATTTTCAGAGATCCAACAACCAAATAAAAAAACACAACCATCATGGGAAGTCCTGGCAGCAGCTTCGACCATTATAAACACATAGACAAGACCCATGACAATAAACGATGTCCCACAAAGCATGAAACTAAGCAGAAATGTCTTTAGGGATGGCTGATTATTGCACTCAACCCCAGGGAGGAGGAGGTGACAGAAGGAAAAGAGCCTCTGTTTGTACAAGCCACTTTGGACTTTCCCTTTGAACAGGGCACAGGGACAGTCTTATGGTCTTTTTAATAGGAGCATCTGCTCTTGTTCCCATCCCAGCTGGATGGCATCTATGCATGTTTGCTGTTAGCGAGATGTGCCATGTGTCATGAGGAGGAGCATATCCTGGGCAGGGAGCACAAGCACGGCTTAGAGGCCTTTACACCAGGGCAGCAGATCCATTTGTTTGGCCTGGGCACTTGCTTGGGGGCAGCTGCTGCATTCTCCATCTACTGTGGAATTTCCAAATGGTAAAGCCCCCAAGGGTGGATGCCATTATCAGAGTAATGTGTGTGCAAGCAAGGATGTGGAGGGAGGCGGCTTCATGGGCAACTTCCACTGTATCTTATTTTATTTTATTTTATATTTTATTTTATTTTATTTTATTTTATTTTATTTTATTTTATTTTATTTTATTTTATTTCTTCCACTGACATCTGGAAATGAGAATCCTCTCGCTCCTACAGACCCTCTGAACTCAGGCCATCTGTGGGATTTTCCTCCCCCTCAGTGATCGCCTGCCCTGCAGGAGATTGATGGTGATGGAGAGGGGGTGTAGGAAATGTCACAGGGATGTCCACATGGTCAATAGCAAATTTGCCAAAATGGGATTTCTGTCTATTTCAGAGGCTTGTTACACAGCTCTTAACACTTTGGTAGGTGTTCACAGGGATGGAAATGCCAAAGCAACCCTATTTATTTGCCTTGTGTTCTCCTTATTCCATCTATGCCCTTTCCCTATGGAAACATCCACCAGCAATTTTTAAAAGGCTCACATGTATAGGGTAAGTGGGGCAGATGGAGAAATTAATCCCATTCTACCCCTTGTAATGGATATCAAGGGCCCCATGGAAACCTGCAGCAGCCTCTCTCCTCTGTCCATCAGCGGCAAATTTAACTGCCCCATCTGCCACCCTAGCCTTCCAACAGAACATAAAATGGGTCGGTCCTTACAGCTAAAGGACAGATCATACACAAACTACCATATGCAGTGGCTTTTACAGGGTTTAGTCCAAATGACTTACATGCAAGAACAGTCCTAGCATGGTCAATCCCCAAATATGAAGTAAGAGCTGCCAAAAATGGGGAAGAGTTTCTGCTTTGTAAAGAAATCTTTGCCTGAGAAAGCTTACCATGAGTTTTGTAAGAGGAGTCTGCATCTATTCGAGCTAGGGATTAATAATAAATCCAAAGAGCTACAGCACCGGCTTCCCGCCACCCACCTTGGCAAACCCAGATGAACCTAGCAGACGCAAAGTCAAACTCTGTAGGCTGGAGACACAAGATACTGTTGTCCCATCTGTAGCAGTGTACATGCCAGTGGATATCAGCCTAACACAAGGCAAGGAGATACACGGGGAAGCAGTTGCTTTTCTCTTTTCCGCTTTTTTTCTGCTCTGAGCTGGGAAGGGAGCTTGTAAGTTGGTGCCATGTCTATGGTGCTCCCAATAGACTGGCTTTGATATGGCAAACAGAAGAAGATGCTCAACATGTGCTCTGTTTGTGCTACAACACAGGGACACACATTATGGGACCAATGTAAGTGCTACCTGTGATGCTGACACCCCAAATTGTTCCTTAATTGTGCCTTAAGACACTGATTAATCGGGCTGTCACTATTTAAACAGCATGAGTGCCCCCAGGAGCTCCCAGCACCCATACCAAGACCAACATCCCTGCAACGGCCAGTGGGAAATTTGCTGGACATGACCTGGTTAGTGTCTCTGAGGCCTAATTGGCATCCTCTGCAATCAGTCTGGCTTCAGCTGCCAGAAGAGAGTAAACCGTCTCCTCCTTTCACAGATGGGATAGGGGAAGGGGTGACCACCGTATGTCTGGGTGTCCGTGTCAGGGGATGGCAACAAAGGATGTCAAGAACATGGTGCATATTTGGCTTATAACCTGATGAGTGCAAGGCAGGTGACAGAGTCTATGTCACACCCTGTAGGGACTGGGTAGGAAAGGGAAAGAAAGGAGGAAAAAATAAGACTGGTGCAGATGGGAAGTGCCAGCTCTTCTCACTGGAACAGAGCTGTTCAATTGGGAAACCCATCCAGAGAAACTTCAAAGGACCAGGAGGGAAAGAGCAGAGCTGGCCAGTGTCAGTAAGCATCTCCTGATCCTTCCCTACAGCTTACTTCGTTGCTATTTTAAAGATCTAATTTCAATAGGAAATTTTTTTTTTAAAAAAACCCCAAACAATTAAAAAAATAGAAAATGAGGAAAATCTCAGAGATTTCAGATAAGTACGTAACATGGGGGGGTGTGAGCAAGAAGGAGAGGAAGAGAGAGCCAGAGATTTAAAAAAAATCACAAAAAACTTCTTGGAACAAAACACACACGAGGCAATGCCAAAAACTTGAGAAGGAGAGTGGTTACACGCTAATTTAATTCTCTAATCCCCCTACTCCTGTCACTGTTTACTCACTGATAAATGTGCAGTAGCTTCAGCAAGACAGCCAGATTTGCAGAAACAGACAGCCTGACTCAGACACTATTTACCTAAAGATCATGAATATTAAAACAGGTTTCCAAAAGGGCCCCATCTTTAAGGAGAAGATTAGCATGGGGCGTCTTGTTGACAGACTCTTCCCTCTCCACCCCTCCTTCCCCCGCTCTGTGATGCATCTCTTGTGCAAACACTGGAGAAGTATCACCTAGCTGAAGAACTGAAATATTGGAGTGATGCCCTGGAGCTGTGCATTCAGCTTTAGCCTGACAGCAAAATCACCCATCCATCTAAGACAGAAGTTGGGGTTAGATTTTTGGGTGGCTTTTGTTTTTTGGTTTGTTATTTTTTGCTTTTAAATAATTAATTAAAAACAAAAATAAAACCCAAATCTTTGTTATTTTTTCCCTCTCCTTCTGGAATGTGAACTATGAGCAGAGTGTCCTTTAATAGAATTAAAAAGACAACAAAATTATATTCCAAAGTCCCAATCCTTCAATGAGTTTGGCTCTGTCTCCTATCATGGTGCATGGAATTTACCAGAAAGCTAGAAAAAGAATAAAGTAGAACTAGAAAGGGCAGAGAAAAGGATGCCTGTAAAGATCAGAGGGAAGGAATAGTTTCTGTAGGATGGTGAAGATGAAACAGTCTAGATACCCTAGCTGAAATGAGACAACAACATTCAGCCTCTCTCTTAGGACAGTGAACTATTCAGACAGAATTAGAGTTCATGATTTTCTAGCCTCTCAAGCTACCCTAAAATGCTTTGATGTAGATGCTCATTTGGCGTAAAATGGCACAGCTCTGTTGAAGTCAGTGAAGTTATTCTGTTGTTTGTTTTTGTCCCCAGCTGAGGGTCAGGTATTTTGAATGTAAGTCTTTGGGAGCATTACTGCCAACTACATGATAGACAAGGCTAAAACAACGATGAGCATATTTGGTTTCCAGGGGAAAGGGCTAATAGTTGTCCCATTTGCACTCCTCCAGCATCCCTGGACACCTTCCCAACTGCAACCAGGCAGTCTATGCCTAGAAAACTACTGTTAGTAAAGCTGCTGCTCAGCTTTGCCTGTAGCAGAAAAACAGATTTCGGAAGAGCAGTGTCAGAGGCCGCTTGGTCTAAAAGGCTTTGCAAACACTTGATGATTGAGCATGTGAAGGGGTTAAACCACGAGACCACCTGGCACACAGCTCTTCTCTGGCCAACATCAGGCTTCTGCCTCAACACCAGTCCCAGAAACAACCCCAGCCCCTGCAATTTTCATGGTTCCCAGCTGCCATGAGGCTAAAAGTACATCTAGCCAGAGGAAGATGAAGTCTCCTTGTGAATACACTGAAGGCTGCTGAAAGACACCTCTTATCCAGAGGGAATGGGGTGAGGCAGGAGTCAAAGTGAATGGAAATGTCCCCTAACACAGATAGAAATCCTTGATGAACATTTCTTGCAGGCTGGATATGGTATCTTGATAAAGGAAGAGCTTAATTATAACCAGAGCTACCATAATGAACAGGCAAATGTGGAATATTAGGAAAGTCTCCTAGAAGTGGAAATGCACCATCGAGTGCAGATGAAGCAAGAGTCCCTCTGGCCTCAGAATTTGGCCCCAGGACAGAGTGGCTTCTTCCAGCTTCTCTTTAAAGCACCTCCCTCTGCAAAACTTCTTTCTACCACCTGAATGCACTTCACTTTCTTTGCCCACCATAGGCTTTTAGTAGAAGCTCTGTCATGACCTTGAGTATATACTTGCATGGACAAATCAAGCCTACTTTAGGTACAATTTTAAATGCAAGTTTATTCCATGCTCAAAGGTTAAAAAATAAGTGCTATGAAGCTTAAAATGTGTAAGCAGTGTTTTCTGATGATCTCACAAGAAGCATTTTGCTTTCTGGGACACCTTAGACAGAAAAGGTTTTGGAAGCCCTTTGGTTTAGTGATTGCCAGAACCTTGGAGTGGATTAATGCAGGTAAGCGTCACTCTATGCTTCTGACGTCTATGCAACTGACATCATCTACCTGGACTTATGCAAAGCGTTTGACACTGTCCCGCACGACATCCTGGTCTCTAAATTGGAAAAGCATGGATTTGATGGATGGACCACTCAGTGGATAAGGAACTGGCTAGATGGCCGCAGTCAAAGGGTTGCAGTCAATGGCTCAATGTCCAAGTGGAAACCAGTGATGAATGGCATTCCTCTGGGGTCAGTACTGGGACCAGTGCTGTTTAACATCTTTGTTGGTGACATGGACAGTGGGATTGAGTGCACCCTCAGCAAGTTTGCCAACGACATCAAGCTGTGTGGCACGGTCGACACACTGGAGGGAAGGGATGCCATCCAGAGGGACCTTTGACGGGCTTGAGAGGTGGACCTGTGTGAATCTCATGAAGTTCAACCAGTCCAAGTACAAGGTCCTTCACCTGGGTCATGGCAATCCCAAGCACAAATACAGGCTGGGTGGAGAATGGCTTGAGAGCAGCCCTGAGGAGAAGGACTTGGGGGTACTGGTAGACGAGAAGCTCAACATGAGCAGGCAATGTGCACTTGCAGCCCAGAAAGCCAACCGCATCCTAGGCTGCATCAAAAGAAGCGTGGCCAGCAGGTCGGGGGAGGTGATTCTTCCCCTCTACTCCGCTCTGGTGAGACCCCACCTGGAGTACTGCCTCCAGCTCTGGAGTCCTCAGCACAAGAAGGACATGGACGTGTTGGAACGGGTCCAGAGGAGGGCCACGAAGATGATCAGAGGGCTGGAGCGCCTCTGCTATGAAGACAGGCTGAGAGAGTTGGGGTTGTTCAGCCTGGAGAAGAGAAGGCTCCAGGGAGACCTTATAGCAGCCTTCCAGTACCTGAAGGGGGCCTATAGGAAGGATGGGGAGGGACATCAGGGAGTGTAATGATAGGACACGGGGTAACGGCCTCAAACTGAAAGAGGGTAGTTTTGGATTGGATATCAGGAAGAAATTCTTTACTGTGGGGGTGGTGAGGCACTGGAACAGGTTGCCCAGGGAAGTTGTGGATGCCCCATCCCTGGGGGTGTTCAAGGCCAGGCTGGATGAGGCTTTGAGCAGCCTGGTCTAGTGGGAGGTGTCCCTGCCCATGGCAAGGGTGTTGGAACTAGATGATCTTTAAGGTCCCTTCCAACTCTTACCGTTCTGTGATTCTCTGATCATCCAGCCCTTTGCTGACTGGAAGACTAAAGTATTGAGCAAGTGTTGTCTCCGGTACTTGGTCTTAACAGATTACTCCTTTAATTTCCCATTGCTCAGACTGATGTTGAGAGGTCTTAAAGGCAACATACTGAGCTCAGGCTTAGGAACCGCTGGCCTAAACTCATCTGAAAATCACCAGTCAGGCAGTCATGTCTATTTCTATTGCCAGTCAGTCAAAAAATCTGTCTAGCTCCAGAAATTCTTTCTGTGATTTAGGGCCAGTTTTGCAGCCATCATCATAAGTTCCTTCGGCTTCCTTATGTCTTATCAATCCTTAAGGCTAATATAAATAACAGTAGCCTTCATGCTGTTCTGACTTTTATGGAGGAACAGATTCAGCCAAAGCACAGTGTAAAGGATCTACACAGCCCATCTCCTCCCTGTCTCTATATACTCTTCACTGACAGATCAAACCTGACCTTGCAGCAGAAATACACAGTGGGTAAAGAACCATCATGGGATTGAGATGCAGTCAAGTCATTAGCCATTTTCAGGTGCAAGCTCATTAATTTCAATAGGTGCCTAAACAATTTCCAAGATCCGGACTAATGTACATCTGTGCCATGGTTTGCCATCTACCAGATAGGAGGAAAACCCTCTGGTCTGTTTCACTGGAGGACAGATTTCAGTAATGAATTCCCATCTTATAGTGCCCAGACGCTACAGAAATGGCAGTGCTACTTAGCACTGGTAGCAGTGCACCTTGTAGATCCTCTCTTTGCTCCATGGGACGAAATTCAGCAATGACAGAGCAGGCTAGGCTCAATCCTTAGCTAGAATAAATTGAGGTAGTCTAATGAACTACCATTTTGCACCAGCCAGAATGCCACCTGCCTTGCTCTAGAGTAACATGATGAGCTGTGTAAGCTGGGTGCTCCTCTGCACTCCTAGGAAAACCAGTCAAGCAAGAATTCAGATTGAGGACTGTGCACAAATGTTTTATTAATAATAATTAATATATGATTAATAGGAACAAATTCTGAAAATAAATAATTATAAGATGTCTCTATAGCATGCCACCAGGATGATGGGGATAAATGATGCCAAGGCACCTGAAAGTTGAGAGCCCATTACTAAGCATTTATAAATGGGAATGTATAAAAATATTTATCCACATCTTTCTGAAATGAGCTCTAATGTGTCTTCGAGCAATTTATAAGCTAAAAAGTAATTTTCATTAATCACTTATTAGTTATTAATAAAGCATTTGTAAGTGTCACCTTAATTTAAAGTGCTTCTGACTCAAGATGCACTTCCAGACTTTCATTCTTGAAGGAGATCTTGACTCCCAGACCCAAGTCCTTCAGATTCAAGTGACCTTGGTACACCCTTCTTCACCCAACCTACTCTAGGCCCCCACTACTGTTAAGCTTGCAAATGGGACTAAGTCATGTTTCTGGAAATCACAATTTGTCATTTCAGAAGGAAACTTGATCAGATCCTCTCTCCCCACCCACAAAGCTGGATGCCCAGACCTGGAAAACACAGCATTCAAATGTTTCAATTTATCATTACAGTGGAACCCTGAAGAGATCACATCTGCTAAGACCATAAATTGGACAAGATCCCACTTCAGAAGGAGCAGGCTCAGCTTGATATTCCCATTCTTGAACAAGGGACCAATTAGGCAGGCTTATTTACCTGCCATAAAATGAGATGCTAGACAGTGGAAGAAGTTACTTAAGGACAACAACAACAAAAAGTCTTTCTGATTTCTCTGTTAGAAATGACCAGCTTAAAAAACAGCAGCTCTTCACATTCTCACTTCAGCCTGTATGTCTTCCTTCTGTTTTTCCTGTTTCTTCATTCCTCCTTTCAAGTCAGTCCCTGCCTGTCTCTGCCTTTTACCCTTTATCTTACACATTTTATCTTCCTCTCTGTCCCTTTTCTCTCTTTTTTCCTCTTCACTCTTCTTTTACTTATTTTTTCCTCCTTCTCTTTTGCTCTCATTTTTTACACATGTACACATCCAGATAAGATTTAATTTTGAGCTTTACTACTGAACAAGCAATCAAAAAGGTCTTACATCTCCAAACAGAACCTTGGCTACAAAATGAACAAATTGCTCACACCACCTTCCCTTCATAAAATTTTACAGTGAGGATTGTATCTTCCACTTGTCAAAAACTGGATTCAGGCCCCAAGAGACAGTAAAGGGGAAATCTTCAGGCTTAAAAAGTGATATTTTCTGCTTCTCCTCATATCCTCAATTCGTCTTCTTCACTAGATGGATAATGCTGTGAGAACATCCAGAGTGGAAGCAGAGACAAGCAGACACACATCTGTCAGGGATGGTCTGTGTACGTTTATACTGCCTCTGTGCTGGGGGATGAACAAGATGACCTCTTGAAATCCCTTACAGATGTTCTCGTCCATGAGTCCATGATTAATTGCCTTCATGATCTGCAGTTTATCTATCCAAATAAATAAGCCTCAGAATCTCCTGCAAATACTTATCCTGTGGGCTGCCTGAGGATATTGCCCCTCCGTCTCTGGAGTGCTGCACCCTAATTTAGACTCCACAGAGGAGATGTCTCCCTGCTGATCCCTGCAGAAATATAGCCCCTTTCACATCCTTTAATAGCAAAAGAATTTAAGAAGAAAGTTGATTTATCTCAGTAGATAAAAGAGAGAAAATTCAGCCTCTAAATGGGAAAGAAAATTTCTATACTTGACTTCCTCTGAAGACAGAGACAGGGAACTGAAACTTAGTGAGGGCTGCTGATGGCATATTGTGGTTTTCCAGCACTGTCTCCCCTCCAGTATAAGCAAGATTAATTTGTGGCTATCTTCCTGGGGTAATGAGATGTGGTGTGGCACAAAGCACTACCATCTCTGCCAGAGGGATGCCCATGACCCCTCCTCTTTTCAGTCAGAGGCTATCCTTTGCTCACACTGAAGCAATGTTCATCCATGTAAGGATGAACGTGGAAAAGGGCAGACATATTTTGCCAAAGTGAGCCAAAGGGAGGAGAAGTGAAAATAGTGAAAAGGAAAGGAAAGATGACAATGAAGTAGGGGGTTGGACAGAAATCTAACATGAATATCTCATGAAAGACAGATAATATTATGAACCTATTATCTATCTGAAGAGATCCAATTGTGAACATCTCCACCTGAACTACTAGACATCTCCAGCTGATTTATTTAACGGTGAGATACATTTAAGCCTAAAGTCATCTTTTTCTCTTCACAGACTATAGTGGACCAGCTCAAATGGAGATCACTGTAGTACTGACATTTGGTCAGATATAACCTACCCAAAGAGAATTTAAGATGAGTCTTCACTATGTAAGGGAAAGCTTGTAAGTAGATGTCCTGGTTTGGGGTGGAACAGACCCAACTTTCTGTTCAGTGGTTTTGCTTCTTGGCTAAGCCTCTTCTAACTCTCTGAAATTGACAGCATGTTGTGTGGAAAACTGTTCATTCTCAGAGTGGTAAGACCTATGTTTATAGTTAATGCCAGAGAGGGGTGTGTAGAGAGGCTTTTGCTTATACTTGTTGCTGTGGCAACCAGGGTCAGCTGACTTCATTGTTTTCCCTGTGGAGGGGTCGCACCTGCGGGGAGGAGCGGACAGGACAGGTGACCCAAAACTGACCAATAGGGTATTCCATCCCATCTGCCCCATGCTCAGTATAAAAGCTGAGGGATCAAAGGGTCAGCATTCTTTTTTCTTCAGTGGCTGATGCCAGAGGAGGACCCTGTCAATTTGTCTGCCTTTGATCCCAATCTGTGCCTTCCTGAATCCAGATCCAGAATCCAGTTCCCATCCATTGCTGAGTCTAGTCTGGGACTTTCCCAGTGTCTGCTGGTTACATCTTCCTGGGTGCTTGATACAGTTTTGTGTATATTGTATCTATTTTATTATTTTCTTTTTGTTTTATTCTTAATATTTCATTTAAGTAGTTTAGTTCCTTCTAAACTCATAAATCTCTTTATCTCTCTCCTTCCTCTCCTTGGAGCAAGAGGTGGGAGAGAGCATCTGTCGTTTCGTCATTGGTCAATCCGGCCCAAACCGTGACAGTAGGAGAGTGGGTTCTTCCTGGAGAAGCTGCACATGCAATACTAATTTACTGAAAAGGTGCCTGGTTAATGAACACAGTGCATAATGAAGATATTAAAGACTTTATCTTGCATTTTTAGGCTGGCCAGATCTAGGCTATGAGGAGTTTATATTAACCTACCTTTCCAATAGTCATGACAAAAATAATAGAGGAAATTAGTTTGGTATCACACTTTCTGTGTCTTCTGAACCATCAGAATTCAAACTGAGCTAAAAATTATTAGAGATGAGATTCAACTCACTAAACATATATACCTACAGTAGCTGTGTACATCTGAGCTAGTCACCCTTGACTCCCTTGTTAATCAAAAGAGAGAATTAGACACTTCCATGCACTTCAGCAATTCATTTCCTCCTAAGATACATATCTAAACCAGAGGTCAGAGGACTGTATAAAAAAAAAAATCTTATTTCCATCCATTGGCCATAATGGATGGAAATAAGAGTAAACAGTTCAGATGCAGTTTAGCAGGAAAATAGTGGTTCTCTCTCTTTAAGAACTATAGAGCAGAGATATGATTTTAAACTGAATATTTCCTGGTAATAGGAAAAACCTCACAGTTTTAATTTTATTTTTTTAATTCAACTCTCCTGACCAATTTTTCATTAATTTTCTTATTTCTTTAGTTTTCCCTGTCTCCTTCCAACAATCTTACCACTTGTTTCTTTTCTTCCTTTTCATCTTGAATACAAAGAGCAGGTTGATCCCAGCTCTGGCCCTGGAAATGTCAGGCTGAAAATGTTACTCTTGGAGTGATTTGCATGCATTAAAAATTGACAGGTGACAGGCGCACACAACCTTGGCTAATAGATGATTAATGATGTGATGTTGGCCAGCACTGTTGACTCGTTTTCCTGCTCTTTGGGAAACTTCAAAGGCAGCTGGCATTTCTGTTGCCTTATGACAGGCTCAGAGGTGAGTGTAATTGTTTAGTCAATATGTGCATAACAAAGAAGTAGCCATGAGCATGTTCATGGAGCACATTTATCTGCATGTGTGTATATGAGGCAATGTGCAGAATTGTATGCATGAGCTCCTGCGTGTTTCTGTGTGCATATGAGCTCCTCATATACAAACTACCTAGTTTCTGTGGGTTGCTGAGAGTATCATTATCGAGCTACTATATTCTGAATAAAATACCATGGCCCATTTGGGGTTACAGTCTAAAGGAATGAAAGAAACTCACTGGAATTTTAATCTGGATGGAGAAAAATCAGCCCTAAAGTAAACAGTATGTTTGGAAGGGGGCCCAATAACTAGCAATCAGAGCATGATTAGAAACAGGTCAAGGCTGTAAAGTTGGATCTTTTCTTCACACCCCTTTTTTTCTCAGCAAAATTTGGGAGGGTTTAGGTCATTATAGAGATTAAGGATAGCAGCAAAACATGAGTTTAGATTTCAACCCCACCCAGAATTCGAGGCATAGGCTCACTTCTGATGCATGCATTATCAGTCTGGAGTCCAGTTAAAGAAGCATTTGGAGTTTTCTAAGAGAATATTCTTAGATAGGATCCTCCCAACACATGCAGATGCCAACCTCTGGTTTTAAAATCCTTGTACTTGGTAAAGGTGAAGGAAATCTCCTTTCCTACTCCATACGTGAACACCGCTGCCTTCTGCCCTGGGTTTCCTATCCCACAGCACTCTTTATTCAGGAATCTCTTTTAAAGTTGCTCAGCATTAGTGGAAAAGCAAGAAAACTGAAATTGTAAACGAGAGTTAGGGTTTGCAGTTCTGAACAAGGATTGGCCAAATCGGTCTTTTTTTTAACAGAAATTAGTAGATTTCTGAATCAAAATTCTGCACCAAAAGTGTGTGTGGTTTTTTTTTAACCTTAGATGGAAAAGAAAAAGTGTGAAATTTGGTCTCTTTTTAAAATGACAAATTGCTCAAGAGCCAATATTGCATGAAGTTGCTGTAGCATAAAGAAAGCATGTCTTTAAGGAAAGCTTAAAACAGAAACATTTTGGTTTTGTTCTTCCAATAGCTATCATTTGGAAAAGCACAATGCTGATGTCAAAAGCTGCTACAGAATTGCAACCACCTCAAGGTGGAGTGCACTAGCAGCTGTAAGTCCCAGTCCTGTCATTTAAGACGACAGGAGTTTTGGCATGTCCTCAGTGGAATCAAGATTATTTACTTATCTTATACAGCAGCTGAGTACAGGAGGAACAGTAATTTCTTCTAAAGAATTATACTTAGAAAGTTCCTGCTATGCTCTAAGACCAAAACACTTCCACTCCAAAAGTCTTTTGTTGCTGTGTTGCTGTGACAGTCCCAAGACCAAGCTCACTCCCCCTGGTTGGCACAATTTCAAGAGTGAAAGTGGCAGAACTGTGAAACAACGGAAGTAATTACAAGCTCTTGAAACTATTACGAAAAGAGAGATGTAGCATCCTAAAGTTTCTCTTCTGATCTCATTCATAACTTCATACCATTACATCTTCTACAACCCAGCTCCAAAGGACTTGCCAAAATGCTGCTCATGCCTTCTAGACACTCAGTGTGTGTATCCGATCAATCCATTTGATTTGTAGGTTAGGACTAAGTCTTACAGTCAGACCCAATGATCTCATTGCTGCTAGCGTGAATGCAAAATACTTTGAGTGAAAACAAGGGAATTGATCTAAAAGGACACAGGTAATTTAGAGCAAAAGTTGGGCTTTTGTGTATTAATTAAAATGTTCACCGTAACCTATGGGACATGTCAACTCTCTTGCAAAGGTTGTCATCTCTGTGCAGCCAGCCATTTGTTTTACTTTCTTCCTAGAGAAACTTGATTTTCATGATGGGCTATGCCTTTTGCTATTATATCCTCTGGGAGAGAGGTCTGGTCAGATGATTAACGTTATCTTCTCTCTTAAATATTATATTATTAAAATCGGGCAGGAGTTTTTATGGCAGATGACTAATTAGCCCCATGTCTCATCTCAGCTGTCAAAAATCTCTATTCATTGACAGTTTACTTTAAGTGTCTCAATTAGCATAACAAATGACTCACCAAAAGTTCTGTAGGCATCCTGTTGATTAATGTCATTTATCTTGCAAACCAGCAGTAGATGGCCGAGCTGCTCCTAACAATTATTATATACGTTTATATACATTATGTGTCACTCTCAGAGAAGGAATGCAACTTAAGAGCTATTTGCACACTTTTAATAACAATAAAGAGCTTTCATCAGCTGCAACAAGATTGATGAATTGGGAACCAGGAAGAGGATGAGGCCAAGTTTTCTTGCACATCACCCTGCATGCATCCAAGTGATATAATGAACAGAAATTTCTAAGAACATGTGATCAGACTGAGGAGGAAATAGCCTGATCAGAAGCCTTAGAGTCTGTCTTTTTGACTTTTGCCTACTGTCTGTATACACCTTTCGGTACATTGGCCTGGTATATAGTACCTTTGCTCATGCTTTATGTGCTCCGTGGGTAATGCACAGAAAAATGGCTGGGTTCTTCAGTTTCAGCTTCAAAGACTCGCCTTGGGATTAATGCTCCTAAAACTCTTATGTGATTTTGAAAGCCCAATGTTCCAAGCCCCCATGGCCAGAGCTGATTGATAGCAGATCAATGGGTGCAGTACAGCAGCAGGGCAGCTAATTTCCTATTAAAAGAGGACCCTTGATGAGTGACAGTGCAGCAGTACTGGGCAAGGGGTGGAGAGATGAAGGTGTTTTTTTTTTCTTCAGCTCTGCCACTCACCTTTGGCGTGGCCTTACTTAACCTCCTCTCTGTTTTTTTTCCGTCCACTTTGATTTTTTCCACACTGCTGATGAAGTCTATGTGGTCCTTGCCACAAGGACAGTCCCTCCCTGAATGTTTACGCAGTGCTTTACCCTACCTAAGGTCAGGGCCTCAGAAACCCTCGTTATATAAAAATACAATGTTTCACCACTGAGCAAATTACAGGTATTCACCACTGTGGGGGAAAACAGGCTTATTATCAGCTCCCATCAGATAGTATCTCTGATCAGATGACAATGTTCTGAAATTTCTGCAGATAGAGGTTTTCTGCCAATGAAATCAGAGATGGCCATATCTTACACTGAAAGGCATTACTATGGGTGCCTCTGTAATCATTATGAAAAAGTATGTGTGCGTTTCAGTTGTTTCAAAGTAATTCTAGAGGAAGAAGTTTTTATCCCTGAACTCTGTAATAAGGGCTCTTCCCCCAGCCCCAGGAGGGACCATGCAAGCTTTAAAGAAAGTACAGCAGGTGCTCTCACTACTGAAGCCACTAGGAGTATATTTTATAAAGCAATATTAAAGAAATACCAAGAGCAGAATAATTTAATCAGATTCACAAAATCAAATACCCCCAAGGCAGTGATGAAGATGCAACTCAACAAGTGCTGGCATTTCATTCCATAGGAAGAGGAAAATTCATCAGCTCCTTTTTTTTTTTTTCTTTTCTCCTTATAGAAGTAAAACTTGATGCTAAATAAAACTAACGTCAAATAACCCTAGGACATGAGGATTAGTGCAAAGGCACCTTGGGCCTCCACTCAGTCACACTGTCCTGTCTCTCCTTGTTTGGGAGCTGGGAACTATTAACTACTAGGGAGTTGGAGGGAAGATTGTCAAGTGTTTCTTTAAAGAGCAGTTTTTTTCCTGATCGCACAATCAGTCACTGGCAAAATATTTCATCACCTTTACTTTCTCTACTTGCATCATGTTGTCATGACTGTATTCTCTTCTGGTAAAGGGCAGCACAGCAGACCTTGATTCCAACCCAGGGTCTCCTCATGCTGCAGAGAGATGTAATAATAATATATGAAAATCTAATTGAAAAATTAGCAGAGGGAGAACCCTCTAAATCTTGAAACTTAAGGTGCCCATGTGTCCTAAGTGTCAAAAATCTCTTGCAAGGAAAGAGCCTATCATTTTTTTTCTTTTATGCTGTTACTCATACATTCAGCTGATGGCTGCTAGCATTCCTGGGGTTGATGCAGGAGAAGTGTTTAGTTATATCAGTGTAGGCTATGAAAATGAGGAATAAATGGACTTTGATGGCAACTTGTACTGCTAACTAGGAGGCCTTGGGAAAAGGTCTTGGAGGAAAAAAGGTATGATTCCTCAGCATCTACTATGGCCCCACTGAGCAACAACTTTGAGCGTACCTATCCTTGAAACACCTCTGTAGAAGTCAGCTTATTCTCATTTGCCAGGTACATAACTGAAGCCGATCGATAGATAAATTCATCTCACTTAAATTTAACCATCCAAAGTTGGACATCAGGTTCATTCCAGGCATCTCCACTTGCTGTATCATCAACAGGGAGACAGATGTCCCATGCAGTGAATCATCCTGTGCTGCAAGAGGTGGCATCCATTACCTTACAAAGGTGGCTGTCTCTCCCTACTGACTATAGAGAGCTAAGAATAGTAGCTTAGACTGAATACCTTCCTTTTTACAGAGCTAAAATTAGCTGAGAAGGTTCCCATACAGCTGTATTCTCCAAAATAACACAAGAGAAAGTGGATAGCAGAGTAAATTATGCCTATATGCTGTGCAGGGGATCACCCTTCCTTTCTATATGGCCATCAAAACATCTCTGCAGTGAGGGGATGGGGTTGAAACATCAAATCTATGCACCTGAGGTCTGTGTGAATGCAGTCCACAAGCACTAAATCTGAGCGATTACAGAGGAACAAAACATTTAGGCATCGCATGATCCTGACAAGTGGCAGCAATATCCCTAAGACAGATTTTTGAAGAGTATGGAGAGAAGAGCCTTCAGTTTATGATGTATATTTAACAGCTAAAATATAGCAGCAGTACTGTCCTGTCCTGCCTTTCCTCATGGCTTCTTTTTCCAACAAGGCCATCATAAATTCTGCCTTGAGCAAAGCAGAACTGATCAGACTCAATTTATTCTTCTTTAAAACACACACACACACAAATGCATTCACTAGGGAAGGATATAGAAATTCCAGGAAAAAGCCGTAACTCAATTGCCATTATAGAACAGAAAAATAATTAAGTAAATGTTGGCAGGTGATAGCATTGAATAACTTCAGCAGAATGAGTTCTTCTTTGCTTTACCCTTTGCAGAAAGTATACTGCATTCTCCAGAGACCCCACCCTAAATTGCTTTGGACAGCTTCCTTTTCCCTGAAGGAAATCAGAGAGAACAGGGCTGGAAGGGAACTCCAAAGGTCAGTTTCCCCCACTACAAGGCAGGATCAACTCAAGCTTAGCTGGTAAAGATGCATGTTTTCTCTGCTGGTGGGCAGGAGATTGGTCTGTATGTTTTATAGGTATGCAGTTAACTCTTCCCGTACTAGGTGCCTGGAACCTGGGAGGATCCAGGTAACAAATAAATCACTTTGATCTACAGTTTGGAGCAAAGAGAAGCTTTTTAGAAATAAATTCATAATAAGTGATACATAAGTAGACACTCTGAAATGTAACTGGCTTCTGATTGTGCCTGAGTATTCAGAAGACAAGGAAGCCATGAGCTGCAGTTACTAATTATTTCCAAGGGCAGATAAATAGCAGCTCTGCTTTTTATTTGTCCCATGTAGTGATCCACTGTGTTTGTAGACCAGCACATTTTGTGTCTCAAATTTATCATGATTTTATAGCCAGCTAATAAGTTAACAGAAGAAGAAAAAAAACCCATGATTGTACATCTTGTAAAACTGTACTGTTTTTAACTAGAATATGAGAGAGAAAGAGCACATGTGAGAAGAAAAGAAAGAAAACAGAAAAGTAAAATGTTAAATTGGCTAGTCTGAGCTCATTCTCATTGAGGCAGGTAGGTTTCAAGTAAGATGGCTTCTCTTTAATGTCAGTGGGTTTTGGACAATACATTTCTTATTCTTCTTTCTGAGTTCATTGAAAGAATTGTATATAAAATGCTATGCGTGTGTATATATATGCACAGCCACCTTTAAAATATAATTATTTTAAATCAAAATCTTAGAAATAATTTATCTCGCTTTCTATTATGGAAGGTTATTCAAGCTTCTAGGTAATGAATCTTTGTTCTTTGTTCTTCAATCTTTGCATAATCATGTCACTATATTTCATAGACTGCACCTTCAAGAATCACCACATGATGTGTGAAATGAAGCAAAAATAGCGGATATCCTTAGATTGACTTTGGTATGGCAGTGATAATTTCTCAACCTTCAGAAAGATCAATGTAATCTTAAAGTTTCAAACACATCAACAAAAATATCTTTGAGGGGGAAACAGAGATGTACAAGTGGGCCGTTTTCATTTAATAGGAAAGTTAGCACAAAGAAATTTTGGGCTATCACCACACCTGAAACGTATGGTAGGCTCCAAATGAGAAGAAATGTTTCATGATTGCACAATCACAGGCAGTTTCACCCTTACATGACATCTTTACTGCTGCATTTTGTATCTTAGGGTCTGTTATGACAACACCTGTTCAGAGAGTCTCATTTAAAAAATGATACTTCCAACAATGCTGTCCTGTGCTTGTATGGGAAAGAGAAGATAAATAAGAATAAATAAGAAAAATACATCTTACTGAATCAGCAAAAAAGCAGCAGTATCATGCTTATCTGTGGCATTGGATAAAAAGTAAATAGTAGACACAGTATACACACTAAAAAGTGTATGTATTTAGCATATGATTCATTTTATCTCAGTCAGTCCTAACTTTAACAGTATAGTATTTAGTTTGACCTAATCATTACAGCTCCTTCCATGATCAAATAAAGAGAAGCACATACTTCCAAAGAGAGATTTCTTTTGTTCTTAGGCAAAGCTCAAGGATATAGAAGATAGATAAACTTTCTTTTGCGATGGTCCTTTTTCTCCATTGACTACAGACAGGTTCTAGATGACCAGATTAGCCTCAGCATCTGACTTCCAGACATCTAAAGTTTATGTGTGTCAAATCCAACCCAGTAAGATCTCTCATTTCAGCCTGAAGTGGTTAAGATAACAGTGGTTGAAAAGCAGCTGAAAAAACATAGATGCTTTTGTTTAAATGCAATATTGAACATAGATGACCTGATTATAATTTATGATTTATATTTTAGTGCTACCAGGTAGCTTAAGCTGCCTAAACACTTTACAGTGTAAACAGAGATGACGGATAGGAAAGGATGGAAAGTTACAGAAACTCTAGCAATGAGATTAAGTGACTTCCTGAAGGTCATAACAGCTATCTTGTCTATGGAAAAGATAGGAATTGGAGCTGGATTTCCTGAAACTCAGCTCAGGGACCTAACTGCAAAACTCTTCTTCCCTCTTAAAGCCATGCTAAACTACTTAAGGTAGAACAACAGTTCCTCACATATGAGTTGTGAACCAGAATGGCACCAAAACACTTGTAAGCATGATCAAGAGCCTAAAAAAAATAAATCAGATTGCTGCTGAGACTCACAGTGAACTCACAAGCCTGAAAGTGAAATCAGAACAAGAAAAGCTCCTCAAATGGGAAAAGCATCAGCTCCTAAGTCAGCAACACATGTTCCTTCAGATAAGCAGTTTTTCTACTTTAGTGCTACGATGGTATAGATAGAGACAGTACAGAAATGGGTAGCTGGAGACGAAATGGGGAGTGTTAGACACAGCCTCATGTTTCCTTAAGGATTTTAATTTAATTACAGTTTTCATTGGGACAGGCATTTAAGTTAGTTTTTTCAGGTTGTCTATGCAGACATCTGAAAAAATAACGGCACCTCTTGAGAATGAGTCAAATTGTCAAGGGACTGAATTGCCACCTGAAGTGTCCTTTCTATGCATGGACTGTAAGGAAACCTAATATTGACCTCACTTAGTAATACAGTGTCTCAAGTTTGAAGGGGAGAAAGTACCCACAAAGATCAGGTGAATGGAAGAACAAATCATGTAACGTGGATCTGGATAATTTAATAATCATCCTGTGGATGAGCAAGGTTTGACATTGGGCATAAAGTGTTGCCAGAGCTTTGCCACTGATTTTAGCAGAGCCTGGATTTTACCCATATTGCAGAAGCCCAGAAGAGGAGCTCAGTTTACAGAAAGGACTGCTACAGGTTGTCTGAGCTTGTGACAGACATCCAAAGGATGAATAGGACATCTATAGGTGTTTTAGGCTTCAAATAATCCTCTAGATGATTACCAGCAGCAGATCTCTGTATCTGAAGCTCATCTGTCATAATTCTTTAGTAAAGAAGAAATGATGGAAAAGATCTGACAAAAATATATATGATGGATCATCCAAATTGTTTCTAAGTGGTACCTTAGTCAGAGATCTCCACAGGGGACCAGCAGCCAGCTGCACTACACTATGGAGTAAATGCTACTGCTTTGGAAAAGAATCCTTTTTGTTGTTGTTGGTTTTGTTGCTATTTTTGGCTAACACAGAACTGCATCAGCATGTGAAATTCAGAAAGTGCCCAGTTGCTGATTTCCAGTATATTTTTTGTCTAAATGTTTAGAGATTTTACTCCTAACAGAGGGAAGGAGGGGGGGGAGTAGCAGGGTGGAGGTGGTGATAGGGAATCCAAAAAACACAAGCAACCAGAGAGACCATCCAGAGCCAGAAACAGCTTTTGTTTTCCAACATTTTCTTTCAAGCTCATGAATAAACAGAAATCTGTGAATTCAGAACACCCGTGGTTAGCTAGCCTTGTAAAGGAGAACAGATGAGGGAGAACTAGACCTATGCTGAAAGCCACTGGATTAATGAATATGAACAGGGGGCATGGAAGTAAATGAAGCCCAGAGATTCATGGATCTCATCATGGGCTAGAGATGCTTTCAGCATATGGCTGTTATGCAGCAGGCTCTTGCCATTTTCCTATTTAGGCTGCTTTTGGGACTGCTGCTTTCCTGCACATGATTGTCCTGGAGGATTATTCTCACTGATACAGTGTGATGAAATTCATATCTAAACACTTGCAGGTATATGTAGGGATGGCTCTAGCCATAAGCCTAGTCGCTTGCCTGGAGCAGCACATTGCTAGGGACAGCAAAATGGTTCTGCTCCTCAGCTTGCCTGCTCTCATCTAGGGAAGTGTTGGGTGTGTTGAGGAGCTGTTACACTCATCCTGCAGCCACCACAGGTAAAGAGAAAGATCAGAGTTTCAGGGCTCTGTCTTCAGGTCCACTCCTTACCTCCCATGACAGAAGCAGCCTGTCAAAACCCAGCTCCTCATCCTAGGAGTGGAAAGCACTTGGATGATTTTAATGTTTTTCATATACCCAGACAGACATGGATTTATGTGTAAATACAATCACATAAACATAATAATTGGTATAAGGATAAATATACAGGTGTGTACATTAACATGCTTCATATATGTGGACACATATGCATGGATTAGAAAGGCAAGCAAATACATTAAAAGATTCAAAAAATCTAAGGCCAGGAAAGACCACTGGAACAATCCAAGAGGTCTTCTGCCTTGCATTAACTAGTTTTTATTATCTAAAATAAGGTCTGTTAGGCTACGGAACATGCCGAAATCATACAGTATGATGAGAAAAACAAAAAGAACAAACAATTAAATTTAATATCCTCTAGTGGCACTGATGCAGTCTTTAAGCACAGGGCAGTGCATTACTGCTTTTCATTATACCTCTTAAGTGGATAGAACTCGACTAGGGGAGACAAAAAGTGGAGAACAGTCCTTTTGCACTGAAAAAGCCTCAGCTAAACAGAGATTTGGGTGCTGTACTTGAAGAAATATGTGGATCAGTCAGTGAATTCAGAGGAGGGAGGGTTAGAGGCTGAGAAAACATGAGCCACGAGAAACAGTCAAAAGAATTGTGCCTGCTTAGAGTGCAGAATAAAAGAATGAGTAAGGATACAAAAATAATCTTTGAATCTGAGCACTTTTCTCAGAAAACAGTTATGAAGAGGTTTCAATTAAAGTACAAGATGCTTTTTGCCTGAAAAAGTTACATATCTTAGGGTAAGATGGGTCCTATCTTCTTGAGATGTCACTTTCTCTCCACTGCCTGGGGAGCAAGGGCCACCACTGGCAGGCTACACTTCCTTTTTGATACCTTTTTCCCTGAGTGTGTGCCACTTGCCACAGTTAGACAGGACACTATTCTGTGAATCTTTAATCCAGCTCAACAGGATAGTACATGTGTTCTTACATAAAAAGCCCTACCAGAATAGCCCTGAATTTACTTTGGATTGATGCACACAGCATGAACATGAAACTGTATCTCATTTGAGATTCCTCAACCCACAGACAGTATGTAAAGATGGAATTCACATCCAAGGATCAACAGCCACATTTAAAATACCCTGCAAATTCCTGTGATTCCTGCATTCTATTAATCAAATTCATGAAAAGTTTGACTTCTTGGGTAAAGCCACAGTGTCCAAGTCTGACGTGGAGCCATTTCCTACCTTTTAAAATGTCCCTAAAATCATCCATAGGCTTTGATGCCTTACAGAGGAAGCTCTGTTGGAAGGATTTGGTTGCATTTTAGGGTTTTTGGCATTTTGGTTGGTTGGTTTGTTTTGTTGTTTTTTTTCCCTGTGAAATTTCCAAAACTCCACCTCAGTGAGATTTTTTTGGTTACTTCTTTTTCCTTGCTGCATGAGAAATACATTTACAAGTCACTAAAAGCAACTAAAGCTCTAGCAAAGTACTGGTTTCCTTGGCCTGCCTGAAACATACTGCTTGTGTGCATGAAAAGGACATGTACAGTGATTACTAGGTCTGCTGTTCAAGCAGACCTTTTCTCCCTAGGTCTACTAGTCCTGGATGAGGGTAGGTTTTTTTTAACTCCACCTGAGGCAGATTCACTCAGGCCTTCACTGTAGCAGAGGAATCAACTTAAAATTCAAACACCTAACTCTCAGCTGACTAAAGACTCTTCCCTCTTGAACACTTTCTTGACCACCCAGCCACATCTCCAAGGTGTGTACCTCAAAGGCTATCAGGAGCTCCCATGCGCTAAAAGCAGATTTAGTAAATGAGATCCAGTGCTCAGACTGCAGATGAGCTAATTTGGTGCCATTAGCTGCAGCCAGGCCTTCATCTCCTCATTAGGAAAGAGATAAATTATGCAAAGTGTACTCTCAGTACAAGCAGCAAGAGCTGACAAACCCATAGAAAAGAAGGAAAAATAGTCTGCAAAGCAGGGCAGAGTAACTGCAACATGGCGTTGGAAGTGGTGGGAGGGAACACTCATCCTGGGTCAGCACGTGGCTGGGAGCAAAAGACTTTACCTTCCTTGGCCCTCGTTTCACTCTGCCTAGCTCCAGTAACAGTCAAACTGAAGCAAGGATTCTCCCCTTGTATGCTTTCCCATGCTCCAAAGGTCCCTTGCTGGAGTTACTGTTAATGTACCTAAGACTTTTGTAAGAAATTGACTTACATAAAACTACCTAGCCCAGAAGGAAAACCTTTATCTGTTATATCCCAAGCAGACCCTCCAAAAGGGAGCCTCTTCCCTGACACCACTTTGCAAAGCCTGATTTTTTCCTGATGGCTGTCCCTTGAAGCACGATATCAATGTGAGCTCTTCTCTGGGGTTTTGTTTATTTTATTTCCAGAAAAAAAATACAGTAGGAAAGAAAATGACTGTGCGAAATATCCTACAACCATCTGAGTAAGATAAACTATCCAAGGTGTGGGCAGGAAAAAAATGGTTGATTTTAGCTTAGATACCAGACCCCTCTCAATCCTGGCCCCTGCAGGACTGTCAACATGGTGACCAACCATTCTGGCACCCTTTTGTGGGAGGGAAATCCTGCCAGAAGCTGGTCTGGACTCACATTAATTTTGTCCTGGCCAACAAAGACTGACCACATTGCAAAGACTGTGACCTTGATTTGTTTCCCCTCCAACAGCTCCCTGGAACATTTGGTTTCTCGTCCTCCTCTCTGCCTCCTCCTCTTTGCCTAGGAGCCATCATGGGGGCAGATACAGCCCTGACAATGCACCCCTATGGTGAACCTGCCCCACCAGGTTGCAGGAGGAGCACTGGATGCTAATACAGAGTCCATCACTCATCCCCCCAGCACAGGTAGGACTGGCTGGAAGGACAGCACATCAAAGACAGACTACACTTAGCTGGATACTTTCCCTCAATCACTGCATAAGCTTATCCTGATCCTATAGTTAAAATCAGCTATTTATTCTGTCACTACACACTGGCAAAGATATATTGCACCAAGTCAGCACCTACAATTATTATAGTACAGAAAACCTTTGCTGTAGCACATTTAGTGCTGTTATTTATCAGATACAAGACTATTACAACCTGGCTCCCAACAAGACTATACAATTTTGGAACCCAGTAAGACAGCAGGTGCTCTAAATTAAACCAGAACCCAAAGACTTTCTCTTCGCCTTCCTCTGGCTTTCCTTAATAGTCTAACAAGGACTGTGGGGCTATCAGGAAAGAAAATGGTTGCAAGAAAGCACTCTGTTTATCTGACACTATGTCTTGGCATCATGAAATATCATGTGTAGGGGGGAAAAGTTTGCTGTGTTGTGAGGGAGGTGACCAGGGTCTCTGGAAATTAGAACCCAAGTAGGTTATCCAGTTCCTCAAGGTGCCAAAGCCACAGTATTTAATTATAGTAGAGATTTCTTTGTGAAAGGCTTATCCAATACTACCTGATACCCAAGAATATTGCACATCATGGTCCATCTGCCTATCCAGACATCAGAAAGTGTACTGATATCACTGCTGCTCCATTCATATGCAAGGCCAGGGCTCTGGACATCTGTTTGGTATCTTTGCTATATTACTGAAACTTTATTCTATTATTCCCAGCAAAACTATCTTCCCAATGATCTGCACTTCAGATTAATTTCTTTTCATGTCTTACAACAGAACAGTATTTAAGAAGGTATTTCTTAAAGAATCCTCTCCAATTTTCTAACTTCAGGGTTGCTAGTAAACTGAAAATTTGGTTCACAAAGTATACAGATTTATTGTAATGATTAAAAAAGAAAGAGAGAAGGAAATGCTAGAGAACAGCTGACTGATCAGCAAAAAGGGAATTGTTTGGATACTTTCCTGAAAGCCTGTTATTCCAGAGTTCTTTCTCTCCCACTGTCACTAATTTTCAAAATAAATTCAAGCCTGAATCTAGGAGACCTCCTTGATGATTTCTTACTGAAAAATGATGCATTTTTTTGAAAACATGATTTTTCAGCAGAAAAATGTTGTCAAACTTACTTTGATCAGCCCTTGCCAATATCTTTCCAGCCCAGAGTACATCGAGTAATCTGGATGTGGTCTCCACTGAGCTGTAGAAAGCACCATCGTTGATGATTGCACATGTTCAAAATGCCAAAAGGCACTCGATGTCTCTCAAGTCCAAATGTTTGCAGGGGCAGAAGCAAATCTGGAGAATTTCTATGTTCTATAAAAGGGCCCAAAGACAGAGAAGAATATATAGGAATAGCTGAATGGGGATCAATACCCAGCCAGGTACATAGGACTAAGTAATAATTTTGACTGTGGGCTGGATGCAGAACACTTTGGGTCAAGGATATTTTCCTTAAGAAATCCTTGGGATACTTTAAGATAGCCAGATTTAGTTTTATTCTCACCAGCTTCTCACCAAAGGCATCTTTTCAGAGTTGCTCCTTACGACCTTAAGCTCCCAGACCTCCTGTTGGCAGGAGGTGCGTTGTCATCTGAAGCATGTTGTCATCATATTGAGGAGCTACTACTGACCACGACTGCCTGATTGCTTTGCCTTTGCAACATGATAGAGGTTGCTCATGGGATTTTGTGTGATTTATTTATTTAGGATGATGCTATGAGACAGCAGTGTCATTTTGGTAGAAGAAATAAGCAGATCAGATTGTGTGACAGAGGACAGCAGAAAAAGGAAATGAAAATATTCTCAACAATAATGGTAATATTAATAAATAATGCAAAAGGAAGATTTTGCTTCTGGCTATCATTGCTGATGTACAGGACACACAGTGAGTGGATCTATTGACCTGATATTCCTGCTTACTGTGCAAGTGTTACTAATGTTAGGATGACTATATTTAAGAGATAGGAGCCCTTAAGAGACATCTGCTGATGGAGCTGCAGACACCACAAAAGATTCATACTACTAACTAGAGGAGGGACCCAGAATGTGGAAATAATTTGCTTAAAAGCATGTTGATTTGGACATCACTAATCTCAGCATTGATCTCTGCTGGCATTAGCTTCGCTGTTAATGCAAATAACTGAACATAAGGATGCCACTAATTGTATTGACATAATGGAAGGCATTGCCCTTGACTTCAAGCCCCCCTCCTCGATTTAGTGCTTGCCAATAACTCAACATTTTTGTCTTCTCTCCCCCTTTCTGCTTGTCCAAAATGATGTTTCATTCTTTTTTATGTCCCTGTTATGCTTGGAACATCCTGTTTCCTGGCTCATGGACAGGGCTTTAAACTAGAAACGAAGGGGGAAGGGGATAAAACCAGGCCCACTAGTAATGAGCCTAGGGATAAAGGGCCAAGGATGGGGGTGAAATCGGTAGCCCAGCTCAAGTGCATCTACACGAATGCACGTAGCATGGCCAACAAACGGGATGAGCTGGAAGCCATTGTGCAGCAGGACAACTATGATGTAGTCGCCATCACGGAGACGTGGTGGGATGACTGTCATGACTGGAATGCTGCGATGAATGGCTATAAGCTCTTCAGAAGGGACAGGCAAGGAAGGAGAGGTGGGGGTGTGGCTCTGTACATTAGGGAATGTTTTGATTGTATAGAGCTAGATTCCAGTGATGATAAGAAGTCGAGTGTTTATGGGTAAGGATGAAGGGGAAGGCAAATAAGGGAGATGATCTTGTGCTGGGAGCATGCTAGAGACCACCCGACCAGGATGAGGAGACAGATGAAGTATTCTATAAGCGGCTGGCTGAAGTCTCGCAATCGCCAGCCCTTGTTCTGGTTGGGGACTTCAACCTGCCGGCTATCTGCTGGAAATACAACACAGCAGAGAGCAGGCAGGCTAGGAGGTTCCTCGAGTGCATGGAAGATAACTTCCTGACACAACTGGTAGGTGAGCCTACCGGGGGGGTGCCTCGCTAGAACTACTGTTCACAAACAGAGAAGGACTAGTGGGAGATGTGGTGGTCAAAGGTCGTCTTGGGTTTAGTGATCATGAAATGGTCAAGTTTTCAATTCGTAGTGATGTAAGGAGGGGGGTTAGCAAAACCTCCACCTTGGACTTCCGGAGGGCGGACTTTGGCTTGTTCAGGACACTGGTTGAGAGAGTCCCTTGGGAGACAGTCCTGAAGGGCAAAGGGGTCCAGGAAGGCTGGACGCTCTTCAAGAAGGAAATCTTAAAGGCCCAGGAGCAGGCTGTCCCCAAGTGTCGCAAGTCTAAAGGGCGGGGAAAATGGCCAGCCTGGATGAACAAGGAACTTCTGATGGGACTACTTAGGAATAAAAGGAGGGTTTACCACCTTTGGAAGAAGGGACAGGCAACTCAGGAGGAGTACAGAGATCTCGTTAGGTTATTCAGAGAGAAAATTAGGAAGGCAAAAGCCCAGCTGGAGCTCAACTTGGCCACTAACATTAAGGACAACAAAAAAAGCTTTTATAAATACATCAACAAAAAGAGAGCCAGGGAGAATCTCCATCCCTTACTGGATGCCGGGGGGGAAAGTTGCAACCAAGGACGAGGAGAAGGCTGAGATACTTAATGCCGCCTTTGCCTCCATCTTCAATAGTCAGACCAGCTATCCCCAGGGGGTTCAGCCTCCTGAGCTGGAAGATAAGGACGGAGAGCAGAACAACCCACCCATAATCCAGGAGAAAGTAGTCAATGATCTGCTTCTGCACCTAGACGCACATAAGTCTATGGGGCCGGATGGGATTCACCCAAGAGTACTCAGGGAGCTGGCGGGAGAGCTCACCAAGCCTCTCTCCATCATTTATCAACAATCCTGGTCAACAGGGGAGGTACCAGATGACTGGAGGGTGGCTAATGTGACGCCCATCTACAAGAAGGGTCAGAAGGAGGATCCGGGGAACTACAGGCCTGTCAGCCTGACCTCGGTACCAGGAAAGATCATGGAGAGTGAGCTCTCACGGCAAGTGCAGGGCAGCCAAGGGATCAGGGCCAGCCAGCATGGGTTTAGGAAAGGGAGGTCCTGCTTAACCAACCTGATCTCTTTCTATGACCATGTGACCCACCTTCTGGATGCGGGGAAGGCTGTGGACGTTGTCTGTCTGGACTTTGGTAAGGCCTTTGACACCGTCCCCCACATCATTCTCCTGGAGAAGCTGGCAAATCATGGCCTCTTTGCTGGGTTAAAAACTGGCTGGATGGCCGTCCCTGGAGAGTTGGGATTAATGGGGTGAAATCCTCTTGGCGGCCAGTCACCAGTGGTGTCCCTCAGGGCTCAGTGTTGGGGCCAGTTTTGTTTAATATCTTTATCAGTGATCTGGATGAGGGGATTGAGTGCACCCTCAGTAAGTTTGCAGATGACACCAAACTAGGTGGGAGTGTTGATCTGCTTGAGGGTAGGAAGGCTCTACAGAGGGACCTGGACAGGCTGGATCAATGGGCCAAGGCCAACTGTATGAGGCTTAATAAGGCCAAGTGCCGGGTCCTGAATTTCGGTCACAAGAATCCCAAGCGATGCTACAGGCTTGGGGAAGAGTGGCTGGAAAGCTGCTCAGCAGAAAAGGACCTGGGGGTGCTGGTGGACGGCCAGCTTATCATGAGCCAGCAGTGTGCCCAGGTGGCCAAGAAGGCCAACAGCATTCTGGCTTGTATCAGGAATAGTGTGGCCAGCAGGAGCAGGGAAGCGATCGTGCCTCTGTACTCGGCACTGGTGAGGCCTCACCTCGAGTACTGTGTTCACTTCTGGGCCCCTCTGTACAAGAGGGACATTGAAGTGCTGGAGCGTGTCCAGAGGAGAGCTACCAGGCTGGTGAGGGGTCTGGAGACCAGGTCCTATGAGGAGAGGCTGAGGGAGCTGGGCATGTTTAGCTGGGAGAAGAGGAGGCTGAGGGGAGACCTCATTGCCCTCTACAGCTACCTGAAAGGAGGTTGGAGAGAGGTGGGTGTTGGCCTCTTCTCCCAGGTGAATAATGACAGGACCAGAGGAAATGGTCTGAAGTTGTGGCAGGGGAGGTTTAGATTAGATATTAGGGAGAATTACTTTACTGAAAGAGTGGTCAGGCACTAGAACAGCCTGCCCAGGGAGGTGGTTGAGTCACCATCCCTAGAGGTATTTAAGAAACGTCTAGATGTGGCGCTTCAGGGCATACTCTAGTGGCAGAGATTGTAGGTTGGGTTTTTTTGTGTGTGTATGGTTGGACTTGATGATCTCAAAGGTCCTTTCCAACCATGAAGATTCTATGATTCTATGATTCTATGATTCCACGTTCTGCTCTTTCAAATACTCCTTTCTTCCTGAAGGTCCTGCATTCACCTTCCCTCCCTTCCCCAAGTGCAATCTCACAACTATAACAGAAAGAAAGCAAGACTATATATCCAAAACACAACAGCAGCATTACATCTGAAGAATTCAGTTGGAATTCAAATTCCCTCTGTGATTCCTTGGACCAAGAGTATTGTGAGTTACAAGAGTGAAGGCTTAATGAGGAAAAATCAACCTATCCATATGGTGTTACTGAGGGTGTTAATTCAAAACAGTGCTTTTTCTTACTGCCCAGTTTCCAAACTGAATGCTAATAATAAGTGTTGGATCTAGAAGAGTTAAAAAAAATTACTTGGGGACTTGAAACTCTTATTTTAGGAATGGATTTAGGGATTCTACATGTAAAGTTCCTACAAAGGAAGGGTAGGAGAAGTCTGTTACCCTTTAATATTACCTATTAGAAGAAAAAATTCTGATGGCAGAGGACATTTTAGTTCAGGAAGTAAAGACACCACAATATATCCCACTAGACAAAGTAAGTCTAAAATTACAGTACAGTTTATTTTAACTGTGAGTCAACTTTCTAAGTCTTAAAATCAAGTTCAGTTTTCTACAATGCATGTTTAAGATATGAAGCAAAAATATAACTATATATTAGGAAGAAAGCTCTTTGTTTTCCCAGCAGAAGTGTTAATTTAGACCAGAGACTTACCAAATACTTTGGAATCACTTTCTCTGACCCAAAGATTTTGCAGTGCCAAAAGAGAAGACAGAGAAAGAGAAATGCTATTGCAGATCTATCATGGGCAACTAGAGTTTTCAGTGAATAATAAAAGAAGCATCAATTAACTTTGCATTTCACAGAATCACAGAATGGTAGTGGTTGGAAGGGACCTCTGGAGATCATCTAGTCCAACCCCCCTGCCAGAGCAGGGTCACTTAGAGCAGGTTGCACAGGAACATGTCCAGGTGGGTTTTGAATGTCTCCAGAGAAGGAGACTCCACCACCTCTCTGGGAAGCCTGTTCCAGTGCTCTGCCACCCTCAAAGTAAAGAAGTGCCTCCTCATGTTTAGGTGGAACTTCCTATGCTCAAGTTTGTGCCCATTACCTCTTGTCCTGTTGCTGGGCACCGCTGAAAAGAGCCTGGCCCCATCCTCCTGACACCCACCCTTTAAGTATTTATAAGCGTTGATAAGGTCCCCCCTCAGCCGTCTTTTTTCCAGACTGAGGAGACCCAAATCCCTCAGCCTTTCTTCATAAGAGAGGTGTTCCAGTCCCCTAATCATCTTGGTAGCCCTTTGCTGTACCCTCTCTCCAGCAGTTCCCTGTCCTTCTTGAACCAGGGAGCCCAGAACTGGACACAGGACTCCAGATGCGGCCTCACCAGGGCAGAGTAGAGGGGGAGGATGACCTCCCTCGACCTGCTGGCCACACTCTTCTTGATGCACCCCAGGATGCCATTGGCCTTCTTGGCCACAAGGGCACATTGCTGGCTCATGGTCATCCTGTTGTCCACCAGGACTCCCAGGTCTCTTTCCACAGGGCTGCTCTCCTGCAGGTCAGCCCCCAACCTGTACTGGTGCATGGGGTTATTCCTCCCCAGGTGCAGCACCCTACACTTGTCCTTGTTGAATTTCATAAGGTTCCTCTCTGCCCAACTCTCCAGCCTGTCCAGGTCTCTCTGTATGGCAGCACAGCCTTCTGGTGTGTCAGCCACCCCTCCCAGTTTTGTGTCATCAGCAAACTTGCTGAGGGTGCACTCCATCCCCTCATCCAGGTCACTGATGTATATATTCAACAGCACTGGACCCAGTACTGACCCCTGGGGAACACCACTCGTCACTGACCTCCAACTAGACTCTGTGCCCCTAATCACGACCCTCTGAGCTCTGTCTTTCAACCAGTTATCTATCCACCCCACTGTCCATTCATCTAACCCACTCTTCCTAAGCTTCCCTATGAGCCATTATTAATTGTTTTATTTCCCGAGGGTACTATCATGGTAGAAGCTGGTATTGAGTGGATGTGAAGAAGAGAGGGTATGGGGAAAATATCATACGTCTAAGCGGCTTCCTGGATCAGGAGGCCTTCAGGCTGTCTTTTTCAACCAATCACCACAGCTTAGTTTAAAACAGGGTTGCTGACTCTTTGAAATACTGTCAACTTTGAAATAATCGTAGGCATAGCCTCTGGAAACTAACACATTGTGAGACTGTAAAAGGAAGCCCCTGCAGGGGAGAGTAGGCATAGTGTACGTAGCAGCATTAAATTGGCATCTATTTGTCAAAAACATCCTTTGCCACCTCTTTTCCCCAGCAAAAAATTCCACTGCAAAAAAAACCCCACATGCATCCTCCAGTTCCTCAATTAAGATCTGAATTGTAATCAATGACTTTCCAGTCCAGGAATCTTTGAAGAAACAGGAAAACGAATCTTTTTTTTCAAGCTGAACATGAAAATACAGTAATGATAGTGGGATTATATTGGAAATACATGGCCAATAGGAACCTTGGATGGGCTTAATCCATTTCAAATCCACATCCCTTTTGGTCCCTTAATCCAGAAAGTTTACTGAAGAAGTATGCTATTGTTAAATAGTTGCATTTAGGATTTGCAGATGGATTTTTGTGTACAGTTGTCTATCATCATACATCTGTAAATGCATCTTCAATAATTGCTTTGCACTTACAAAGGGCTTTTCTCTTTGCAAAGTAGTGGTACAAATGTTGATTTGGAATAGCAGTTCTGTAAATGGGAGACATTTATTAGCTCTGTCTTACAGATTGGAAAACTAAGGGACAGAGGATTAATTGAGCCTAATTAAAAAAAAAATAAAGCTTTATATAATAAAAAAGTTAAAAAAATAACACATAGAGCTCCAGACATAAACCAAAATATCTTTATAATCAGCACTGTAAAGAAAACAAAGAAAAGATAATTCCTGTCTCAAGTGGCTTTGACCCTAATTATAAGACAAAAGCATATGGACAGGTGGGTTATCACAAAAAATAACAAGAGTAAAAGTTACTTTGTTCTTTCCCCTTCTTTTGACTGTATGGTATCCATGTGCATCTTAATCTTTCCTGATTTAGTGAAAATGGCAGGAATTTCCCGGTAAACAGAGGAAATGGGTGCATGCCATCAGTTTAGCCTTGATTTTCTTCAATGTGGCTAATGCCGTGGGCACCACTTGCCCCAAATTGTCTTCCTTTAAACTATGAGGAATGTAGTCTGGGATGCTCCTGTCCAACAAAGCAGCAGGATCTTCTTGGTAGCATTTGCCTTTTCATTAGCACATAGAATATAACATGATCTGTCTCTCCTTTAAACTAAGCAGCAAGCCAAGTCACTCAGAAGGGCCAAATTTCATGCTGCTTTAGTTCCACTGACTTCAAAATCCAAGACCTAACCAGACACCCCAAATATGCCACAGATCAGTCAAATTTCAGTGGTTCTACAGTTCCTAAGGAGGAGGAACAAAGGACAGGAACACAGAGGCTGACTGCATAAATCCTGTTTCTTAAGAAACTGGACTAAAATTAGGTGGTTTAAAATCCAAAGCAAGGGTTAATTTTGTTTGGAACTAGGTGCCTGATTACTAACACATATGGCTAGGACAATAACTGTTTCTGTTTACTGTTACCAAAATCAGTTCTGGTATATCATTACAGACTATTATGTCATAAAATGAGCCCTGGATCCGTGTATATCCAGGTAGGTATGTAGGTAAGCTTTACGGTCATTCACTTCAGCTGTGCAACCTCCTAACAATAATTTCTGGTTTCAGTCAATTACTTCATAATTATGTTTTAAAATGTCGTGTCTGATTTGAGCCAAACTCTCGTCTTTTAGCTTTGCCACAAGAAAGAAAGAATGTGGCATGAAATTGCAATATTAAAAGCAAAAACTGTGCCATCTATAGAGGTACTTGCAATTCAGGGATATGTTTCTATGCATAACTTGGGGCATGGTTCCACAACAGAAATCCTTCCATCACAGAGCCCTCAGAAAAGGTTTCAACTTAACTGTTTGTGAAATGATCCATTGTCAAAAAAAAAAAAATATTTTTTTTAATAATTAAACCAAACAAAACCCCATGCCCCACAAAACCCCAATCCTAAATAAGGATGTCATCAGCAATGGATTTGATTTAAAGTTCATCCAAGCAAGCAATTTTGTTGGTACAGATGAGAAGGGCAGTAATCCCTTGTACAAAAGTGATGGGGACAGGAGGCTCTAACACAGAAGATTGGTAATGTATAATGGTAATGTATATAACCTCTTTCTGAGAGGCCAACAAATGATTGTCTATTCTGAGACACACCCTATCTCTCAAAATGCTGGGGAGACTCCTTCTTGATTTCCTTTTTTCACCTACCCAGAGGAAAGGTTTTGCCCTGTGATGAATTTGCAGAGAATTATGGAGAAGATGAGCATCTCCAGTGCTATCCTGGAATACGCATGCCATGCAACAGGGTCAAAACCTGCTGCAAATCCTGATCCAGCTGCAGCCTTCCAGTGCTTCCAAAAATCTTCCTCCCATCACTTTCCCCAGCATTCCCCGCCACATGCCCTGATATGAATCATCCTTCACAGAAGGAAAGGAGGATGATGAAATTATCCGGCAGTACCTAAATACACTGGTTTAAGGACTGGAGTTGTAGTTCTTAAACTACCCTTCCTTTGCCCAAGGCCAAAGCACTCCATGCTGAGTAATCCATTAGGACTGCCACTAACTGTGTATTCATGGCACTCATATACAGTGCAAATCTCCATTGTGGCTTTGAAAAAATCTACCCCCAGTGTTATTCTAATGCAGCTGTTTGTCTCCTTGTGACCTTATAATGATAATAACGATAGTAATAATGACTGACATTTATATACTACTTTTCATCCAGAAAGATCCCAAACTGCTTTGCAAACTGATTTGCAAACAACCACATACCCATATTAAACACCCCATCCCTATGTTGATGCAATGTTAATGTTGCAGATGTAAAGCGGCAAAAAGACAGGAAATGCAAAGGTTACAGCTTCAGGAACAACATGCTGTGCATCTTGCCTATGAAGGTCTACCATTCACAACATCATCTGGTAATCGCTGTGCAACAAATAATACTTCCCGAAATGAAGGAAAGGTGCTCAAAACCTTGTGCATCTGGGCATGAAGGTAATTGGGTGAGTGAGGTGGAAGTTTCACTCAGTCTGCTTCCTCAGGTGCAGATGTGGAAAGCTGAGTTCTCTAATTTTCTATTTTTCTTTGCTGCAATTGGACAAGGGAGGGAATGGAAAGAATCCTGCTGCCTTCAGTGAATGCTAGATCAAACATTACCTGAATACTAGCAAAAATTCAATCTCTCCCTTTCATGTACCTATTATTGATACTGTGAGTTGCTCCGTGTTCTCGCAAAGGCAAAACCGTTCTTTTCTTTTTCACCCCTTTATTCTTCAAACTACTAGGACGACAATCTATTTTGGAACCAGATCTCACGCTTGCAGCCCAGAAGGCCAGTTGCATCCTGGGCCGCATCAAAAGCACCGTGGCCAGCAGATCCAGAGGTGATTCTCCCAATCTACTCTGCTCTCATGAGACCCCACCTGGAGTACTGCGTCCAGATTTGGAGTCCCCAACATAAGAAGGACATGGACCTGTTGGAGGGGGTCCAGAGGAGGGCCATAAAGATGACCCGAGGGCTGGAGCACCTCTGCTATGAGGACAGGCTGAGAGAGTTGGGGTTGTTCAGCCTGGAGAAGAGAAGGCTCCAGGGAGACCTTATAGCAGCCTTCCAGTACCTGAAGGGGGCCTACAAGAAAGCTGGGGAGGGGCTGTTTGCAAGGGTATGTAGCAATAGGACAAGGGGCAATGGTTTTAAACTAGAGCAGGGCAGGTTTAGATGAGACATTAGGAAGAAGTTCTTTACAATGAGGGTGGTGAGGCACTGGCACAGGTTGTCCAGAGAGGTGGTGGAGGCCCCATCCCTGGAGACATTCAAGGCCAGGCTTGATGAGGCTCTGAGCAATCTGATCTAGTGAAAGATGTACCTGCTTACTGCAGGGGGGTTGGACTGATGACCTTTAAAGGTCCCTTCCAACCCAACACATTCTATGATTCTCACATGGCAAGTTTCAGCTGAAAGGCGTTTTACATCCATTTGAGCTATGTTTCTCTCTTGATAGAAAAGATGATCCCAATCTTAATGGTGCAAATGGTACTGTTTTCAATGCACAACTAACCAGGTCAACACTGTGATGAATAAAAAAATAAAGCTGTCAGCAGAGAGGACCCCATGGAAGTTGAAATCAGTTCAAATAATCATAAAAAAGTTCAGGTTGGAAGGGACCTTAAAGATCATCTAGTTCCAACCCCCCTGCCATGGGCAGGGACACCTCCCACTAGACCAGGCTGCTCAAAGCCCCATCCAGCCTGGCATTGAACACTTCCAGGGATGGGGCATCCACAGCTTCCCTGGGCAACCTGTTCCAGTGCCTCACCACCCTCACAGTAAAGAATTTCTTCCTGATATCCAATCTAAATCTACCCTCTTTCAGTTTGAAGCCGTTGCCCTGTGTGCTATCATTACACTCCCTGATAAAGAGTCCCTCCCCATCTCTCCTGTAGGCCCCCTTCTGGTACTGGAAGGCTGCTATAAGGTCTCCCCAGAGCCTTCTCTTCTCCAGGCTGAACAACCCCAACTCTCTCAGCCTGTCCACATAGCAGAGGTGCTCCAGCCCTCTGATCATCTTCGTGGCCCTCCTCTGGACCCGTTCCAACATGTCCATGTCCTTCTTGTGCTGAGGACTCCAGAGCTGGAGGCAGTATTCCAGGTGGAGTCTCACCAGAGCGGAGAAGAAGGGCAGAATCACTTCCCCTGACCTGCTGGCCACGCTTCTTTTGATGTGGCCCAGGATGCAGTTGGCTTTCTGGGCTGCAAGTGAGCATCGTCTGCTCACGTTGAGCTTGTCGTTCACCAGCACCCCCAAGTCCTTCTCCTCAGGGCTGCTCTCAATCCATTCTCTACCCAGCCTGTATTTGGCTGTCACCAATCACCTCCTTATTTTCCATGTGCCTTAGCAGAGATTCCAGGAAGATCTGCTCCATGATCTTGCCAGGCACAGAGGTGAGACTGACTGGTCTGTAGTTCCCCGGGTCATACTTTTTTCCCTTTTTGAAAATGGGGGTTATGTTTCCCCTTTTCCAATCAGTGGGAACTTCACCAGACTGCCATGACTTTTCAAATATAATGGAAAGCAGCTTGGCGACTTCATCTGCCAGCTCCCTCAGGGCCCGTGGATGGATTTCATCCGGTCCCATGGACTTATGTACCTTCAGGATCCTCAGATGGTCTTGAACCTGATCTTCTCCTCCAGTGGGCGGTTCTTCATTCTCATAGACCCTGCCTTTGCATCCTGCAACTTGGGTGGTGTGGTCAGAGCCCTTGCCGGTGAAGACCGAGGCAAAAAAGTCATTCAGCACCTCTGCCTTCTCCATATCCTGGGTGACCATGTCTCCTGTCTCCTTCCTGAGAGGGCCCACATCTTCCCTAGTCTTGCCTTTACCCCTGATGTACACATAGAGGTTTTTCTTGTTATCCTTGATGTCCCTAGCCAGATTTAATTCTATCTGGGCTTTAGCTTGCCTAATCTGCCTCCAGGTCACTCGGACAGTTTCTCGGTATTCCACCCAGTCAACCCGTCCTTGCTTCCACCCTCTGCAGGCCTCATTTTTGCTTTTGAGCTTGTCCAGGAGCTCCTTGTTCATCCATGCAGGCCTCCTGGCATTTTTGCCTGACTTCTTTCTTGGGATGCATCGCTCCTGAGCTTGGAGGAGGTGATCTTTAGAATCATGGAATCATAGGGTTGGAAGGGACCTCTGGAGATCATCTAGTCCAATCACCCTGCCAGAGCAGGGTCATCTAGAGCAGGTTGCACAGGAATGCGTCCAGGCGGGTTTTGAATGTCTCCAGAGATGCAGACTCCATCACCTCTCTGGGCAGCCTGTTCCAGTGCTCTGACACCCTCAAAGTAAAGAAGTGCCTCCTCATGTTTAGGTGGAACTTCCTATGCTCAAGTTTGTGCCCATTACCTCTTGTCCTGTTGCCGGGCACCACTGAAAAGAGCCTGGCCCCATCCTCCTGACACCCACCCTTTAAGTATTTATAAGCGTTGATAAGGTCCCCCCTCAGCCGTCTTTTTTCCAGACTGAAGAGACCCAAATCCCTCAGCCTTTCCTCATAAGAGGTGTTCCATCTCTCTGTATAGTGGCACAGTCTTCTGGTGTGTCAACCAACCCTCCCAGCTTTGTGTCATCAGCAAACTTGCTGAGGGTGCACTCTATCCCTTCATCCAGGTCATCGATGAATATATCAAAGAGGACTGGACCCAGTACTGAACCCTGGGGAACACCACTCATCACTGACCTCCAACTAGACTCTGTGCCCCTAATCACGACCCTCTGAGCTCTCTCTTTCAACCAGTTTTCAATCCATCCCACTGTCCATTCATCCAACCCACTCTTCCCAAGCTTCCCTATGAGGATGCTGTGGGAGACCGTGTCAAAAGCCTTGCTTAAGTCAAGGTAGACCACATCTATCCATCCAGTCATACCATCATAGAAGGCTATATCAGATTAGTCAGACATGATTTCCCCTTGGTGAATCCATGTTGACTACTTCTGATAGCTTTCTTTTCCTCCACATGCCTTGAGATGATGCCCAGAATGAGCTGTTCCATCATCTTTCCAGGGATGCAGGTGAGGCTAACCAGCCTGTAGTTCCCCGGCTCCTCCTTCTTGCCCTTTTTGAAGGCTGGAGTGACATTGGCTTTCCTCCAGTCCTCAGGCACCTCGCCTGTTCTCCAGGGCCTTTCAAAGATGATGGAGAGCAGCCCAGCAATGACATCCGCCAGCTCCCTCAGCACTCTTGGGTGCATCCCATCAGGACCCATGGACTTGTGGATATCTAATTGATCCCTCACTTGATCCTCCTCAACCCAAGGGGAAGTCTTCCTCTTTCCCTGTTACTTTCTCCAAAGTCTGGGACTCCTGAGGGCTGGTCTGAGCAGTAAATACCAAAGCAAAGAAGGCATTCAGTAACTCCGCCTTCTCCACATCCTCCGTCACCATGGCTCCTGCCTCATTCAACAGTGGGCCCACAACTTCTCTGGTCTTCCTTTTGCTTCCAATATATTTGTAGAAGCCCTTCCTGTTGATCTTGACATCCCTTGCCAGGTTTAATTCCAAGGAGGCCTTGGCTTTCCTTGTTTCGTCCCTGCATGCTCTGACAGCATTCTTGTACTCTTCCCAAGTGGTCAGTCCCTTCTTCCACTTGAGCTTTTTCAGAAGCTCCCTGCTCAACCATGCAGGTCTCCTGCTTCCCTTGCCTGATTTCTTGCTCTTAGGGATGCACCGATCCTGAGCTTGGAGGAAGTGGTCTTTGAATACCAACCACCTCTCTTAAGCCCCTTTGCCTTCCAGAGCCCTAGCCCACGGGATCTGTCCAAGCAGTTTCTTGAAGAGGTCAAAGTTAGCCCTCCTGAAGTCCACGGCTGTAATTTTACTTCTTGTTGTTTTGTGCATAGTACCCATGATCCTGAACTCTATCTTCTCATGATCACTACAACCTAGGGTGCCCCCAACCTTAATGTCCTCCACCAGTCCCTCTGTGTTTGTCAGTACCAGCTCCAGTAGTACACCTCTCCTTGTTGGCTCCTCCAATACCTGTGTCAAAAAGTTATCATCAATGCACTGGAGGAGCCCCCTGGACTGTACATGCCTGGCTGTGTGGTCTTCCCAGCAGATATCAGGGTGATTGAAGTCCCCCATGAGAAGCAAGGCCTGTGACTGTGAGGCTACCTTCAGCTGTCTGTAGAAGGCCTCATCAGCTTCCCCATCTTGATCAGGTGGCCTGTAAGTAACACCCACAACAGTGTCCCTCATATTAGCCTGCCCCTTAATCCTTACCCACAAGCTCTCAACTCTCTCTTCATCCACCCCAAGTGGGAGCTCGATGCATTCCAGATGCTCTCTCACATAGAGAGCAACTCCACCACCATGCCTTGCTGGCCTGTCTTTCTTGACAAGGACATAGTCATCCATGACAGCATTCCAGTCATGTGAGCTGTCCCACCATATCTCAGTAATTGCAATGAGATCATGGCCCTGCAGCCGCACACAGATCTCCAGCTTTTCCTGCTTATTCCCCATGCTGCGTGCATTGGTGTATAAGCATTTCAGAGAGGGAGTCGTGTGTGTAGTTTTGACCCTTGCAATGTGGTAGGTCTTCTGGCTTTCAGAAATACCGGCACACTGGCCCATGAGCGCTGAGCAACTATGCCCTGGCATCTCACCAGCAAGCCCAGTACTGTCCCCACCCCCCTTCTAATCTAGTTTAAAGCCCTATCAATGAGCCCTGATAACTCTTGTCCTAGAACCCTTTTTCCCCTGGAAGTCAAGGTATTCCTGCCTGTTACCAGCAGGCCTGGTGTTTTGTAGATCAGGCCATGATCAAAGTACCCAAAGTCCTGCTGGCAGCACCAGGCTCGAAGCCAGGCATTGATCTGCTGGCTCCTCCTATTTACCCCCTCATCATTCCCCACAACTGGGGGGATAGACGAGAACACAACTTGTGTTCCTGATCCCTTGACCAGCCATCCCAGGGTCCTGAAATCTCTCTTCATCGCCCTTGGACTTCTTTTTGTTACCTCGTCGCTGCCTACCTGAAAGAGCAAAAGTGGGTAGTAGTCTGAGGGCTGTACCAGGGAAGGAAGCATCCTCTTCACGTCCTTGACCCGGGCCCCAGGGAGGCAGCAGACCTCCCTATGTACCGGGTCTGGCCTGCATATTGGGCCTTCTGCTCCCTTCAGTAGGGAGTCATCTATGACAAGGACCCATCTTTTCTTCTTTACCACAGAGGTTTTGATGTAGGGGGAGGTCTGACTAGACCTCGCTGACACCTCCAAGGTAGGAGAACTATCGTGCTCATCATCATCCAGGTTCCTTTGCAGAGCACTGTACCTGTTACATAATGGCACCTGGGAAGATGGGGTAGTCGCCGGGCAGTCTCGAGTGCGGCGCCTGTTGCACTAGGCAGGAACTTCCTGCCATTGCCCCTTGTCCTCCAGGTCACCACCTTCAGTTGAGGTGACAGAGGACAGGGAGTTCTCTGTTGCAGGGTCTCTGTCTGCCTGCTGGGTTTCTGTCGTGGGATACAGGATTCTACTCCAAGCATCTATTTCCCTCTCGCATTCTCTGATGCTCCTCAACCTGCTTACCTCCTCCCTGAGCTCCATCACTAAGCAGAGGAGATCCTCTACCCGGGCACATCTCCCACAGGTGTGCCCATCACTGCCATCTGACACCAGCATAAGAGCAGGGCACACCCTACAGCCTGATGTCTGTATGGTAGCATGTTCCCACAAGAGCTCCATCTGGGAGGCTGCATCAGAGCTGGTGGTTGTGGAGCTCATGGATGCCATGGTCTTCTTGCAAGTAAGTTACCATCGCTACCTGGCTGGGTTGGCAGTCTTTCAGTGCTATCCTACATGAACTGCCATGCAGACTGCTGCAATTGGGCTGGTGTGTCACGCCCTGGTTGGCCACCCAGACAACACCCACTCACCACTTGTTTGCTCAATGCCCAGCAACCTGGTCGTTGTTCTCCCAAAGGGCTTCTTTTATGAGGGGGGAGTGGTCCCACCCCCTCCTCGTTCACACCTGCCGCTGGGGGTGGTGTCTCCACCCTCGGCTCCTCAGCTGCCTCTGCCCCACTGAAGTGCTGGGTACTGGCTTGGGCTGGCTGCTTTTCCTGGCTTTGAAAAGCCTCGAAAATGAGCCCCTAGCTGACCCTTTTTTGCTGCGATTCCCTTCCCCAGTACAGACTTACCTGCACTGGAGCTGGTCTCCTCAGCTCTCTTGGGCCCCTCTCCCCTCCAGTACTTTTTCCCATGGTACCCTGCCAAGCAGGTCCCTCAAGGGGCCAAAGCCTGCTCTCTTGAAGTCCAGGGTAGTGAGCTTGCTGCATGCTCTCCTCACTGCCTGAAGGATATTGAATTCCACCATTTCACGATCACTGCAGCCGAGGCTACCCTTGAGCTTGACATTCCCCACCAGCCCCTCCTTGTTGGTAAGGACAAGGTCCAGCATAGTTTCTCTCCTTGTTGGCTCCTCTACCATTTGAAGGAGAAAGTTGTCATCGACACATTCCAAGAACTTCCTGGATTTCTCATGCCCTGCTGTGTTGTCCTTCCAACAAATATCAGGGTCCTCATCCACTTTGTCATCCTGGTCAGGTAGCCTGTAGCAGACCCCTACCATAATGTCCCCTGCCCCTGCAGTCCCTTTAATCCTGACCGATAAGCTCTCCATTGGCTCTTCATCCATCCCCAGGTGGGGCTCCATGCACTCCAGCTGTTCATTGACAGAGAGGGCAACACCCCCTCCTCATCTCCCCAGCCTGTCCTTCCTGAAGAGCCTGTATCCTTCCATTCCAACACTCCAATCATAACAGCCATCCCACCATGTCTCTGTGATGCCAATGAGATCGTAGCCCTGGAGGCGTGCGCACATCTCCAACTCCTCTTGCTTGTTTCCCATGCTGCGTGCATTTGTGTAAAGGCATTTCAGCTGGGCGCCCAATGAAGCTGTCTCACTGGCTGGAGTGGCTGCTTTTCCTTCATGCTGCTCTTCAGGTGGTCTTCCTCTGGGGTGTTTTATCTGTGACTCCTCGGTTCCTATCTCCTCAGGAGCCCCTGGCTCATTCCCATAAGACTTTGAGTGTGCTGCAGCGTACCCAGCACATCTCGGAGCAACAGGTTGAGGGCCTTCACTAGTGACCCACCCCTCAGACCCTGGAGCATTATCCCTTGGCTTGTCACGATCAAGCCGGGTAGCATCTCCCTCCCCCAACAAGCCTAGTTTAAAGCCCGGTCAATGAGTCCTGCTAGCTCATGAGCAAACACCCTCTTCCCCCTTTCAGAAAGATGAGCCCCGTCCAACGCCAACAAGCCTGGTGCCGTGTAGGCCAGCCCATTGTCGAAAAACCCAGTTGTTTATGTGCTTGTGACTCCCAAAGTGTAAACCAGTTGTTTAAGTGCTTGTGATTCCCAAAACATCCTTATCTCTGAACAGACACTTTTTTTTTTCATGTAAGATCAAATCACCTGCAACAGAAGACTCAAGCAGAAGAGTTTGAAGAGAGGAATCTGTTTCACAGTGAATGGTTTAGCAATAACCAACAGCCCCAACCCTTTTGACTCCAACAAGCTGTGAGTTGCTTTTTGGACCATCTGGACAGAGAGGGATTTTTTATTTTTCCTTTTTTCTCTATTGCAAGATGGCATGATGAACAAGGTGAAAGTGCAAGCACAATAGAAACTGACTGTAGCACAGGGCAAACACCCACCATCTCATTGCTATAGCTTCTTAAAAGCAAATATTAAAGCCAAGTTATCTATTAGGGCAGTCATTTCTCACAAAATGGGAAGTAGATTCTGACTATGCAGATCACTTAGTTGTTCTAGCAGGAGTTTGGCATTAGTTTGGACTTGTCTGTCCAAACTCCTGCCATACTTTTTATTGCAGAGAAAACCTTTCAGCAGAGTGGGGAAAAATAAGTACAATTTTATCTATCAAATTCCTCAAGGCTTTTCTTGCTTTGTTTTGAGAGGATATCTCCTGCCAGCTCTGTGAATCTTCACACAGTGATGGCACCCAGAGAAAAAAAAAAAAAGCAGCAGCAATATATAGACTATAAATGGCTTATTTTGAGAAGGACTTCAACCTGTGTTTGCCTCAGCATCCATATTAGCTCCCAAGGGTTAAAATTCACTCCCCTGTAACTGCTGCTGTCAAGGTAGGTGGTAGAGTGGCTTCCCAAATCTCTTGTAGTTACCCTAGGGGTGACTTTAGCTTATCATTTTTGCACCATGAAGGCTTTCATCCCACCTTGGTTAAGACTCTATACTGGCTGGCTTTGCTCAGCTCTGGTAGAAGAGTGGTTAATAGTGTAATTTTGGATTTCTTATTAACAGGACAGCAAAACTGCAAGGTTGACAGCACTATTAAATATGACAAAGTCTTCTTTAAAACACTGACTGTTTGACTGGTGGGACAAAAAAAAATCATGACATGATTTATACCTGGCTGTATGAGTCACAGACTCTCCTCTATATCTTGTGTCCAAGGAGATGGGACACTACAGTCTGCAGTGTCCTCAAACAGCTTGTCAAAGATGGCTCTTCTTGACTCTATAATGTTGAAACACACTTGTGTGTCACACTGCACCTTTCCTGGACAAACCACCCCCTTTTGGCCCCCACCCCGTCAGAGGGTTTCCTCCCAAATTGAAGTGTTTGCAATTGATTCCTCCATTGGACAGCCAGCTGTCCTGATTGGGAATGTCATGCCTGTAACGGATGACATTACTGTTTGGGGTGAAGATTTCATAGCTGGATTGATAAGGTGGGAGGATGTCTCAAACCAGAAGGCCACTTTCAAATGGGATTGAGGAGTTTATTAAAAAAGATTTTTTTCTATATACCCAGGAGTTTTTGAGACACACAAGAAAAATGTGTTAGGGTTAGATTAGATGAGATTAGATTAATAAAGCACAGACATAATGGACCAGATCAACAATCAGTCTTAGTTCAATAGCCTGTCTCAGACAGTGGTCAATGCCATCTGCTCCTCTGCAACAGTCAAGGCACCCTTCAGTGGGCAGCTATAGGGATAACATACTCATAAGGACAATGTCTTCCTAAACCCCATTAATTAGAAGTTGGTTTAGGCACTGAAGCAAGAAAGCATTTATCCACTCTGAAGCTCTGGAGTTTATTTTCTTTTAATCCTCACAGTTGCAAATATGGATGTTCTTGCTACCTAATAGAAGTTTAATCCCATTCTTGCCCTTCCCCTCCTCCTCCTAAACTGTCAAAATTTTGGTTTCATAGACTAGGAACAACATTTTTTAAAAAAACCTCAATTGCAGCTTTTGCTTGGGCAGGACTGAAAAACCTATATAACAGCTCACAGCAGCTCTGCCCAGCCTTGAAGAAACAAGGGAGAAGAATTACTTCAGTCACTGAAATCAGAGATGACCGATTTCGTGTTATCTGGCTGTAATCGTTAAAGCAGCCTGAAAAATGCCCTTCCATGTATTTTCACTTTTCACATTTAGCATCCATTTCCTTTATGAAACAAGTCTAGGGGACATGGTTATCATTCTGTATTTTAGATATACTAAGTGCATGTTTCTTGGCTGGGCCACTGTCTTTACATCCCATTTGAATAATACAAGGTTTTACTGAGAGGGAGAGGAAGAAGTATTGTCCAAGAGAATAAGGAGAGATATCAACTCTGCCTCATTTCAAATGCCAAACCAATGTTTCATTTTACTGGATGAGTTGTGTAAAGTCAAGAATACAACCACAGGGCTCAGGGAGAGAGGATACTGGTAGTATTTTTCTGCATGAAGCTTCACAAGGTTTAAAGGTTTAAAGACACAACAAAACATTTTTTAGGCAATATCTTATAACTGCCAGACAGTGGAGGTTTTGTTAGTTAGGGCAATGTTGCCAGTTTGCATTTCCCAAAATCTGTGAAGTGTGCGTGTAGATTTGATTATTGGTGCAGGGATCTCTAAAGCAATTATATGAGATACTGTTCTTTGAGGTACTATATTTTTGGTTTTTTCACTCTATTATTGTGGTATGCCCTTTAATTTGTCCAGCCATTAATTTGGCTAACTATAAAAACTTATAAACAACAATTTGGCTCCTAAAGAAAATATTATTTTGGTTTTGCACCCCAGAGTTTTTACAAAGAGCCCAAATATTGCAATAAATGTCTGTTCTCATGTGGCTCCATGAGCTAGAGGGCAATTTCCAGAGGTCTCCTTTCTCCTCTGTGGGTAGTGAAACCCCAGAGGGCCGTGCTGCCATCCAGCGTGACCTAGACAGGCTGGAGAGCTGGGCAGAGATGCCCAGCTGGTGCCTAATGAGGTTCAACAAGGACAAGTGTAGGGTCCTGCACCTGGGGAGGAAGAATGTCAGGCACCAATATAGGCTAGGGGTGGACCTGCTGGAAAGCAGCTCTGAAGAAAAGGATCTGGGGGTCTTGGTAGACAGTAAATTATCCATGAGCAAGCAATGCGCCCTTGTCACCAAGAAGGCCAACAGAATCCTGGGCTGCATAGGGAAGAGTGTGGCCAGCAGGTCAAGGGAGGTCATTCTGCCCCTCTACTCTGCCCTGGTGAGGCCACAACTGGAATACTGCATCCAGTTTTGGGCTCCCCAGTTCAAGGGAGACAGGGAACTACTGGAGAGAGTTCAGCGTAGGGCAACAAAGATGATTGAGGGATTGGAGCATCTCCCTTATGAGGAAAGGCTGAGAGAGCTGGGACTCTTTAGCCTGGAGAAGAGAAGGCTGAGGGGAGACCTTGTTAACGTTTACAAGTATCTCAAGGGTGGGTTGAAGGAGGATGGTGCCAGACTCTTTTCAGTGGTTCCCAGTAACAGGATGAGGGGTAATGGGCACAAGCTGGAACATAGGAAGTTCCAATCAAATATGAGAAAAAAACTTCTTTACGGTGAGGGTGACAGAGCACTGGAACAGACTGCCCAGGGAGGTTGTGGAGTCCCCTTCTCTGGAGACTTTCAAGACCCGCCTGGATGCAGTCCTGAGTGATGTGCTCTAGGCAATCCTGCTTTAGCAGGGGAGTTGGACTAGATGATCTCTAGAGGTCCCTTCCAACTCTGAAATTCCGTGATTCTGTGATCCATGTCTGGTGAGGAACTGCTCCTTTTAAAGCAGAGGAGACAAGAGATACAACCTAAAGACAGAGTTGAGCCTACAGAGGTAAATGAGAGTATGAGTCATTTCAGCTCCCACCAGGTGTTGCTCTGACATTCTTTAATAAAAAATTGCAGCTTTCAGATGAAATACTTTATTTTAAAAATGTATTTGTACATGAAATGTTATATTTTTCCAGATGAAAGGGGAACATATTTTGAGCAGATGCAATTTTAGTATTTGCCCTCTGAGTCCCAACTTTGAAAGGCAGGACTTCCTGTCCTGCCATCCAATCATGAGGAGGTGGACAGGATTTAACAGTTCAAATCCAAAGTGGTGTAGAGATCCTGGGAGATACCTGAAAAATCTATACCCAGAAAGTGTTTGAAGAATACATCTCTGCTTATCTGTGCTTGCATGTATATGTGGGGTTTTGTTTTATTTTATAACAAGATGTATTTACTAACTGGGAGCATTTTATTAAAGAGAAAATTCTGGGTAAAGCCAGCAAACTATTCACTGCCAAAATTTACCCAGAAGTACCTGTGTAATTGAATTTGGCTGTCTCTAGCAAGATATTTGATTTTCTATAATTGGATTGGCTAATGGGGGGAAGTGGGTGGGGAGAAGGAAGAACTGGAAAGTTATCTATCTCCAGATAAAAACATGAAAACAAAGCAAGTGATGGACTGAAGCAAAAGGTAGGGCTAGAAAGCAGGGCTCTGCTATAGCTCTGCTATAGACTCCTGTGATGCTTGTGGGCAAGTCAATCTTCCTGTGCTTAAATTCTCCACTCTGTGCCTGTCTTATTTCATATTCTGAGTGCTTTCGGGTGCAAGCGTGTTGTGTGATATAGTGCAATTGGATGAGAGCTGGACCTTGCTGCATCACATCGCAAAAACACACTCTCCCATTGAATAAGCAAAATCCATTAAATAAATGAGGATGTAGATAAGGGGTTTTGAAGGGCTATCACATTTCCAGCATACATCTGTTTCTACCACATTATTGTCGACATATTGGATTAGAGGACTCGGGCCATTTATTTTGGGGCATTCAGCAATCCTGGATATACCCACTGCACACAACTCTACTGCATGTGTGTGTTTGGCATGAAGCATCCTGAGGTTTCCCTTCAGCTCATTTCCTATGGTGATGGATGCCATTCTCCTGTCACAGGAAACTCATGATACTAAATGTTATTAGATATTTTTAAGGAATAAGAGCAGCTCTACCGGATCAGAGAATAGGTCCATCCAGCTAAAGTTCCTCTCATCAGCCCTCCCCAATAGCTGGTGCTTAGGGCGAATGTAAGTAGCAAAGATTATATTTACCCTGAATACTCTCCTAAACTCCAATCACTTTCAGTTCAGGGGATTCCTGAAATGTAGTATCTGTATAGTCAGTAACCTTCACTGCATTCTCACATCCATCCTGCATGCTGGACCCATGAAAAACAAGGAAAGAAAGCCTTATGCTATAGCCATGTGATTGCCAAAAATCTCATTTCTAGTAATATGGAGCCTACACTTGTCACCACAGCAAGATCAGATGGGATGGAAAAAAGAATTTAACAAGGAGGATAAATACAGAGACCAACACCTTACTTAATCCCTCCCCACCGATACAAGTAATACTTTTACACTGGTGGTATGAATATATTATGTTTGGTGGTATTGTGACACTTTTTGATAACAGTATCAATAAATACTCTAATACTATCCTTATTCTTCATTAAAAATGCAACTATGACTCTTTCCTGATTACATTATTGCATGGTTCCGCTGAACATACATCAGGACAGAAAAAAAAATAAAGCCTCAAACAACAAAACACAAATTAGCACCGTCACTGAGGGGAAGGGTTATATTAGTGGCTCACTCTTATTAGACACCAGAGAATCCACAAAGTGAGAGTCATCATGAACATCTTGGCCACAAGCAAAGATTCAGCCACTGCACGCACCTTTTTAGACAACTTAAAATCTAATAATCAGACATGAAGTCAGAGGAATTCCAGGTTCACACGTGCATGGTTTACAGAATAAATTCTATTTTATTTTGCAGATAGATGAGCTATTACACTGAGGACTGTAAAACTTTTTGGAATTAAAATAGACGGAGGAGGAAGAAAGAAAAAGAACACATACCTAAATCTTTCTTTAAGATTTAACGACAGTCTACTTCTAGGAACAACCTGTTGGGAGGGCTGGTTTTATAGCCTCACAAAACTGCAGTCTGGGTTACCCTTGATATACCATTCCTTGCCTGCCTGCTCTTTGTAGGAAAATGTACTCTCCACTATCAATATACATGAAGTCAACTTCCTTAATCAGTTTAAAAGTCTTTTGAAAATGTATTTGCAGGTGTCTCACTAGCTGAATCTTTTATTTATGGGCTTGTACTGGGATGGTCATTTGAATTTTTGTTGAGAGTCCATATTTTATTATGCATTTTCTTTGTTTTTTATTGAAAGCTTTCTGAAGCACTAAGAAAGATGCTGGGCAAGTGATTGAATAAAAGCAAACTCATTTCAAAACCCCATCCTGATCTTTCTGCCTCTTCCCACTGCAGATATGTGCACACCCAGACTTCTCCCCTCTATTTCATAGCACGCACCACTATTTTATTTTCATCTTCAATGAAAACCTAAACTATCTATCTGTGCTGTTTCTAAGAACAACCAGTGTCAGAATGCTAATAGATGTGATAGAAACTGTGTTAAGTTTATTTATTTTGAAGGTAAGTTTGTTTATTTTGAAGTAAACCTTCAGAAACAGAGGAGCCTCCTTATTTTCCTAAAAGTTTGGGATGTTTTTTCCCATCAGGTTTCTCTTTGTGCAAGAAGTTTTGTAAAAATTAAAGTTAAATATCACTTAAAGATTTTTTTGAAACTTTTCAATTTTAAAGAAAATAATTTTGAAATCATTCTTTTTCACTTTGTGAGAAAGTAACGGAATATCGACGAGGAGGACTGTAAACAGGCTCAAGTGACTTGCATGTGGGGTGCTGGGAAACACATATATCACGCTAATAGTTGCTTAGTCTTCTGTGCTCGACAAGTAGAACATCTGCACTTAGATAAAGCAGACCTGTGATGGACTCAGGGGCACCTTATCGAACATGCCCAAGATTCCTGCCCTGCTACTGAAGAAGATCAAAGCACAGTGAAAAACTATGCCTGCCTGAATCCTTGAAATACAGGCGAGAACAGCAAGTCTGAGGTCTCGCTCTCTCACTCTCTTGCTAACAAGGACTCTCTCACTAATAAGGACTCTCTCTCGCTCCACGATGCCTTTGTCCCCTGCTTGCATGCCTCTGCCCAGGTGTTTCTTCGGAGATTCCCCAATCCGCGAGGTATTGAGATTATATTTGTTCTTTGCCCTTCATCCGAGGTTTTGTGGTTGTTCCCATGTCCTACCTGCATTGGCTCACACACACTTCTTTTGTAAAAAGGAATCTTTATATCATTACCATTTTTTTGTGGGGGAAAAATACATTTTTCTTGAAAAGAGAATGAAAGAACAGTATGTGCTGTTTTCTCATTTGCTTTGTATTTTCCTCTGCTGTTCCCTATTTACTGGCAATCCTTCAAAATGGGCTATTCCACAGACAGATGAAGTCACAGTATCCAAGTCCATAAAAATACTTCCCATTCAGAATTCTGGACTACTCTCACTTTCCTTTGGATACTGATGAAAGATAAAATCTTAAAGGAAGCCAGTGATCTGTTCAAGAGCTTTTTCCTACTGGTGACCATGCTTCAGGAGGAAAATGCTGCCCCAGGTTCAAAAATTCCAGGTTTTGAGTGCACCCTCAGCAAGTTTGCCGATGATACCAAGCTGTGTGGTGCAGTCGACACACTGGAGGGAAGGGATGCCATCCAGAGGGACCTGGACAGGCTTGAGAGGTGGGCCTGTGCGAACCTCATGAAGTTCAACCAGGCCAAGTGCAAGGTCCTGCACCTGGGTCAGGGCAATCCCAGGCACAAATACAGTTTGGGCAGAGAATGGCTTGAGAGAAGCCCTGAGGAGAAGGACTTGGGGGTACTGGTAGACGAGAAGCTCAACATGAGCAGGCAATGTGCACTTGCAGCCCAGAAAGCCAACCCCATCCTGGGCTGCATCAAAAGAAATATGGCCAGCAGGTCAAGGGAGGTGATTCTACCCCTCTACTCCGCTCTGGTGAGACCCCACCTGGAGTACTGCATCCAGCTCTGGAGTCCTCAGCACAAGAAGGACATGGACCTGTTGGAGGGGGTCCAGAGGAGGGCCACGAAGATGATCAGAGGGATGGAGCACCTATGCTATGAAGACAGGCTGAGAGAGTTGGGGTTGTTCAGCCTGGAGAAGAGAAGGCTCTGGGGAGACCTTATAGCAGCCTTCCAGTACCTAAAGGGGGTCTATAGGAGAAATGGGGAGGGACTCTATCAGGGAGTGTAAGGGATAATAGAGGACGGTCTGAGTGAGACACGATGGAAAATAACTAGTTGAACCAAACGCAGCATACATGCCGAGAAAAAGGACCTCAGTACTGTTGCTGCAAAAACTATGTGTGTATCCATGAGAACCTGACCTTCAAAGAAGAAAACAACAAGAAGGGAGTGCGACAATGTAGTCAGGTATCAGACAGACGCTGTTAGCAAAGCTAGATCATGGGTCTGGTGAGGCTCGCTGCATGCACTGGCCATGCGTGCAGTGACTCTAGCCTGTACTTTTCCACTCAATCCGGTGCAGGACATAAGGGGGCTGTCTCGGGCCGGAGAGGGAGAGAGACATGAGCACACTTTGAAGATACAGGGGATACCCTGAAGGTGCTGTGCCTTGGCTTCCTCTGCCGTACCAATGCAGCTCCTCGTTATCCTGCTGCTCAGTGATGCTACTATGATCTATGGGTTGGTAAGACTCTCTGAAGTAACTTTTGGGACATTCGGGAACTGCTTAGCAAGCACTGTGCCTGCCTCCCTCTGCCGTACCAATGGAGTTCCTCGTTATCCTGTTGCTCAGCGGTACTACTACGATCTATGGGGTGGTAAGACTCTGAAGTAATTTTTGGGACATTTGGGAACTGCTTAGCAAGGCTTCACAATAAAGCAGAGTTAACCTTTCATTTTCCTTTGTGTGAGCTCCGGTTTGTCCATTGGAATCTTTAAAAAAGAACTAGTTATAGAGTGTAGTGATAGGAAAAGGGGTAATGGTTTTAAACTGAAAGAGGGTAGATTTAGATTGGATATTAGGAAAAAATTCTTTACTGTGAGGGTGGTGAGACACTGGAACAGGTTGGGCAGGGAGGTTGTGGATGCCCCATCCCTGGAAGTGTTCAAGGCCAGGCTGGATGGGGCTTTGAGCAGCCTGGTCTAGTGGGAGGTGTCCCTGCCCATGGCAAGGGTGTTGGAACTAGATGATCTTTAAGGTCCCTTCCAACCCAAACCATTCTATGATTCTATGATTCTATGAAAATGCCATCACTTTTGAAAAGAACATCTGCTGATAGAGTTACATGTAGGGATGTATCTGAGAGAAAATGGTCATGTGAGCCAGCCTCCCTACTATGAGAGATGAGATTAAGGGCAAAACAGGTGGTAGAAGATGGAATTAGTACATGGGAAAAACGGGAACTGAGAAGGTAGAAAACATGTTGTGCTAATGACTAAGCAATTTACTGTGTGAATTCTTGTAACCAATCTGATGTGTGAATGAACTGCACGGACAGCGCGTGGACAGTGTAACTAGCTAATCAGAAATAAGCGAGTCGCGTGTACGGCTACAACACAGGGTATAAAAGATGATGATCTGTGCTTAATAAACGGCTTCTGTTGATTCACATTGGATCATCTGGAGTCCAGTTATTTCTCCTCAGATGGTGACCCCGACGTGATACCGATCGGCACTTGGCCTGAGCAATGGAATGCGAGGGGCGGAAGACCCAGAAGGAGACCCATCGGCTGGAGGACGGCTCAGCTGGACCGAGACCGGGTGGATTGGGCGGCAATCCGGAATAGAGGAAACAGACGACGTGGCCACGGACACCCAGAGAGAGGTGAGCAGCCGGGGCAGGAGATGGGGCAACAAGTAACAAAAGAAGAAGGGGCTATGTTAAGACTTCTCCTGCATATCCTCTCTAAGAGAGGGGTGAAATACAATGAGCATATGCTCCGAAGGTTGTTAACCTGGTGCAGAGGGAACGGATTCGCACCAGAGCCCCAGACAGCTTTTAAACTAGAAATATGGGAGGCTGTTGGGAAAAAACTGTGGTTTTGATAAAGTGATAAGTAAAGGAGACAAAGAGGCATCACCGTTGGCGACGACATGGTGGTTGGTGTTTTTGACCTTACAAGACATGAAGGCGGAGCGAGCCATGGCGGGCGGGGCTTTTGCAGCATTACAACCCACGGGAGGGGGATCGAACAGGCCAGGTCCGAAGGTCTGGGACAATCCCCTGCTGATCCCCTCTGCTCCACCTGAGGCCGATGGAGGAGGCAGAATGTCAGCAGAGAAGGACAGAGCCGGAGCTGTTTGCTCCTGCCATTGCCCGCCTCGCCCCCTCCCCTCCCCAGTCATCTCCCTGAGATAGAAGTGCTGGTTTTGTATGTCTGCTGTGTAAGTGTGTGTGGGCGACAGCTTATACCTGCTGATCAGCATGTGGGCGCCATATTATACCTGCTGATCAGCATGTGTGCCTACTGTTTGTTTTTTGTTGTGTGCAGTGTCGTTAGGTGACTCCACTTGAGCAGGTGTTCTGCCCGGTGTGGTACTGTTCTCGTATGCAACTAGGGCTGACACTCCGTCAAGTGAAGAAGTCCGTATATACACAGTGTTTAGACATAAGGCGAGCGCGCCCCAGGTAGATACACCAGGATGGGCCGTAGAACCGATGGAAGTCCTGAAATATTGGGGGAGTTTTCACCAGCCGACACGCTTACACTCTCGGGAACGGCTCGCCCGTGCAGGGCGTATCGCTGGTTGTTTGTTGTTTGTCTATAAGGTCATGGTTGATTGGGAAAAGGAGTTGAGCCAAAATCTATAGGATGCTCTGTAGGAAAATGAGAAACTTAAGGAAAAATGAGAAACTGAGCTCTTGTTGCAAAGGCAGACTTTTATGTCAGTTGTAAGTGATGGAAAAAAAAAAAGAAAAAAAAGAAAAAAAGAAGAAAAAAAAAAGAAACCAAACAGGAACAATTAGATGGGAAATGTGCCACGTTAGCACAAAAGTATGCCATACGCGCTACGAGAAAGCGTCAGAAAAAGAGAAATAGGGCACCTGATTCAATGCAGTACCATAGAGATATGTTTTTGTTTTTTCCTATATGTGTCTATGTTATTGCATGCCTTAGTAGATTGCTCTGTGTTATACCCTGCGAGACTAAAATGAACCCCAGCAGAAGCGGTCTCTTGAGCAAGGGGGTGGAATATGGGAAAGCAATGGAAGATCGGCGAGGAGGACTGTAAATACACTCAAGGGACTCGCACCTGGGTGCTGGAAAACACATATATCACACCAATTGTTATTCAGTCTTGGGTGCTGGCAAGAAAAACATTTGGATGACATAAGCCTGTAATGGACTCACAGACACCTTATCTAGCTGCTTGAGAATCTTGGCCTGTTGTGGAAGAAGATCAAAGCACAGTACCAGCAAGAACAGGGAGTCCGCATGCGCTCTAGCTAACAAGGACTCTTTTGCTGCCAAGGATTTGTGATAACAAGGACTCTCTTGCTGCCAAGGATAAGTTTAACAATGCTACTAGTCCAGCTATTTCTGAGTTATTGCTAGATGTAGATAGCATTCGATATGCGATGCTGCAAAACAGAGCTGCTATTGATTTTTTGCTTTCAGCTCACAGACATGGTTGTCAAGATTTTAAAGGACTGTATTGTATGAATCTAAGTGACCACTCCAAATGCATCCATGCCCAGCTGCAGGAACTGCACCGACCGAACCAGCAACTTGTGGAGACCACTGGGTGAAATGTCTTTGCTGGATGGACTTGGGGGTGGGGTTGGTTGAAGCAAATTATACTCATTGCCTGTGTGGAAGGAATTTGTCTGTTATGTTTAGTATGCTGTTTGCCGTGTTTAATAAGCATTATACGATCAGCTATAAATGCCGCTTTGCATCGTACCCTTGTACGAGTTGTAGAATATGTTGCTCTAAAAACTATGTGTGTATCCATGAGAACCCGACCTTCACAGAAGAAGATAACAAGAAGGGATTACAACAATGTAGTCACGTATCAGGCAGCCGCTGTCAGCAGAGCTGGATCATGAGTTTGGTGAGACTCGCTGCATGCACTGGCCATGCGTGCAGCGACTCTAGCCTGTACTTTTCCACTCAATCCAGTGCAGGATATAGGGGGGCTGTCTCGGTTCAGGGAGGGGGAGAGAGACATGAGCGAGGGGGAGAGAGACATGGGCGCACTTTGAAGATACAGGGGATGCCCTGAAGTACTGTGTCTGCCCCTGCCCCCCCCATAAGTTCTACATTCATTAACCCCAACAGCTCAGAAGGCATTACAGCATGTTGCAAGATAAGATATAGTCTACTACTGCTGCAAGACGCATTGAACACCTTCCTACAAGAATTTCAACTTTATGCCCTGATAGGACAGTGGGATGATGCACTCGCAAAGAGCCTGACTGCATTAGAGTGGGTATTTTTGCCACATACCTTTTCAAAACCAGTAACTATGATGATTGAAATGTTACCACGATTGTTTTCCCAGGGTCATTTGTGCTGTCAGCAGCTTTCTGGAATGGATCCAAGCCACATACATGTCCCCATCAAAAAGGATGACCTTGACCCTTGGTTATCACAAAGTCTTAACCTACAAATTGCCTTAGTACATTCTATTGGGCAAATAAATTATTCTTTCCCCTAGCACAGATTATTACAGTCACTTTCACAGTCAGCAGCTGGCTCCTCTGCCATCATTTGCGGGGGTTAACCTGCGAGGGCTTACACCTGATGAACTTTGGCAATCCGATGTTACGTGCATTATGGAATTTGGACATGTTTCAGTTGATTTGTTTTCTCACTTTGTTGTAGCTCCTGCTCATACAGGAGAGAAGGCTTGTGATGTTATTCAACATTGGTTGCAATGCATTGCAGTCATGGGAGTACCGAAAACTATAAAAACTGATAATGGACCAGCTTATGTGTCGCTGAAGTACAGGCCTTTTTTTTACAGACATGGGGTATTAAACATGTCACCAGTATTCCTCATTCCCCGACTGGGCAAGCAATTGTGGAGCGTATGCATCATACTTTAAAAACCATGCTTGCTAAACAAAAAAGGGGGAATCCCATAGGTATGACACCTCAAGAGTGATTGTATAAAGCAACTCATGTTTTAAATTTTCTAAACATGTCTTCTTTGTCATCCACAGCAGTAGATCGACATTTCGTAAGAACCGTTGAATGGCCTGAACAACCAAAGGTGTATTAGAAGCACCTTAAATCGGAGTGCATGCTAACCACAGATAATACTGCAACAAATAGAAGTTGTGAGCAAGACAATTCTGTAATGATTTGTACTTCTCATCCGTATGTTTGCTTCGGCTCAAAATGCAAGTATCCAAGAATGTAATCAATCTTATTGTGTAAATTTAACGCGAGTAAGGTATAAAACAGCAGTAATATGGATAGGGGATCGGCAAAATGCATTAAAAACACGTCTTTCTCTGTATTGGGATTGGGAGTACAACTCTCGAAGACTTCGTGTTACATCTCTCCCCTGGAATACGTTGCTACATGGCTGGAAAATGGTTAAACACCATCTCCAAGGTGCTTTTGACATGTCGTTGCAACAAAATATTCGTCCTTTACATGATCAGCTAAAAGCTCAAATACTAAAGATTCAAGACTTAATGAACCGTGATGTATTTGAAATATTACAAAAGGATTTCTCGTGGGTAAATCCAAAGAAATTGGCTTTCTGGGCTAAATTTAGGAATCTGGGTATTTATTGCCTTAGCAGGGTTCTTTTTGATTTTGTTTTTAATTGTGTTTAGTATATAACCTGCTAAGAGCGTCACAACGAGCAGAAGCACAAGTCATGGGGACCTTGTTAATAAATGGTCTGGTGTTAAACAAAAAAGGGGGAGATGGGGCAGATCTACGAGCAGAGGCCTGCGTACGGCCAAAGACACAGTGAGCAGAGCACACAGGAAACACAAAGCCAAGAGAACAGTTCATACCTTCACTCCATCCTGTGACGACCATATAACATTTTCGAATCTCGGACAAAGCATAGGGCTGAGTATTCTTCCTTTGCTAGGAACAGCAACGGCATTAAATATGTTGAATAAGATAGGGTGTTGGGCAAGTAAACAGATAAACCTTACAACTGAAATCATATCTACCTTGCTTACTGATGCTGATAGCATTCGGCATGCTACGTTGCAAAATCGAGCGGGTATTGATTTTTTGCTGTTAGCTCAGGGTCATGGATGTGAAGATTTTGAAGGTATGTGTTGTATGAACCTTTCTGACCACTCATCATCCATTCATAAGCAGTTACGGGAGCTGAAGGATAACATGTCCAAATTAAAAGTGGTCAAAAATGGTTTCGATGATTGGTTAAACTCATGGGGTATAACGGGATGGTTATCAGACTTCCTAAAGCAAGGGCTCATGCTATTCTTGGTTATATTATTATTGATTATGGTAGCCTTGTGTGTTCTCCGCAAAGTGACTGACATGATAGAAAATGCCATGCATAAGGTCTGGCTGGCTCAAGAAGAAAAAGGGGGTATTGTAGGAATGTGTCTGAGAGAAAATGGTCATGTGAGCCAGCCTCCCTACTATGAGAGATTAGATTAAGGGCAAAACAGGTGGTAGAAGATGGAATTAGTACATGGGAAAAACGGGAACTGAGAAGGTAGAAAACATGTTGTGCTAATGACTAGGCAATTTACTGTGTGAATTCTTGTAACCAATCTGATGTGTGAATGAACTGCATGGACAGCGCTTGGACAGTGTAACTAGCTAATCAGAAATAAGCGAGTCGCGTGTACAGCTACAACACAGGGTATAAAAGATGATGATCTGTGCTTAATAAACGGCTTCTGTTGTTTCACATTGGATCATCTGGAGTCCAGTTATTTCTCCTCAGTTACACACAAATATAGAAAGAGAAATGAAAGATGGAGATGAATACCAAGGAGAATTTTCTTAAATGAAAAGTATATTAGGTTGTAACCACCATAGGAAATAAAGCAAGCCCTTTTATTTGGGATCTTGAATGCTCAATCCAACAGATCAAGAGGAAATACATAACAGAAAACAATTGGCAAAATCACATCCTACATCATCTAATCCATCCTCCCAGCTCTTTTTTTCAGGAATGTTGAGATTGTTATATCTCCTGAATGTGGCTGTCCACAGCCATGTTATTGGACATTTACTCATGATGATCGTCTCCACACAACTCCCCCTTTATTCCAGATCATCCTGATTAGAGACAAAGGAAACCCTTTATGTTTATATTTTACTTAAAAGGTTAAATCAACATCTCTTAGCACAATAAGCTATATAACATATATCCAGCTTATAAAAATCCAACTTTATAGGAACACTTTTTTAAGGTTTCTGTTACCCACATTTAGTGGGTCTTTAGCACCAATGGCATGCATGTTTGTTAATAGATTTACAGCAGTGATCTTATAAATTACACAACCACATGATGAAGAGCAGAACAGGTGATTAACTGCATTAACCACACACCTTTGACCAGGTTACTTGCATTCTGTACACTGATTTATCTCACTGTGTGAGAAAACCAAACACAGGATTTCAAGAAAACAGTAGAACTGCTGACAAGTCAACCTTCAAAGTGCTCAGATACTAGTATTTTCTTCAGCAATTGAGAATAATAGTCATATGCTGAAGTCAGGCACATGAACTCTTATTGCACTTTAACATTACATGGTCCAGCTGGACACAGATTGACACGACACACATACAGTTCATGCTTTTTTAACATGAGTAAAAATCTGTGACAGCTTGAAAGAATGAACAACTGTAAAGTCGTGATGCTTACTTTATACAAAAATAAATGTCTTGTTCTGACTGAGCTAGAAATCTTGTAAGAACATATTTCCCCTATGTCTTTTGCATAGCACTCAGATCAGAAGGAACTTTTCATCACACTACTACTTAAAGGTATGAAGAAGATAGCTGAGATTAAACACTCTTTGGAGCAAGCATCCTTGACCTGGCAGGGGATGGGGGGATTGAACACTAATATGACGATCACGCTGTCACCACACAGCCTGATTTATATTTTTCCAAGAGAGGGCACATTCAAACAAAACATCTCCAACCCCTTTTGGTAAAGCTGAAGCCAGAGAAGTACCTAGGACATGCCTACGTGATTTTTCATATGCAGATGCAACTGCACCTTCACTAATCTCTAAGCACACAGGAACCTTTAACACCATGGATATCACAGTGCTGCAATGAGCTAAGAAGTCCTGCTGAGGAGTACGAGATAATAGTTTGGGTTTGGTGCCTCTAAGACATTTCTCCTACAGGAGGCCAGAGTGAGTTTAAGCTTATGTCGTGGTTTAGCCTCAGATGGCAACAAAGAACCTCATGCCACTCTCTCAAACTCCCCCCCAGGGAGAATCGGAAGAAAAAGGCAAAACTCGTGGATTGAGACAAAGGCAGTTTAACAGAACAGCAAAGAGAATAAGAAAACAACAACAATAACACCGATAGAGGAATGTACAAACAAGATTATGGTACCACCGCTCACCGACCAGACCCAGGACGTCCCCTGCCCCCTCCCCCGGCAGCTCCCAGCTACAGCCTGGGCATGGCTCACATGTGTCCTTGCCAGAGCCGGGAAAATTAACCCTATTCCCGCCAGAACCAGGACAGCTTATCCAGCCAGATGTGGTCATTGAACATAGATGACTCCATCTGAACTAGTCACTTTTGATTTTCTCTATAATCAACAAAGAGAAATGGGTGCTTTTGGGATACAATTCATTTGACTGATTTTAGATTTCAACGTTAGGATAAGAGGTATCACATCATAAAAGAGTGTACTTCTCTCTACTGACCATAACAGAAGCCCATGCTGATTAGCTCAAACTTATATACCTAAAAATCTCTGCAGCTACAGATGATGTGTAGCATGTCTGTATAGACAGACTGTAATGGGAGTGCTAGTAAGAAAAGGGGGGACAAGGGAGTAATTAAATAAAATCTCATCTTTTCTTATTCAGAATTTAAATATAGAATATGGTAAAGTGGCTGAACAACAATTAACTGACAGTTAATGAGATAGGGGGAAAAACACTCCAAACAGAATGAGCGTGAGGTTTGGTGAATCAGGATTCTTGTGTGTACCTTGCAAATTTACAATGTCAAATTGACATAATTTGAAGGAGATGGCAGGCACTATCCTAGCAAAAAAAGAAAAAAGAAAAAGCAGACCATTTGTAATTTGCATATGCATATTTATTTAGATATAGCAGCAAATTCTGCTGTTCTCTGAGCAGCACCTTTGCATCTTACAAATTTCTCCCCATTTGCACAATTAGTGCTGGTAGATAAATGTGCTGGCTGGTGAAGCTTTCTCTTCTACCCTCTCCCCTGCCAAGTTGTCGTGGTTTAGCCTCAGATGGCAACAAAGAACCACGTGCCGCTCGCACGTGCCTTCCTAATACAGGAAGGATCGTAAGAAAAGGCAAGACTCTTGGGTTGGGACAAAGGCAGTTTAACAGAACAGCAAAGGGAACATGCAAACACCACCACCACCACCACCACCACCACCACCACCACCACCACCACGGCTTTGGGCTCCATTTGTTAGAACAGTCTCTCAGGGCAGGTGAGATGCTGGGTGGTGCTGGTCTATTGCATGCTGTATTTTTCGGAGCTTGTGACTGGTGCACCTGGTGTGGCTCATGCACGCAGTCCGTGGGCTGAAGATGTAGATCTTGAGGAAACTGCTGGGCGCCAGCTGCTGAGATCAGTTCTTATCCCATCATCCCTGTGCCTTACTTGTAGTACAACTGATAGCAATTATAGCAATGAGGACATACAGTGACAGTGTTACTTATCAATTAACAGCACACAATCTGATTCATTGGCTATTCTCGCCCAAAATCAGATCCCCATGAGGTACACATCGGACTTCCCCATCCTGCCGCATCACCCACCAAGTGCACCCAGGTCCTTGGGCAAAAGCAATCCCACGGATGGGTTTGCCTTTGCCTGAGGCAGGACTAACCCAGACTGTCTTCCCTAGCATATTCTTCATATGCACTACGGGGACTTTATCCCCTTCTACAGTACGTGGAAGTTTTGATTGGGCAGGGCCAGCCCGATTGTTAGATCCCCTGGTGTTAACTAGCCAGGTAGCTTTTGCTAAATGTGTATCCCAGTGTTTGAAAGTCCCACCACCCATTGCTCTCAGTGTAGTTTTTAACAGTCCATTGTATCGTTCTATCTTCCCAGAGGCTGGTGCGTGATAGGGGATGTGATACACCCACTCGATACCATGCTCTTTGGCCCAGGTGTCTATGAGGCTGTTTCGGAAATGAGTCCCGTTGTCCGACTCAATTCTCTCTGGGGTACCATGTCGCCACAGGACTTGGTTTTCAAGGCCCAGGATAGTGTTCCGGGCAGTGGCATGGGGCACAGGGTATGTTTCCAGCCATCCAGTGGTTGCTTCCACCATTGTGAGCACATAGCGCTTGCCTTGATGGGTTTGTGGCAGTGTGATATAATCAATCTGCCAGGCCTCCCCATATTTGTATTTCAGCCATCGCCCTCCATACCAAAGAGGCTTCAAACACTTGGCTTGTTTGATCGCAGCGCATGTCTCACATTCATGGATGACCTGTGCAATAGTGTCCATGGTCAAGTCCACCCCTCGGTCACGAGCCCATCTATATGTCGCATCTCTGCCTTGATGGCCTGAGGAGTCATGGGCCCACCGAGCTATGAATAGTTCACCCTTATGTTGCCAGTCCAGATCCACTTGAGCCACTTCAATCCTAGCGGCCCGATCCACCTGCTGGTTGTTCTGATGTTCCTCCGTGGCCCGATTCTTCGGTACATGGGCATCTACATGGCGTACTTTCACAACCAGATTCTCTATCCGGGCAGCAATATCTTTCCACAGTTCAGCAGCCCAGATGGGTTTGCCTCTGCGCTGCCAGTTGCCCTGCTTCCACTGCTGTAACCACCCCCACAGAGCATTTGCCACCATCCATGAGTCAGTGTAGAGATAAAGGACTGGCCATTTTTCTCGCTCAGCAATGTCCAAAGCCAGCTGAATGGCTTCCACCTCTGCAAACTGGCTCGATTCACCCTGTCCCTCACTGGCTTCTGCAACCCGTCGTGTAGGACTCCACACAGCAGCCTTCCACTTTCGATGCTTTCCCACAATACGGCAGGACCCATCAGTGAACAGGGCATATTTCTTCTCATTTTCTGGCAGTTTATTATATGGTGGGGCCTCTTCTGCACGCGTCACCTCCTCCTCTGGTGACATTCCGAAATCCTTGCCTTCTGGCCAGTCCATGATCACTTCCAGAATTCCTGGGCGACTGGGGTTTCCCATTCGAGTTCGCTGCGTGATCAGTGCAATCCACTTACTCCATGTAGCATCGGTTGCATGATGCGTGGTGGGGACCCTTTCTTTGAACATCCAACCCAGCACCGGCAGTCGAGGTGCTAAGAGGAGCTGTGCTTCTGTACCAACTACTTCCGAAGCAGCTCGAACCCCTTCATATGCTGCCAATATCTCTTTTTCTGTTGGAGTGTAGCGGGCTTCGGATCCTCTGTATCCACGACTCCAAAACCCTAGGGGTCGACCTCGAGTCTCCCCTGGTGCTTTCTGCCAGAGGCTCCAGGTAGGGCCATTCTCCCCGGCTGCGGTATAGAGCACATTTTTAACATCTTGTCCTGCCCGGACTGGCCCCAGGGCCACTGCATGGACTATTTCCTGTTTGATTTGTTCAAAAGCTTGTCGTTGCTCAGGACCCCATTTAAAATCATTCTTCTTCCGGGTTACTTGATACAGAGGGCTTACAATTTGACTGTAATCTGGGATATGCATTCTCCAAAAACCCACAATACCTAAGAAAGCCTGTGTTTCCTTTTTACTAGTTGGTGGAGACATAGCTGCTATTTTGTTGATCACATCCATTGGGATCTGACGGCGTCCATCTTGCCATTTTATTCCTAAAAACTGGATCTCCTGCGCAGGTCCCTTGACCTTACTTCGCTTTATAGCAAAACCAGCGTTCAGAAGGATTTGGACTATTTTACTCCCTTTCTCAAAAACTTCTTCTGCTGTGTTTCCCCACACAATGATGTCATCAATGTACTGCAGATGTTCTGGAGCTTCACCCTGTTCCAGTGCAGTCTGGATCAGTCCATGGCAAATGGTGGGGCTGTGTTTCCACCCCTGGGGCAGTCGATTCCAGGTGTATTGGACGCCCCTCCAAGTGAAAGCAAACTGTGGCCTGCACTCTGCTGCCAAAGGGATTGAGAAGAATGCATTCGCTATATTAATCGTGGCATACCACTTGGCTGCCTTGGACTCCAGTTCGTACTGGAGTTCTAGCATGTCCAGCACGGCAGCACTCAGCGGTGGCGTGACTTCATTCAGACCACGATAGTCTACAGTTAGCCTCCACTCTCCATTAGATTTTCGCACCGGCCATATGGGACTGTTAAAGGGTGAGCGAGTCTTGCTGATCACTCCTTGAACCTCTAGTTGACGAATCAGCTCATGGATGGGAATCAGAGAGTCTCGGTTAGTGCGATACTGCCGCCGATGCACCGTTGTGGTAGCAATCGGCACCTGTTGTTCTTTGACCCTCAACAACCCCACAACAGAAGAATCCTCCGAGAGACCAGGCAAGGCAGACAACTGTTTAACTTCCTCTGTCTCCAAAGCAGCTATGCCAAAGGCCCAGCGGTACCCTTTTGGGTCCTTAAAATACCCTCTCCTGAGGTAATCTATACCAAGGATGCATGGAGCCTCTGGGCCAGTCACAATGGGATGCTTTTGCCACTCATTCCCAGTTAGGCTCACTTCTGCCTCCAGTACAGTCAACTCTTGGGATCCCCCTGTCACCCCAGAAATACAAATGGGTTCTGCCCCTCTGTAGTTGGATGGTATTAAAGTACACTGCGCACCCGTGTCCACTAGAGCCTTATACTCCTGTGGGTCTGATGTGCCAGGCCATCGAATCCACACCGTCCAATAAACCCGGTTGTCCCTTTCCTCCACCTGGCCGGAGGCAGGGCCCCCCTAATACTCGTCATAGTATCCATTACTCACTTCTTGCAGAAATGACTTGGAAGTTCCTTCAAGAGGATCAGAAGCAAGATCAGGCCTTCTGCTTTGTCTGGGGAACGGCCCACTGGAAACTGGGGCGGCACTTTTCCTGGAGGGATCCCCTTTTGTGGTTGTCCTTCCTTGCAACTCCTGTACCCGTGTCCGCAGGATCGAAGTAGGTCGTCCATCCCACTTCCTCATGTCCTCTCCGTGGTCCCGCAGGTAGAACCACAGGGTGCCTCGTGGTGTGTACCCTCTGTACTCTCTCTCTTGAGTGGGGAAATGCCTGCTTCTAATAGCTGAGATGCTGGCCCGTGCAGGTGGGGAGTAGAACATATTCTCTTCAAGTTGCTGGACCTTCCGTGACAGTTTCTCCACAGCTGAGGCAAGGGGGGAAGAGAGACTTTCTTCATATCGCCGGAGCCGGCCAGCTACCTCATCCACCGTTGGTCCCTCTTCACCTTTCCATTCCATTACTGCCAGGGAGTTGGCATATGACGATGGTGCGCTCCGTACAAACTTCCGCCACATGGGCCTTGTGCATCGCACCTCATCAGGGTCTGTGGGTAAGTCGGCATTGTCCAAGTCATAATAAATCATCTCCCGCACGGCTAATTCTCTCAGGTACTGGATACCTCTTTCCATGGTAGTCCACTTGCTTGGCTGACATACAACATCCTCACTGAAGGGGTACCTCTCCCTCACGCCTAACAGGAGTCGTTTCCAGAGGCTGAGGGCTTGGGTCTTTTTCCCAATCGCCTTGTCAATGCCGCCTTCCCTAGACAGGGATCCCAGCTGCCTGGCCTCCCTACCCTCTAATTCCAGGCTACTGGCCCCATTATCCCAGCACCGGAGCAGCCAGGTGACAATGTGCTCGCCTGAAAGTTGGCTGAAATCTTTTCGCATATCCCGCAGCTCACTCAAGGATAGGGATCGAGTAATTATCTCTGGTTCTGCCTCTTCCTCCTGCTCTCGTGATGGCCCTGGTTCATCATCATCTCTTACTAAGCGAACTGATTTCTTTGTGTACTTCTTCTTCTGTATGGGGGCAACTGATACTGGCACGGGTTGGTTCTCTGGTTCAGTGGCAGTGGCTACCACGGGGGCTGCAGCAGCCGCAGGGGCCGCCGCAGGGGCTGCAGCAGCCGCAGGGGCCGCCGGTCTGGTTTCCATCTCTTCCCCTTGAGGGTGCTTCATAATTCTGAGCAGTGCCTGGTAGATACTGGCCAGGGCCCAGCACAGCACGGTGAGTTGTGCCTCTCTAGAATAGCCACAACATTTTCCCTTCAAATATTCTACCACTTTATCAGGGTCCTGTAATTGTTCAGGGGTGAAGTCCCAGACCATTGGAGGCGAGTAGTTCTCTAGGTACCTGCCCATGCTCTCCCACATGCCATGCCACCCCTGACTATCCAGCCTCGGAGCAGATCTCCGGGTGGTAGTCTTAAATAGTCGCTTAACCCTAAACAAGACCTGGAACGTATTCAGGAGACATAGCACTAGGAACACACTAGTTTGAGTATCCCAAGGATATTCAAGATTCTCAAAAGCTGTCATACCTGACCCGAAGGAGAAAAGGGAGGCAAAAGGGCTGGGGAAACTATTAACAAATTCTGAGAGACGGTGTCCAATGTACGGACAGGACAACAAAACCACATAAACACCCCAAAATAACCATCTCAACAGTGATGTTATCATATCATAAACAGATATCGCACAGGACAGCAGAATGATAATCCTCATCCCTCTTCCAGACATGGTAAACAGCATCGCAGGGAGTACATAAGCCATATAGGAATTTATGTAACACAGCCATGAGAACAAACCAAGCAACATGATGACCAGTGACTACTTACCTAATAAAATAAATGCATACAAGAAAAAAAAAAAACCAAAACCGTTTTTTCCACGTTCTAGTTGGATTCTGTCGTTATCTCAACCCTTCAAGCCCCACGTTGGGCGCCAAAAAGGACTGTCGTGGTTTAGCCTCAGATGGCAACAAAGAACCACGTGCCGCTCGCACGTGCCTTCCTAATACAGGAAGGATCGTAAGAAAAGGCAAGACTCTTGGGTTGGGACAAAGGCAGTTTAACAGAACAGCAAAGGGAACATGCAAACAACAACAACAACAACAACAACAACAACAACAACACCAACACCAACACCACCACCACCACCACCACCACCACCACCACCACCACCACCACGGATAGGGGAATATACAAACGCGATTACGGAACCACCGCTCCCCGCCGCTCGCCGACCGGCCGGACCCCCGACGCCCCAGCCCACTTTTAAGCAGCAACTTCCTGCCCCCTCCCCCGGCAGCTCAGAGTGGGCGTGGCTCACATGGCATGGAATACCAGGAAAAGTTAACCCTATCCCCACCGGAACCAGGACACAAGTGCACAGGCTGTCTTGTTGAAATGCAGAGGCTAACCTGCAAACTTCAGATCATAATCCAGCGTGAAACTGTTCTCTGTGGATCATGTAGAGTGGGGGGACCTCTACTGTGTACTCGCCAATGGGGTGGAAAAATAGGCTATAACCTGCATGAGCTACAAAGAGATATGTGAGGTCCAGAAAACACCATTTAGGATGAGTTGAACATGTGGTGTGGATAGTGGTTAGGGCTGCAAAGTGTTCATCTCCTAAAACATCAACACCCCAACTGCTCAGTCAGAACTTCTGAGTTCTGCTTCCAGCTTTGACCTGTACTGTTAATTTGCATGAAAGACTTGAATTTCTCAATAGCTCTGTTTATTCATTGGTATGGCAGTACCAATGTACTGTACTACAGGCTGTAAAGCTTAATGGTCATAAATTTTTCCTTATTGCTCATTCCCAGAAGAGTCAAACACAAAACTTATATGTTTCCTTATCTAAGTAAAGTTTTACCCTGTGTTACTCTTTCTCCCACTGCAGAGTATGCCCAGAAACACAATTAAAGGAAATAGAGGCTAACAGGGATATCACCTGTAGTGGCCAAGAGGTATCCCCTGGATACTTTCCCTAGGCCCCATAGACCTCTCCGGAATAAGGAAGTGATTTTCAATTAGACATCAAACTAATAAGGCACTTCTGATGCTCCATTCCTGCAGGAAGACATTAGTAATTTTTTTGTTCCAAAGGCGCGACTCATATTCACACAAAATGGCATTTAAATGTTAATCAAGTCAGGGGATAAGGAGTGCTTGCCAATCACTATGCAACTTAAGGTCTTAAAGGAGGACTCAATGTTAATTTTAAACTTAAAATTCTTGACAGATAGCAGACTTTCAAATGCCTGCTACAATCTGGTTTGTTTGATTCATTTTAATGAGTAACTCCTGGCAAAACGAAGGTTTCCCCATGTCTTCAAGGAAACGGAAGGGCAAAGAGGCACGGTGGACTAATCCTGCATCCAGAACAGGAAACAGGAAGCAAAACCAATTTAGACCCCCATTCATGTCCTTGCTCCCCACATAGAGACCAAAAAGAGTAATTTACATTCCTACAAACACTAGGCAATTATTGAAAGTTTCAGTTCAAAAGGGAAAAAAAAAGTTCTCAATATTAAATTCAACTTTGACTCTCTGTGCTGGAGGAACATTTTGTGTGCATGTTTGTGCACGTTTGGTTTTGTTGTTTCTGTGCTTTACATTCTTTGGTAGGTTTAGGATTTTTTTTTGGGTTGGATTTTTTTGTTTGTTTGGGTTTTATTTTTATTTACCCTTCAGAGTGTAATTTTTAAATAGTATAAGGAACCTGTGATCTTTTCCTGCCTTTTTTTCCAAATGTGTCAGCCCCCAAAAAGAGCCAGAGGGCTTTGCCGTATTTACCCCTGTCTGTTGCAAGCTGTGGCTGTGGCTGACATCCCTTTCATGCATTTCTCACCACGGCTGCACAGGTACATGACAGACTGTCATATTTCCCAGGCAGCCTTGCAGGGGATGATGGATTCAGATTGCCACTAACTCAAACTTGTGACCTGAGCCAGTTAAGAAGATACAAGGACTACTTCTGCTGACTTGAGGGGTGGGGTTCAGGGCGGCAATGCTCACGCCAACTTATCCAACTGGGAAATAAGCCAGGCCAAGCGCAGCAGTCACAAATGGTCCTTAGCTGACTCCCAAGATGAGATCCAGAAGGCCAACCACCTCAAGGGTGTGAATGACCATGGTGGATCCTCTTGCTCCCCTCCAGGGAAACCCACATACTCGACTACCTCTCTGTAATGACCGTACACCAATGCACGCAGCATGGGGAATAAACAGGAAGAGCTGGAGATCTGTGTGCAGTTGCAGGGCCATGATCTCATTGCAATTACTGAGACATGGTGGGATAGCTCGGATGACTGGAATGCTGTCATGGATGGCTACGTACTTTTTAGGAAAGACGGGCCAGCAAGGCAAGGTGGTGGAGTTGCGCTCTATGTGAGAGAGCATCTGGATGTATTGAGCTCTCCCTGGGGACGGATGAAGAGAGGGTTGAGAGCTTGTGGGTAAGGATTAAGGGGCAGACTAATATGAGAGACACTGTTGAGGGTGCTTAATACAGACCGCCGGATCAGGAAGCAGAAATTGATGAGGCCTTCTACAGACAGCTGAAAGTAGCCTCACAGTCACAGGCCTTGGTTCTCATGGGGGACTTCAACTACCCTGACATTTGATGGAAAGACAACACAGCCAGGAACACACAGTCCCGGAGATTTCCGCAGAGCATTGATGATAACTTCTTGACACAGGTGGTGGAGGAACCAAGGAGGAGAGGTGCGCTGCTGGACCTTGTGCTGACAAACAAAGAAGGACTGGTTGGGGATGTGAAAGTTGGGGGTAGCCTTGGCTGCAGTGACCATGAGATGGTGGAGTTCAGGATCCTGTGTGGAAGAAGCAGGGCAAAAAGTAGAATTACAACCCTGAACTTCAGGAGTGATGACTTTGGCCTCTTCAAACACCTACTTTGAGGAATCCCATGGGCTAAGGCTCTAGAAGGAAGAGGGGTGCAAGAGAGCTGGTTAATATTTAAGCACCACTTCCTCCAAGCTCAAGATCGGTGCATCCCTAGGAGCAAGAAATCAGGCAAAGGAGGCAGGAAACCTGCATGGATGAGCAAGGAGCTTCTGGATAAACTCAGATGGAAGAAGGAAGTTTACAGAATGTGGAAAAAGGGAGAAGTATAGGAGTGTTGTCAGAGTATGCAGGGATGCAAAGAGGAAGGGGCTAGGGCCCACTTGGAATTAAACCTGGCAAGGGATGTCAAGGACAATAAGAAGGGCTTAACCACATGAAGTTCAACCAGGCCAAGTGCAAGGTCCTGCACTTGGGTCAGGACAATCCTCATTATCAATATAGGCAGGGGGATGATGTGATAGAGAGAAGCCCTGCAGAAAAGGACTTGGGGGTACTGGTGGATGAAAAGCTGGACATGAGCCAACAATGTGCAGAGTGCTGAGGGAGCTGGCAGATGTTATTGCAAAGCCACTCTCCATCATCTTTGAAAAGTCATGGAGAACAGGCGAGGTGCCTGAGGACTGGAGAAAGGCCAATGTCACTCCAGTCTTCAAAAAGGGCAAGAAGGAGCACCCAGGAAACTGCAGCCCAGTCAACCTCACCTCCATCCCTGGAAAGGTGATGGAACAGCTCATCCTGGATGTCATCTCTAAACATGTAGAGGAAAAGAAGGTCATTCGGAGTGGTCAACATGGATTCACCAAGGGGAAATCATGCTTGACCAATCTGATAACCTTCTATGATGGAATGACTGACTGCATGGATGAGTGCAGTGGACATTGTCTACCTTGACTTCAGCAAAGCTTTTGACGCTGTCTCCCATAATATCCTCATAGGGAAGCTTAGGAAGTGTGGGTTAGATGAATGGACAGTAAGGTGGATTGAGAAATGGCTGAATGGCAGAGCTCAGAGGGTCGTGATTAGGGGCACAGAGTCCAGTTGGAGGCTTGTAACCAGCGGTGTTCCCCAGAGGTCAGTACTGGGTCCAGTCCTGTTGAATATATTCATCAATGACCTGGATGAGGGGATAGAGGGCACCCTCAGCAAGTGTGCTAATGACACAAAACTGGGAGGGGTGGCTGACACACCAGAAGGCTGTGCCACCATACAGCGAGACCTGGACAGGCTGGAGATTTGGGCAGAGAGGAATCTAATGAATTTCACCAAGGGCAAGCGTAGGGTCCCACACCTGGCGAGGAGTATACCCATGCATCAGTACACGTTAGAGGTTGACCTGCTGGAGAGCAGCTCTGTGGAAAGAGACCTGGGAGTCCCGGTGACAAGTAGACCATGAGCCAGCAATGTACCCTTGTGGCCAAGAAGGCCATCCTGGGGTGCATTAAAAAGAGCGTGGCCAGAAGGTCGAGGGAGGTTATCCTCTGAGGAGAAATAACTGGACTCCAGATGGTCCAATGTGAATCAACAGAAGCCGTTTATTAAGCACAGATCATCATCTTTTATACCCTGTGTTGTAGCCGTACATGCCACTTGCTTATTTCTGATTAGCTAGTTACACTGTCCACGCGCTGTCCATGCAGTTCATTCACACATCAGACTGGTTACAAGAATTCACATAGTAAATTGCTTAGTCATTAGCACAACATGTTTTCTACCTTCTCATTTTTCCCATTTTTCCCATGTACTAATTCCATCTTCTACCACCTGTTTTGCCCTTAATCTAATCTCTCATAGTAGGGAGGCTGGCTCACGTGACCATTTTCTCTCAGACACATTCCTACAATACCCCCTTTTTCTTCTTGAGCCAGCCAGACCTTATGCATGGCATTTTCTATCATGTCAGTCACTTTGCGGAGAACACACAAGGCTACCATAATCAATAATAATATAACCAAGAATAGCATGAGCCCTTGCTTTAGGAAGTCTGATAACCATCCCGTTATACCCCATGAGCTTAACCAATCATCGAAACCGTTTTTGACCGCTTTTAATTTGGACATGTTATCTTTCAGCTCCCGTAACTGCTTATGAATGGATGATGAGTGGTCGGAAAGGTTCATACAACACATACCTTCAAAATCTTCACATCCATGACCCTGAGCCAACAGCAAAAATCAATCATCACCCCTGTGGTGTCTCCACAAAAGTTCACTAGGGTCGTGTTAAATGTTGGGTAGACTGAATTGAATCCTGCTGTATTAAAAGAAGCTGAAATACCAAGGGTTCTCAATTTTGTGCTCAGCTGCAACTTCCAATCACAAGGATAAGCCTGACACTAATTCCCAGTGGCATCTTCAAATATCAGTACCCTTGCCCTTCTTTCTGCGCTGTAGATGACCGAACCTGTTGCTACAGTGACGTACTACCTGTTCCCACTAGTCCTCCGGAACCGACCAAACCTCTGGCAGTAGCACTGTGTAACAGCACTGTATGCCACACCTTGACCAATCCTTGTGAATGGTAGACTTCCCTAATCTCCTGTCGCTCAGCCAGCTCGTGTTGAGGTGAACCTGACTCTATGTACTCTATTGCAATAGCTAAATGAATTAAACCCGTCACCTTACTTAGTTCTTTATTAAAACACACAGCACACCGGATTTAAAACACACAGCACACCCTGTCACCTTACTTAACTCCTTATTAAAACACACAGCACACTGGAATTAAAATACACAGCACACCGGATTAAAAACAGACAGCATACCCTGTCACTTTACCTAATTCCTTATTAAAATACACAGCACACTAGAATTAAAATACACAGCACACCGGATTTAGAACACACAGCACACCGGGCCGCAGCACGTGGTCTTTCAAACCACCACCGGCCTCGACAATCCTCACAAGGCACAAGGATCTATGGGTCACAGTTCCACACCTAGGGCACTGCACTTCTTCAGCCCTCATCGTCGTTGTTGGTATTGTGGGGTAACTCATTCGAATCCGTCTGCTCAAACCAGGGCTTTATCCACTTGGCTGGTACCCATCTGGTTACGGCATCTGTAACAACACAGGCATATCCTCGACCCCAGGTTAATAGTCTACACGGTCCTTCCCACTTCCCCCTCACACTGTTTTTAACTGCTACCATGCCATTTTCCTGCCTAAAATCTCCCAGGTCTCTCTGCAGGCCTGCGCCGTGCCGCACGATTGGAGGTACAAGGCAGTGTTGAGGAAGGCGTAGGAAGTTCAGGATGTAAACGGCTTTGTTCAGTCGATCTACAGGACTCAGCCCTTGCTCTCCCCCTTTTTGTTTTTGAAGCAAATTTTTTAAAGACTGGTTCATGCGTTCCACTATGGCTTGACCCGTCGGAGAATGTGGTGTGCCAATCACATGTGTAATGCCCCACAGCTGTAGAAATACCTGTGTTGAACGGGCTACGTACCCTGGGCCATTATCAGTCTTTATCACACGCGGTACACCTAAGGCCGCAAGCGCGGATCGCAAATGCTTTTGTACGTGTTTACTAGATTCACCAGTCTGCGCAGTTGCCCAAATTGCAGTTGAATAACAGTCTACACTCAGGTGTATAAATTTCAGTTTTCCAAATTCTGACACATGGGTTACATCAGTCTGCCAGAACTCCAAAGGTCCATGCCCTCGGGGACTGATGCCTGGGTTGAAGTTAGGTATAAATGGTTGACAATCAGCACACGTTTGCACTATACCTCGGGCATCAGATTCCGAGATCCCGAATTGTCTGCGCAGCATTCGTGCAGATTGATGGAAGAATGTATGAGATGCCCGTGCCTGTGCAAACTTATATGGAGGTGGTGCGGCCCATGCAGGAGCCACAAGTTTATCAGCTTGTCTATTGCCCTCAGCTAAACCTTCTGGGAGCCCCAAATGGCTGCGAATATGGGTGATGAAATAAGGATCGTGCCGTTCATTGAGTAGTAGCAACAATTCATGGAGCAGGGTGAACAGCTGCTCATCTCTGACCTCCTTCAGCAAAGCACGCTCCATTCGTTGAACGATTCCAACCACATATAAGGAGTCACATACGATATTAATACCTCCTTTTGTCCACCTGCAAACACTTCCAGTACAGCACGTAATTCTAGCTTTTGTGTGGACCCTTTACAGTCCGTGATCACAATATCATGCCATTTATTGTCCATGTACCATGTTATTGCTGCTTTCTGCGTCTTTGGCCGTACGCAGGCCTCTGCTCGTAGATCTGCCACATCTCCCCCTTTTTTGTTTAACACCAGACCATTTATTAACAAGGTCCCCATGACTTGTGCTTCTGCTCGTTGTGACGCTCTTAGCAGGTTATATACTAAACACAATTAAAAACAAAATCAAAAAGAACCCTGCTAAGGCAATAAATACCCAGATTCCTAAATTTAGCCCAGAAAGCCAATTTCTTTGGATTTACCCACGAGAAATCCTTTTGTAATATTTCAAATACTTTGTGGTTCATTAAGTCTTGAATCTTTAGTATTTGAGCTTTTAGCTGATCATGTAAAGGACGAATATTTTGTTGCAACGACATGTCAAATTGTGATAACCAAGGGTCAAGGTCATCCTTTTTGATGGGGACATGTATGTGGCTTGGATCCATTCCAGAAAGCTGGCGACAGCACAAACGACCCTGGGAAAACAATCGTGGTAACATTTCAATCATCATAGTTAATGGTTTTGAAAAGGTATGTGGCAAAAATACCCACTCTAATGCAGTCAGGCTCTTTGTGAGTGCATCATCCCACTGTCCTATCAGGGCATGTCCTGGTTCCGGTGGGGATAGGGTTAACTTTTCCTGGTATTCCATGCCATGTGAGCCACGCCCACCCTGAGCTGCCGGGGGAGGGGGCAGGAAGTTGCTGCTTAAAAGCAGGCTGGGGCGTCCCGGGTCCGGCCGGTCGGCGAGCGGCGGGGAGCGGTGGTTCCGTAATCGCGTTTGTATATTCCCCTATCCGTGGTGGTGGTGTTGTTGTTGTTGTTTGCATGTTCCCTTTGCTGTTCTGTTAAACTGCCTTTGTCCCAACCCAAGAGTCTTGCCTTTTCTTACGATCCTTCCTGTATTAGGAAGGCACGTGCGAGCGGCACGTGGTTCTTTGTTGCCATCTGAGGCTAAACCACGACAGTCCTTTTTGGCGCCCAACGTGGGGCTTGAAGGGTTGAGATAACGACAGAATCCAACTAGAACGTGGAAAAAACGGTTTTGGTTTTTTTTTTTTCTTGTATGCATTTATTTTATTAGGTAAGTAGTCACTGGTCATCATGTTGCTTGGTTTGTTCTCATGGCTGTGTTACATAAATTCCTATATGGCTTATGTACTCCCTGCGATGCTGTTTACCATGTCTGGAAGAGGGATGAGGATTATCATTCTGCTGTCCTGTGCGATATCTGTTTATGATATGATAACATCACTGTTGAGATGGTTATTTTGGGGTGTTTATGTGGTTTTGTTGTCCTGTCCGTACATTGGACACCGTCTCTCAGAATTTGTTAATAGTTTCCCCAGCCCTTTTGCCTCCCTTTTCTCCTTCGGGTCAGGTATGACAGCTTTTGAGAATCTTGAATATCCTTGGGATACTCAAACTAGTGTGTTCCTAGTGCTATGTCTCCTGAATACGTTCCAGGTCTTGTTTAGGGTTAAGCGACTATTTAAGACTACCACCCGGAGATCTGCTCCGAGGCTGGATAGTCAGGGGTGGCATGGCATGTGGGAGAGCATGGGCAGGTACCTAGAGAACTACTCGCCTCCAATGGTCTGGGACTTCACCCCTGAACAATTACAGGACCCTGATAAAGTGGTAGAATATTTGAAGGGAAAATGTTGTGGCTATTCTAGAGAGGCACAACTCACCGTGCTGTGCTGGGCCCTGGCCAGTATCTACCAGGCACTGCTCAGAATTATGAAGCACCCTCAAGGGGAAGAGATGGAAACCAGACCGGCGGCTGCTGCAGCCCCTGCGGCAGCCACTGCCACTGAACCAGAGAACCAACCCGTGCCAGTATCAGTTGCCCCCATACAGAAGAAGAAGTACACAAAGAAATCAGTTCGCTTAGTAAGAGATGATGATGAACCAGGGCCATCACGAGAGCAGGAGGAAGAGGCAGAACCAGAGATAATTACTCGATCCCTATCCTTGAGTGAGCTGCGGGATATGCGAAAAGATTTCAGCCGACTTTCAGGCGAGCACACTGTCACCTGGCTGCTCCGGTGCTGGGATAATGGGGCCAGTAGCCTGGAATTAGAGGGTAGGGAGGCCAGGCAGCTGGGATCCCTGTCTAGGGAAGGCGGCATTGACAAGGCGATTGGGAAAAAGACCCAAGCCCTCAGCCTCTGGAAACGACTCCTGTTAGGCGTGAGGGAGAGGTACCCCTTCAGTGAGGATGTTGTATGTCAGCCAAGCAAGTGGACTACCATGGAAAGAGGTATCCAGTACCTGAGAGAATTAGCCGTGCGGGAGATGATTTATTATGACTTGGACAATGCCGACTTACCCACAGACCCTGATGAGGTGCGATGCACAAGGCCCATGTGGCGGAAGTTTGTACGGAGCGCACCATCGTCATATGCCAACTCCCTGGCAGTAATGGAATGGAAAGGTGAAGAGGGACCAACGGTGGATGAGGTAGCTGGCCGGCTCCGGCGATATGAAGAAAGTCTCTCTTCCCCCCTTGTCTCAGCTGTGGAGAAACTGTCGCGGAAGGTCCAGCAACTTGAAGAGAATATGTTCTACTCCCCACCTGCACGGGCCAGCATCTCAGCTATTAGAAGCAGGCATTTCCCCACTCAAGAGAGAGAGTACAGAGGGTACACACCACGAGGCACCCTGTGGTTCTACCTGCGGGACCACGGAGAGGACATGAGGAAGTGGGATGGACGACCTACTTCGATCCTGCGGACACGGGTACAGGAGTTGCAAGGAAGGACAACCACAAAAGGGGATCCCTCCAGGAAAAGTGCCGCCCCAGTTTCCAGTGGGCCGTTCCCCAGACAAAGCAGAAGGCCTGATCTTGCTTCTGATCCTCTTGAAGGAACTTCCAAGTCATTTCTGCAAGAAGTGAGTAATGGATACTATGACGAGTATTAGGGGGGCCCTGCCTCCGGCCAGGTGGAGGAAAGGGACAACCGGGTTTATTGGACGGTGTGGATTCGATGGCCTGGCACATCAGACCCACAGGAGTATAAGGCTCTAGTGGACACGGGTGCGCAGTGTACTTTAATACCATCCAACTACAGAGGGGCAGAACCCATTTGTATTTCTGGGGTGACAGGGGGATCCCAAGAGTTGACTGTACTGGAGGCAGAAGTGAGCCTAACTGGGAATGAGTGGCAAAAGCATCCCATTGTGACTGGCCCAGAGGCTCCATGCATCCTTGGTATAGATTACCTCAGGAGAGGGTATTTTAAGGACCCAAAAGGGTACCGCTGGGCCTTTGGCATAGCTGCTTTGGAGACAGAGGAAGTTAAACAGTTGTCTGCCTTGCCTGGTCTCTCGGAGGATTCTTCTGTTGTGGGGTTGTTGAGGGTCAAAGAACAACAGGTGCCGATTGCTACCACAACGGTGCATCGGCGGCAGTATCGCACTAACCGAGACTCTCTGATTCCCATCCATGAGCTGATTCGTCAACTAGAGGTTCAAGGAGTGATCAGCAAGACTCGCTCACCCTTTAACAGTCCCATATGGCCGGTGCGAAAATCTAATGGAGAGTGGAGGCTAACTGTAGACTATCGTGGTCTGAATGAAGTCACGCCACCGCTGAGTGCTGCCGTGCTGGACATGCTAGAACTCCAGTACGAACTGGAGTCCAAGGCAGCCAAGTGGTATGCCACGATTAATATAGCGAATGCATTCTTCTCAATCCCTTTGGCAGCAGAGTGCAGGCCACAGTTTGCTTTCACTTGGAGGGGCGTCCAATACACCTGGAATCGACTGCCCCAGGGGTGGAAACACAGCCCCACCATTTGCCATGGACTGATCCAGACTGCACTGGAACAGGGTGAAGCTCCAGAACATCTGCAGTACATTGATGACATCATTGTGTGGGGAAACACAGCAGAAGAAGTTTTTGAGAAAGGGAGTAAAATAGTCCAAATCCTTCTGAACGCTGGTTTTGCTATAAAGCGAAGTAAGGTCAAGGGACCTGCGCAGGAGATCCAGTTTTTAGGAATAAAATGGCAAGATGGATGCCGTCAGATCCCAATGGATGTGATCAACAAAATAGCAGCTATGTCTCCACCAACTAGTAAAAAGGAAACACAGGCTTTCTTAGGTATTGTGGGTTTTTGGAGAATGCATATCCCAGATTACAGTCAAATTGTAAGCCCTCTGTATCAAGTAACCCGGAAGAAGAATGATTTTAAATGGGGTCCTGAGCAACGACAAGCTTTTGAACAAATCAAACAGGAAATAGTCCATGCAGTGGCCCTGGGGCCAGTCCGGGCAGGACAAGATGTTAAAAATGTGCTCTATACCGCAGCCGGGGAGAACGGCCCTACCTGGAGCCTCTGGCAGAAAGCACCAGGGGAGACTCGAGGTCGACCCCTAGGGTTTTGGAGTCGTGGATACAGAGGATCCGAAGCCCGCTACACTCCAACAGAAAAAGAGATATTGGCAGCATATGAAGGGGTTTGAGCTGCTTCGGAAGTAGTTGGTACAGAAGCACAGCTCCTCTTAGCACCTCGACTGCCGGTGCTGGGTTGGATGTTCAAAGAAAGGGTCCCCACCACACATCATGCAACCGATGCTACATGGAGTAAGTGGATTGCACTGATCACGCAGCGAACTCGAATGGGAAACCCCAGTCGCCCAGGAATTCTGGAAGTGATCATGGACTGGCCAGAAGGCAAGGATTTCGGAATGTCACCAGAGGAGGAGGTGACGCGTGCAGAAGAGGCCCCACCATATAATAAACTGCCAGAAAATGAGAAGAAATATGCCCTGTTCACTGATGGGTCCTGCCGTATTGTGGGAAAGCATCGAAAGTGGAAGGCTGCTGTGTGGAGTCCTACACGACGGGTTGCAGAAGCCAGTGAGGGACAGGGTGAATCGAGCCAGTTTGCAGAGGTGAAGGCTATTCAGCTGGCTTTGGACATTGCTGAGCGAGAAAAATGGCCAGTACTTTATCTCTACACTGACTCATGGATGGTGGCAAATGCTCTGTGGGGGTGGTTACAGCAGTGGAAGCAGGGCAACTGGCAGCGCAGAGGCAAACCCATCTGGGCTGCTGAACTGTGGAAAGATATTGCTGCCCGAATAGAGAATCTGGTTGTGAAAGTACGCCATGTAGATGCCCATGTACCGAAGAATCGGGCCACGGAGGAACATCAGAACAACCAGCAGGTGGATCGGGCCGCTAGGATTGAAGTGGCTCAAGTGGATCTGGACTGGCAACATAAGGGTGAACTATTCATAGCTCGGTGGGCCCATGACTCCTCAGGCCATCAAGGGAGAGATGCGACATATAGATGGGCTCGTGACCGAGGGGTGGACTTGACCATGGACACTATTGCACAGGTCATCCATGAATGTGAGACATGCGCTGCGATCAAACAAGCCAAGCGTGTGAAGCCTCTTTGGTATGGAGGGCGATGGCTGAAATACAAATATGGGGAGGCCTGGCAGATTGATTATATCACACTGCCACAAACCCATCAAGGCAAGCGCTATGTGCTCACAATGGTGGAAGCAACCACCGGATGGCTGGAAACATACCCTGTGCCCCATGCCACTGCCCGGAACACTATCCTGGGCCTTGAAAAGCAAGTCCTGTGGCGACATGGTACCCCAGAGAGAATTGAGTCGGACAACGGGACTCATTTCCGAAATAGCCTCATAGACACCTGGGCCAAAGAGCATGGTATCGAGTGGGTGTATCACATCCCCTATCACGCACCAGCCTCTGGGAAGATAGAACGATACAATGGACTGTTAAAAACTACACTGAGAGCAATGGGTGGTGGGACTTTCAAACACTGGGATACACATTTAGCAAAAGCTACCTGGCTAGTTAACACCAGGGGATCTAACAATCGGGCTGGCCCTGCCCAATCAAAACTTCCACGTACTGTAGAAGGGGATAAAGTCCCCGTAGTGCATATGAAGAATATGCTAGGGAAGACAGTCTGGGTTAGTCCTGCCTCAGGCAAAGGCAAACCCATCCGTGGGATTGCTTTTGCCCAAGGACCTGGGTGCACTTGGTGGGTGATGCGGCAGGATGGGGAAGTCCGATGTGTACCTCATGGGGATCTGATTTTGGGCGAGAATAGCCAATGAATCAGATTGTGTGCTGTTAATTGATAAGTAACACTGTCACTGTATGTCCTCATTGCTATAATTGCTATCAGTTGTACTACAAGTAAGGCACAGGGATGATGGGATAAGAACTGATCTCAGCAGCTGGCGCCCAGCAGTTTCCTCAAGATCTACATCTTCAGCCCACGGACTGCGTGCATGAGCCACACCAGGTGCACCAGTCACAAGCTCCGAAAAATACAGCATGCAACAGACGAGCACCACCCAGCATCTCACCTGCCCTGAGAGACTGTTCTAACAGATGGAGCCCAAAGCCGTGGATTAAAAGAACTCAACGGACACTTTGGAGGGATGACCCATAAACTAAGGGCATTATATGTGTGTGTATATATATATATATAACAGGGAAAAGTGGTGGCAATTCATTGGAACCTGCTGGGCATGGCATAGATGGTATGGAATAAGGGGTGGATAATGTCCTGGTTCCGGTGGGGATAGGGTTAACTTTTCCTGGTATTCCATGCCATGTGAGCCACGCCCACCCTGAGCTGCCGGGGGAGGGGGCAGGAAGTTGCTGCTTAAAAGCGGGCTGGGGCGTCCCGGGTCCGGCCGGTCGGCGAGCGGCGGGGAGCGGCGGTTCCGTAATCGCGTTTGTATATTCCCCTATCCGTGGTGGTGGTGTTGTTGTTGTTGTTTGCATGTTCCCTTTGCTGTTCTGTTAAACTGCCTTTGTCCCAACCCAAGAGTCTTGCCTTTTCTTACGATCCTTCCTGTATTAGGAAGGCACGTGCGAGCGGCACGTGGTTCTTTGTTGCCATCTGAGGCTAAACCACGACAGTCCTTTTTGGCGCCCAACGTGGGGCTTGAAGGGTTGAGATAACGACAGAATCCAACTAGAACGTGGAAAAAACGGTTTTGGTTTTTTTTTTTTCTTGTATGCATTTATTTTATTAGGTAAGTAGTCACTGGTCATCATGTTGCTTGGTTTGTTCTCATGGCTGTGTTACATAAATTCCTATATGGCTTATGTACTCCCTGCGATGCTGTTTACCATGTCTGGAAGAGGGATGAGGATTATCATTCTGCTGTCCTGTGCGATATCTGTTTATGATATGATAACATCACTGTTGAGATGGTTATTTTGGGGTGTTTATGTGGTTTTGTTGTCCTGTCCGTACATTGGACACCGTCTCTCAGAATTTGTTAATAGTTTCCCCAGCCCTTTTGCCTCCCTTTTCTCCTTCGGGTCAGGTATGACAGCTTTTGAGAATCTTGAATATCCTTGGGATACTCAAACTAGTGTGTTCCTAGTGCTATGTCTCCTGAATACGTTCCAGGTCTTGTTTAGGGTTAAGCGACTATTTAAGACTACCACCCGGAGATCTGCTCCGAGGCTGGATAGTCAGGGGTGGCATGGCATGTGGGAGAGCATGGGCAGGTACCTAGAGAACTACTCGCCTCCAATGGTCTGGGACTTCACCCCTGAACAATTACAGGACCCTGATAAAGTGGTAGAATATTTGAAGGGAAAATGTTGTGGCTATTCTAGAGAGGCACAACTCACCGTGCTGTGCTGGGCCCTGGCCAGTATCTACCAGGCACTGCTCAGAATTATGCAGCACCCTCAAGGGGAAGAGATGGAAACCAGACCGGCGGCTGCTGCAGCCCCTGCGGCGGCCCCTGTGGCTGCTGCAGCCCCCGTGGTAGCCACTGCCACTGAACCAGAGAACCAACCCGTGCCGGTATCAGTTGCCCCCATACAGAAGAAGAAGTACACAAAGAAATCAGTTCGCTTAGTAAGAGATGATGATGAACCAGGGCCATCACGAGAGCAGGAGGAAGAGGCAGAACCAGAGATAATTACTCGATCCCTATCCTTGAGTGAGCTGCGGGATATGCGAAAAGATTTCAGCCGACTTTCAGGCGAGCACACTGTCACCTGGCTGCTCCGGTGCTGGGATAATGGGGCCAGTAGCCTGGAATTAGAGGGTAGGGAGGCCAGGCAGCTGGGATCCCTGTCTAGGGAAGGCGGCATTGACAAGGCGATTGGGAAAAAGACCCAAGCCCTCAGCCTCTGGAAACGACTCCTGTTAGGCGTGAGGGAGAGGTACCCCTTCAGTGAGGATGTTGTATGTCAGCCAAGCAAGTGGACTACCATGGAAAGAGGTATCCAGTACCTGAGAGAATTAGCCGTGCGGGAGATGATTTATTATGACTTGGACAATGCCGACTTACCCACAGACCCTGATGAGGTGCGATGCACAAGGCCCATGTGGCGGAAGTTTGTACGGAGCGCACCATCGTCATATGCCAACTCCCTGGCAGTAATGGAATGGAAAGGTGAAGAGGGACCAACGGTGGATGAGGTAGCTGGCCGGCTCCGGCGATATGAAGAAAGTCTCTCTTCCCCCCTTGTCTCAGCTGTGGAGAAACTGTCGCGGAAGGTCCAGCAACTTGAAGAGAATATGTTCTACTCCCCACCTGCACGGGCCAGCATCTCAGCTATTAGAAGCAGGCATTTCCCCACTCAAGAGAGAGAGTACAGAGGGTACACACCACGAGGCACCCTGTGGTTCTACCTGCGGGACCACGGAGAGGACATGAGGAAGTGGGATGGACGACCTACTTCGATCCTGCGGACACGGGTACAGGAGTTGCAAGGAAGGACAACCACAAAAGGGGATCCCTCCAGGAAAAGTGCCGCCCCAGTTTCCAGTGGGCCGTTCCCCAGACAAAGCAGAAGGCCTGATCTTGCTTCTGATCCTCTTGAAGGAACTTCCAAGTCATTTCTGCAAGAAGTGAGTAATGGATACTATGACGAGTATTAGGGGGGCCCTGCCTCCGGCCAGGTGGAGGAAAGGGACAACCGGGTTTATTGGACGGTGTGGATTCGATGGCCTGGCACATCAGACCCACAGGAGTATAAGGCTCTAGTGGACACGGGTGCGCAGTGTACTTTAATACCATCCAACTACAGAGGGGCAGAACCCATTTGTATTTCTGGGGTGACAGGGGGATCCCAAGAGTTGACTGTACTGGAGGCAGAAGTGAGCCTAACTGGGAATGAGTGGCAAAAGCATCCCATTGTGACTGGCCCAGAGGCTCCATGCATCCTTGGTATAGATTACCTCAGGAGAGGGTATTTTAAGGACCCAAAAGGGTACCGCTGGGCCTTTGGCATAGCTGCTTTGGAGACAGAGGAAGTTAAACAGTTGTCTGCCTTGCCTGGTCTCTCGGAGGATTCTTCTGTTGTGGGGTTGTTGAGGGTCGAAGAACAACAGGTGCCGATTGCTACCACAACGGTGCATCGGCGGCAGTATCGCACTAACCGAGACTCTCTGATTCCCATCCATGAGCTGATTCGTCAACTAGAGATTCAAGGAGTGATCAGCAAGACTCGCTCACCCTTTAACAGTCCCATATGGCCGGTGCGAAAATCTAATGGAGAGTGGAGGCTAACTGTAGACTATCGTGGTCTGAATGAAGTCACGCCACCGCTGAGTGCTGCCGTGCCGGACATGCTAGAACTCCAGTACGAACTGGAGTCCAAGGCAGCCAAGTGGTATGCCACGATTGATATAGCGAATGCATTCTTCTCAATCCCTTTGGCAGCAGAGTGCAGGCCACAGTTTCCTTTCACTTGGAGGGGCGTCCAATACACCTGGAATCGACTGCCCCAGGGGTGGAAACACAGCCCCACCATTTGCCATGGACTGATCCAGACTGCACTGGAACAGGGTGAAGCTCCAGAACATCTGCAGTACATTGATGACATCATTGTATGGGGAAACACAGCAGAAGAAGTTTTTGAGAAAGGGAGTAAAATAGTCCAAATCCTTCTGAACGCTGGTTTTGCTATAAAGCGAAGTAAGGTCAAGGGACCTGCGCAGGAGATCCAGTTTTTAGGAATAAAATGGCAAGATGGACGCCGTCAGATCCCAATGGATGTGATCAACAAAATAGCAGCTATGTCTCCACCAACTAGTAAAAAGGAAACACAGGCTTTCTTAGGTATTGTGGGTTTTTGGAGAATGCATATCCCAGATTACAGTCAAATTGTAAGCCCTCTGTATCAAGTAACCCGGAAGAAGAATGATTTTAAATGGGGTCCTGAGCAACGACAAGCTTTTGAACAAATCAAACAGGAAATAGTCCATGCAGTGGCCCTGGGGCCAGTCCGGGCAGGACAAGATGTTAAAAATGTGCTCTATACCGCAGCCGGGGAGAACGGCCCTACCTGGAGCCTCTGGCAGAAAGCACCAGGGGAGACTCGAGGTCGACCCCTAGGGTTTTGGAGTCGTGGATACAGAGGATCCGAAGCCCGCTACACTCCAACAGAAAAAGAGATATTGGCAGCATATGAAGGGGTTCGAGCTGCTTCGGAAGTAGTTGGTACAGAAGCACAGCTCCTCTTAGCACCTCGACTGCCGGTGCTGGGTTGGATGTTCAAAGAAAGGGTCCCCACCACACATCATGCAACCGATGCTACATGGAGTAAGTGGATTGCACTGATCACGCAGCGAACTCGAATGGGAAACCCCAGTCGCCCAGGAATTCTGGAAGTGATCATGGACTGGCCAGAAGGCAAGGATTTCGGAATGTCACCAGAGGAGGAGGTGACGCGTGCAGAAGAGGCCCCACCATATAATAAACTGCCAGAAAATGAGAAGAAATATGCCCTGTTCACTGATGGGTCCTGCCGTATTGTGGGAAAGCATCGAAAGTGGAAGGCTGCTGTGTGGAGTCCTACACGACGGGTTGCAGAAGCCAGTGAGGGACAGGGTGAATCGAGCCAGTTTGCAGAGGTGAAGGCTATTCAGCTGGCTTTGGACATTGCTGAGCGAGAAAAATGGCCAGTACTTTATCTCTACACTGACTCATGGATGGTGGCAAATGCTCTGTGGGGGTGGTTACAGCAGTGGAAGCAGGGCAACTGGCAGCGCAGAGGCAAACCCATCTGGGCTGCTGAACTGTGGAAAGATATTGCTGCCCGAATAGAGAATCTGGTTGTGAAAGTACGCCATGTAGATGCCCATGTACCGAAGAATCGGGCCACGGAGGAACATCAGAACAACCAGCAGGTGGATCGGGCCGCTAGGATTGAAGTGGCTCAAGTGGATCTGGACTGGCAACGTAAGGGTGAACTATTCATAGCTCGGTGGGCCCATGACTCCTCAGGCCATCAAGGGAGAGATGCGACATATAGATGGGCTCCTCGTGACCGAGGGGTGGACTTGACCATGGACACTATTGCACAGGTCATCCATGAATGTGAGACATGCGCTGCGATCAAACAAGCCAAGCGTTTGAAGCCTCTTTGGTATGGAGGGCGATGGCTGAAATACAAATATGGGGAGGCCTGGCAGATTGATTATATCACACTGCCACAAACCCGTCAAGGCAAGCGCTATGTGCTCACAATGGTGGAAGCAACCACCGGATGGCTGGAAACATACCCTGTGCCCCATGCCACTGCCCGGAACACTATCCTGGGCCTTGAAAAGCAAGTCCTGTGGCGACATGGTACCCCAGAGAGAATTGAGTCGGACAACGGGACTCATTTCCGAAATAGCCTCATAGACACCTGGGCCAAAGAGCATGGTATCGAGTGGGTGTATCACATCCCCTATCACGCACCAGCCTCTGGGAAGATAGAACGATACAATGGACTGTTAAAAACTACACTGAGAGCAATGGGTGGTGGGACTTTCAAACACTGGGATACACATTTAGCAAAAGCTACCTGGCTAGTTAACACCAGGGGATCTAACAATCGGGCTGGCCCTGCCCAATCAAAACTTCCACGTACTGTAGAAGGGGATAAAGTCCCCGTAGTGCATATGAAGAATATGCTAGGGAAGACAGTCTGGGTTAGTCCTGCCTCAGGCAAAGGCAAACCCATCCGTGGGATTGCTTTTGCCCAAGGACCTGGGTGCACTTGGTGGGTGATGCGGCAGGATGGGGAAGTCCGATGTGTACCTCATGGGGATCTGATTTTGGGCGAGAATAGCCAATGAATCAGATTGTGTGCTGTTAATTGATAAGTAACACTGTCACTGTATGTCCTCATTACTATAATTGCTATCAGTTGTACTACAAGTAAGGCACAGGGATGATGGGATAAGAACTGATCTCAGCAGCTGGCGCCCAGCAGTTTCCTCAAGATCTACATCTTCAGCCCACGGACTGCGTGCATGAGCCACACCAGGTGCACCAGTCGCAAGCTCCGAAAAATACAGCATGCAACAGACCAGCACCACCCAGCATCTCACCTGCCCTGAGAGACTGTTCTAACAGATGGAGCCCAAAGCCGTGGATTAAAAGAACTCAACGGACACTTTGGAGGGATGACCCATAAACTAAGGGCATTATATGTGTGTATATATATATATATATAACAGGGGAAAGTGGTGGCAATTCATTGGAACCTGCTGGGCATGGCATAGATGGTATGGAATAAGGGGTGGATAATGTCCTGTTTCCGGTGGGGATAGGGTTAACTTTTCCTGGTATTCCATGCCATGTGAGCCACGCCCACCCTGAGCTGCCGGGGGAGGGGGCAGGAAGTTGCTGCTTAAAAGCAGGCTGGGGCGTCCCGGGTCCGGCCGGTCGGCGAGCGGCGGGGAGCGGCGGTTCCGTAATCGCGTTTGTATATTCCCCTATCCGTGGTGGTGGTGGTGTTGTTGTTGTTTGCATGTTCCCTTTGCTGTTCTGTTAAACTGCCTTTGTCCCAACCCAAGAGTCTTGCCTTTTCTTACGATCCTTCCTGTATTAGGAAGGCACGTGCGAGCGGCACGTGGTTCTTTGTTGCCATCTGAGGCTAAACCACGACAGGGCATAAAGTTGAAATTCTTGTAGGAAGGTGTTCAATGCGTCTTGCAGCAGTAGTAGACTATATCTTATCTTGCAACATGCTGTAATGCCTTCTGAGCTGTTGGGGTTACTGAACATAGAACTTATGGGGGGGGGCGGGGGCAGACACAGTGCTTCAGGGCATCCCCTGTATCTTCAAAGTGCGCCCATGTCTCTCTCCCCCTCGCTCATGTCTCTCTCCCCCTCCCTGACCCGAGACAGCCCCCTTATATCCTGCACTGGATTGAGTGGAGAAGTACAGGCTAGAGTCGCTGCATGCATGGCCAGTGCACGCAGCAAGTCCCACCAGACTCTCCTGCACTGGATTGAGTAGAAAAGTACAGGCCAGAGTCGCTGCATGTGTGGCCAGTGTATGCAGCGAGTCTCACCAAACTCATGATTCAGCTTTGCTAACAGCGGCTGTCTGATATGTGACTACATTGTTGTGATCCCTTCTTGTTATCTTCTTCTGTGAAGGTCAGGTTCTCATGGATACACACATAGTTTTTAGAGCAACATATTCTACAACTCATACAAGGGTACGATGCAAAGCGGCATCTACAACTGATCGTATAATGCTTATTAAACACGGCAAACAGCATACTAAACATAACAGACAAATTCCTTCCACACAGGCAATGAGTATAATTTGCTTCAACCAACCCCACCCCCAAGTCCATCCAGCAAAGAGATTTCACCCAGTGGTCTCCACAAGTTGCTGGTTCGGTCGGTGCAGTTCCTGCAGCTGGGCATGGATGCATTTGGAGTGGTCACTTAGATTCATACAATACAGTCCTTTAAAATCTTGACAACCATGTCTGTGAGCTGAAAGCAAAAAATCAATAGCAGTTCTGTTTTGCAGCATCGCATATCGAATACTATCTACATCTAGCAATAACTCAGAAATAGCTGGACTAGTAGCATTGTTAAACTTATCCTTGGCAGCAAGAGAGTCCTTGTTATCACGAATCCTTGGCAGCAAAAGAGTCCTTGTTAGCTAGAGCGCATGCGGACTCCCTGTTCTTGCTGGTGCTGTGCTTTGATCTTCTTCCACAACAGGCCAAGATTCTCAAGCAGCTAGATAAGGTGTCTGTGAGTCCATTACAGGCTTATGTCATCCAAATGTTTTTCTTGCCAGCACCCAAGACTGAATAACAATTGGTGTGATATATGTGTTTTCCAGCACCCAGGTGCGAGTCCCTTGAGTGTATTTACAGTCCTCCTTGCCGATCTTCCATTGCTTTCCCATATTCCACCCCCTTGCTCAAGAGACCGCTTCTGCTGGGGTTCATTTTAGTCTCGCAGGGTATAACACAGAGCAATCTACTAAGGCATGCAATAACATAGACACATATAGGAAAAAACCAAAAACATATCTCTATGGTACTGCTTTGAATCAGGTGTCCTATTTCTCTTTTTCTGATGCTTTCTCGTAATGCATATGGCATACTTTTGTGCTAACGTGGCACATTTCCCATCTAATTGTTCCTGTTTGGTTTCTTTTCTTTTTCTTTTTTTTTTTCTCTTTTTTTTCTTTTTTCTTTTTTCTTTTTTTTTCTTTTTTGTTTTTTCTTTTTTCTGTTTTTTTTCTGTTTTTTTTTTTTCCTTCCGTCACTTACGGCTGACATAAAAGTCTGCCTTTGCAACAAGAGCTCAGTTTCTCATTTTTCCTTAAGTTTCTCATTTTCCTACAGAGCATCCTATAGATTTTGGCTCAACTCCTTTTCCCAATCAACCATGACCTTATAGACAAACAACAAACAACCAGAGATACGCCCTGCACGGGCAAGCCGTTCCCGAGAGTGTAAGCGTGTCGGCTGGTGAAAACTCCCCCAATATTTCAGGACTTCCATCGGTTCTACGGCCCATCCTGGTGTATCTACCTGGGGCGCGCTCACCTTATGTCTAAACATTGTGTATATACAAACTTCTTCACTTGACGGAGTGTCAGCCCTAGTTGCATACGAGAACAGTACCACACCGGGCAGAACACCTGCTCAAGTGGAGTCACCTAACGACACTGCACACAACAAAAAACAAACAGTAGCACACATGCTGATCAGCAGGTATAAGCTGGCGCCCACACACACTTACACAGCAGACATACAAAACCAGCACTTCTATCTCAGGGAGACGACTGGGGAGGGGAGGGGGCGTGGGGGTGGGCAATGGCAGGAGCAAACAGCTCCGGCTCTGTCCTTCTCTGCTGACATTCTGCCTCCTCCATCGGCCTCAGGTGGAGCAGAGGGGATCAGCAGGGGATTGTCCCAGACCTTCGGACCTGGCCTGTTCGATCCCCCTCCCGTGGGTTGTAATGCTGCAAAAGCCCCGGCTGCCGTGGCTCGCTCCGCCTTCATGTCTTGTAAGGTCGATAACACCAACCACCATGTCGTCGCTAACGGTGATGCCTCTTTGTCTCCTTTACTTATCACTTCCCACAGTTTTTTCCCAACAGCCTCCCATATTTCTGGTTTAAAAGCTGTCTGGGGCTCTGGTGCAAATCCGTTCCCTCTGCACCAGGTTAACAACCTTCGGAGCATACGCTCATCGTATTTCACCCCTCTCTTAGAGAGGATATGCAGAAGAAGTCTTAATACAGCCCCTTCTTCTTTTGTTACTTGTTGCCCCATCTCCTGCCCCGGCTGCTCACCTCTCTCTGGGTGTCCGTGGCTACATCGTCTGTTTATTCCGGATTGCCGCCCAATCCACCTGGTCTCAGTCCAGCTGAGCCGTCCTCCAGCCGATGGATCTCCTTCTGGGTCTTCCGCCCCTCGCATTCCGTTGCTCAAGCCAAGCGCCAATCGGGATCACGTCGGGGTCACCATCTGAGGAGAAATAACTGGACTCCAGACGATCCAATGTGAAACAACCGAAGCCGTTTATTAAGCACAGATCATCATCTTTTATACCCTGTGTTGTAGCCGTACATGCCACTTGCTTATTTCTAATTAGTTAGTTACACTGTCCACGCGCTGTCCATGCAGTTCATTCACCGATCAGATTGGTTACAAGAATTCACACAGTAAATAGCTTAGTCATTAGCACAACATGTTTTCTACCTTCTCAGTTCCCGTTTTTCCCATGTACTAATTCCATCTTCTACCACCTGTTTTGCCCTTAATCTAATCTCTCATAGTAGGGAGGCTGGCTCATATGACCATTTTCTCTCAGACACATTCCTACAGTCCTCTCCCTCTACTCTGCCCTGGTGAGGCTGCACCTGGAGTACTGTGTCCAGTTCTGGGCTCCCCAGTTCAAGAAGGACAGGGAACTACTGGAGAGAGCCCAGCGGAGGGCTACAAAGAGGATCAAGGGACTGGAGCATCTCTCTTATGAGGAAAGGCTGAGAGGCCAGGGTCTGTTTAGCCTGGAGAAGAGAAGACTGAGAGGAGACCTCATCAATGCTTATAAATATCTAAAGGTTGAGTGTCAAGAGGATGGGGTCAGACTCTTCTCAGTGGTGCCCAGTGACAGGACAACGGGCAACAGACACAAGCTGGAACACAGGAAATTCCATATCAACGTAAAGAAAAGCTTTGAGGGTGGCAGAGCACTGGGAGAGGCTGCCCAGAGAGGCTGTGCAGTCTCCTTCTCTGGAGATATTCAAAACCTGCCTGGATGTGTTCCTGTCCAACCTGCTCTAGGTGAACCTGCTTTGGCAGGGGGATTGGAGTAGATAATCTCCAAAAGTCCCCTCCAACCCCTACCATTCTGTGATTCTGTGATTTCCTTGCTGATAGAAGCGAGATTGGAAGGAAATGATTAGAAGGATTGTGAGTGATCAGTGCAATCACTGAGACACCAAAAGTTTTGCAGATGCCTTATATAAAGGGGGTGAAGTTAAACTCTGTTTTTGTTCAGGAGAGAAATAGTGTTTCTAGGGTACAGTGCATGTAGTGGTAGGTGAAGGAGGACACATGGATCTCAGAAATGAAAGAGGACATATGAATGTCACTCAAAATAACTTAGTTCTTTCTGTTGATAATATCTTCCATATAACCAACTCAGACACATAGACTGCCAAGTTAGCTGAAATGAACTCCACGCTAATTTGCATTGAACTGAGTTGCTGACAATCTCCCAAGCCTCTTAAAGTCTGCATGGCAGGAGAATGCCAAAATCCCATAAAACTAAACAAAATTGAGCACATGGAGTCAGAAGTAATCTCAAGAAAAAGAAACAGATACAACTTATAAAGTCACGTAGTCAAACCTTCAGCTAATGCAGTACTGTTTCCCCAAGATTTACTGCTTAATTTGCTGGTATTTCAAAGCAACCAAAAAAGCTTTGAGTCTCAGCTTTTATAGTTCCTGGCCTGTATGATGGTGCTTAGGGAGAACTTTCTATGGATATATAGTCCCCAATTACTGGATTTTATTTATTTATTTATTACTATTTTTTTTATTTTTCCTTACTGTGTAATTAATTCTGAATGCCTTGTGCAATTTTTCCTTCTCATGCCATCACTTCTCTTTATGGAATTACCTAAATTCTTATAGTTAATCAGGAAAAAGATTGATGAAATGAGTTATCTTTGCATTTGTTCATGGAATGAGTAAGTTCAAACACACACAAAGAAATTCCTTACTGGTCCTGAACACTTTTATTTATAAATGACAGGTCACTTACTTTTTCTGTAGAGTAAATACCAGTAAGATGATAGGATACAGAAATATGGAACTAATAAGTGTCACCACTGCTATTTTTTCTTCATTTCTCATTTAAGAAAACTAAAAGAATATCCCATGAGGCCAAGCTGCCAAATAATAATATAAAACTCATTGTTTAAGGCAGTAGTAGAACAACTGCTTCGAATAAAATCAGATCAGTCCATGATTTTCCATTCCAAGCAAAAAGAAATCTATAGGCTCCATCAGATTTGGTTAGTTACAGATGCAGTTAAGTCATGTCAAGCTATTAATGTAATCTGCAACCTAACCACTGTGAGTTATCTACAATAATTTCTAATTGGCACCTTCCCCATATAAGTGTTCACATCATTATGATGTCTTTGAATAAGTCTATATAAAGACTAGAACTAGACTCAGAACTAGACTGGAAATCAGGAGAACTAAGTTCTCATCCAGTTTGACAGTAATCAGCTGTAATCTTGTGAAATGAATTTAATTTCTCCCAGCTTCTGCTTTTATTCCCTGTCTTAATCCTTGTTAGTTTTACTTGGATTTGGACAGTGGGGACTATATTTGAATGAGTGCATGCGCAGCACTTGGCACAGCGGATCTTCATCTTGGTGGTGACCACTGGATGCTACTGAAATACAGATCAATAGTAACAGTCAAAGCAACTATCCTCCCTCCCTCATTCCACCTTCTCCTTCACTGGAAACAAACAAACAGACAAAAGCCAAACCAGGCTAAATAAATGCATAAGTAATAAAATAAACCATTCCTTGTTCAGATTATTATACCAAGAAAAGGATAAAAAAAAAATTATGAGAGCTCTTCAGATACTAAGGTTGGAGAATTTACAATTCAGAGAGACAAATACCATCAAATTACCCTGAAAGAAAAAATTCTGCATCCTGACTGTTTAAGCTCTTCTCTGGACTTTGGTTTCCTAGTTTCTTTCAAATGCCCATTTCATATATAGAGAGATGGCTTTGTGTGGCCAAAAACTGCCCTGTTTTTTTTTTTTTTGAACATCCTAATCTATGTAGTGTCTTGTAGCCTGAAATATTATCACTTCTTGGGAAAAGCAAAATCTAAGCCATTTCAGTAAGCGTGGGAAAAAAAATACTTTTGCTTTGTCTGGGGAAGCAAGAGAAGGAGCTAAAGTTAAGATGAACAAAACACATGAATGCACTGTGCCCGCTGGGATCTGTCTGTATATTCATTATACAAGGTCAGGGTCTCACTTCCATTCCTCCTAGTGTAATTTAGGTAAAGCCACCACACAGTGCCTGACCTTTCCATGGGACAAGCTCCCTACCTCCCTCCTAACATGCTGCAGTAAATTTGTGTGTAATTAAACATAGTGTTCTGACATGCCAGGTGTCTGCAACCGCCAGGCCTCACCCTCTCTGGCTGACCTTTCAGATTGAATCCAGCACAGACCACCAAGGCTGGGAAATGGCTGGTATTGGAGTGTGGCACAATAAAGCAAGGCATGTCTTCTCAGATTAAAACACGGTCTGTGCTTCCCCCTCCACTTTAAGCCGTCAGAGCCTGCATTGCACTGCATGTTCCATGTTGAATCAGGAGCAGGAGTCATGGCAGAAGAGTAGGAAGGCAGCTTTTCTCCTCAGTGATGCTTTAGCTACCCCTTGGGCACAAGATACCTCCAGGTCCCAGCCACGATGAGAATCCAATGGGCAAAACACTAAGTATGTGGGAAGACCAGGTCCTTCTCTAAGGAGTTCCTGACCTGTACAACCATCTTTGGAAGGATGAAGGCTTTTCACAGTAGGGTTCTCACAAGGTTACGCATGTTGTTGCTGGCCTGGGCTGACTTAGTCATCTATCAGACAGCATAACAACTCTGGATAATGAAAGTGGGAGGAGATGGGGAATGTCCAGATTAAGAGTCTAAGAATTAACTACAAGAACTTCCTCTAGTCCATAGGAGCTCACCTAAAAAGCAGGACTTCTGCTTGTAGGAAGCTGTGGGAAAATATGATATGGTGCCATAAGGGATATGTTTAGAAATACAGCTGCTTTGAAAATAATGGCAATTCTTTTCTTTGAAAATTATATGGCAACACTGGGCATCTAAAGACATTCTTTGGAGGTTGCAGATACTGTTCTGAAAGGACTACAAGAGCAAGTAGCCGTTGCACAGGACTTGGTTACAAGACTGAAAGTCAACTCACCTGTCTTCATTCATCTATATCTACATTTGAACTAGTCTTCTAGTTTTACTTTATAGTCAAAGGAGAGAAACTGAAAATTCCACACATCTGACCAGCCTGGACAGCTATGCTGGGCAGAGGTTTCAACCATTTAGACTGATAAAGATCAGTTAGAGAAATACCACCCCACCTTCTTCATTTACACACTGACCAGTGAGCACCATAGCAGTGATATAAAGGGATCTTGAAGGTCCTTTAGGGTCCTGAAAGTCAGACTGTCTGTTCCCAGCCGTATCAACCTCAGTACATTCAAGTGAAATGACCTCTTTGTGCTTCATTTTTTCTAATAAAAAAAAAAAGAAGACAGTGTAACAATAATATGAAAAACTATGTTCCTCTAAATTACAGTAGTATATTACCACCAGCTATGACTAGAATAATTGAACTAGAATAACTGTCTAGAATAATTGAAAGTGTGAGAAGCCTAAAAATTAACAATTTTGAAATAACATCCCTTCAAGCAAATGGTACTGCAAATCTGGGTACATCCCTTGGAAACACTTCTTTGCTATGACAGGCATTTAGGACTAAGACTAACTTCCTGTTAGTCAGAAACATTGTTATCATGCTGGTTCTTTTCTGCATCAGGAATGAAGACATCACAAGGGAAAAGGCACTGCAATATACTTTCAGACTAGTCTCCATCATTAGAAACTCTGCTGTTTATCATCACTTTCCTTCACAGACAGTCCTAACAAGGAAGTGGTGGTATCTCAGGCATCTAAATAACCTTTTGGGTTCAAGATTTTCAGATGCACCATATCAAACTTATTACTAAAATCTTATCACATAACCTTCCCTCTGCTTTCCCGTTACACTCTGAAGTTAATAATTCTCAAACCCATCTTGCTCATGGCTCATGATCCCATTGTCCTCTAGAAGTTTCATGATATTTTCTCTGTCTTTACTGAAACTGTCTCTAATACTTCCTTGACCTTTTGATTCAGCTGGAGCACCTTTGCCAAGAGAACTCCCTTTCGAGACTGCTGGTATTTCATCAATTTGATTTACCCCTGAGCCTGAAGCACGCTTATTTACAAACAGAATTAAAGCATGGGACAACGGCTGTTGAGATAGTTCTTCAGCCTTGGCCAAAAATATGCAACACAGAAATTATCAAAAGAGGAAGCAAAAAACAGAGACAAAGTGTGTCTGTCTCGAGTTCCTCTTGCCAATGTCCTCCTTTTGCAGCTTTTGAAGTGGGAGGAAGAGATGTAAATCAAATCCAATGGAGTGTTAGATAGATAGAGTAGAACTGACATTTGAAGCTGCAATACCTTAAAGTCAATATCATTATCTCTGATATTTACTGTAGCATACAATGCTTGGATAAAATGGTAAAGTTCACCTATTCTCCCCATAAACACTATATTGTCATATGTGCTGTTACACATGCATTCACATAGACACACACAGAAATTAGAATTAGCTTCACCTAAAGGTCCAGTGTAAACTTCCATCTAAGGACTACTGCTTCTCAGACTCCTCAGAAGCGTTGTGTTGGTGGGTGAGACACTTTTTAAATATGATTCAGCTCATATATAGGTTATCTCACTCAAATGTTTTTTCCAAGCATAAATGCTGGTACTATTTGGGATGGGTGGTTGGTGGAGAAGACTAAAATGATTAAAGAGATATAGTATCTGAAGGAGGCAAGTTTTGGGGCTTCTCAGGTGGGTGCAAGATAATGAGAATCTCACCTGTACTTAGACATCTGCAGTCAGACAGTCAGGACTTTTTGTTTGTAGTCAATCGAAAGAAACAAGCAAGCCCTGGAAACACACAGTTGAGTTATCTGAGATGTGTATCTCAGGATGTGATGAATCATTCTCAGGAGAGAACTATTTCTCTCCACTGACTATAAAGGGAGTCTAGCATAACTAGTCTAGACTTAGATGTCTCTCTTTTGGCCTTCAAAGTTAGGACAGATAGATCTCACCCCAGGTTATATTTTTTCTGTAGTAGGGAAAGATTATAGATCCTCAAAACAGGGGAAAAAGGAGAGCATGGGACCAAGAACTTCTGCAATTTCTTCCTAGTTGTCTAATGAAGCTCTAGAGTGGTCTTCTGTAAACTTATCAGAATGGTGTGGAATCTCATTCACTCAACTTAGGCACTGAAATCACAGAATCACAGAATGGTAGGGGTTGGAAGAGACTTGTGGAGATCATCTAGTCCAATCCCACTGCCAAAGCAGGTTCACCTAGAGCAGGCTGGACGGGAATGCATCCAGGCAGGTTTTGAATATCTCCAGAGAAGGAGACTCCACAACCTCTCTGGGCAGCCTCTCTGGGCAGCCTCTCCCAGTGCTCTGCCACCCTCAAAGTAAAGAAGCTTTTCTTTACGTTGATATGGAATTTCCTGTGTTCCAGCTTGTGTCTGTTGCCCCTTGTCCTGTCACCGGGCACCACTGAAAAGAGTCTGACCCCATCCTCTTGACACCCACCCTTTAGATATTTATAAGCATTGATGAGGTCCCCTCTCAGTCTTCTCTTCTCCAGGCTAAACTGGATTATTTCATTATTTCGTATCATAGAATCATAGAATGTGCTGGGTTGGAAGGGTCCTTTAAAGGTCATCTAGTCCAACCCCCCTGCAGTAAGCATTGAGTTATTTCTAAATATAACTCATTGAGTAATTTCTAAATATATCCATCAGTTTCCTACTTAACCAATGGGATCTGCTGAGTGCCAATGAAGACTTCTGCGACGAGCAAGGGAAACAAGCAGTCGACTCAATATGAGTGATAAAGCAAGCTTCAGCTTTATTGCAGCTTCATCAGACTTTTATACTCTTATACTTAGATATGCCTATTTGTCTTACAACTATTGGCTGTGCGCTAAAGATTACATTATTCATACTCCTCCTACATGCGGTTTCTTGGGTCCGGGTTTGTTCCTGTTCTCTCACAGTCTACTTTCTCAAAGTTGTTTATCTGACTTAAGGAAGGTCAGCACGGCCTTCAGCATCTTCCCTATCAGCGTGACTTGGAATTCTCCATGCAGGCAGGCATAGCTTACTTCTGACAGTCCTGCATGGTGCCGTGCCTGTTCTCATATAGCCATTCCTCAACAATTCCCCCTTTTTCCTTTTGTACTGATTGTACAAGCAACACGGTATTGTTAACATGTAGTACGTTGCGTAAAATACAATGATATGCAATTTTCACTACAATAATTATCGCTATCAAAATACCAAGCCAGCGCAATGCTTCTTTAATTAAAGCGAGCAACCCAACACCCTATCTTATTCAACATATTTAATGCTGTTGCTGTTCCTAGTGAAGGAAGAATACTTAGCCCTGTTCTTTGTCCAAGATTCGAAAATGTTATATGGTCGTCACAGGATGGAGTGAAGGTATGAACTGTTCTCTTGGCTCTGTGTTTCCTGTGTGCTCTGCTCACTGTATCTTTGGCCGTGTGCAGGCCTCTGCTCGTAGATCTGCCCCATCTCCCCCTTTTTTGTTTAACACCAGACCATTTATTAACAAGGTCGCCATGACTTGTGCTTCTACTCGTTGTGACGCTCTTAGCAGGTTATATACTAAACACAATTAAAAACAGAATCAAAAAGAACCCTGCTAAGGCAATAAATACCCAGATTCCTAAATTTAGCCCAGAAAGCCAATTTCTTTGGATTTACCCACGAGAAATCCTTTTGTAATATTTCAAATGCATTGCGGTTCATTAAGTCTTGAATCTTTAGTATTTGAGCTTTTAGCTGATCATGTAAAGGACGAATTTTTTTTTTTTTTTTTTTTTTTGCAACGACATGTCAAATTGTGATAACCAAGGGTCAAGGTCATCCTTTTTGATGGGGACATGTATGTGGCTTGGATCCATTCCAGAAAGCTGGTGACAGCACAAACGAACCTGGGAAAACAATCGCGGTAACATTTCAGTCATCATAGTTACTGGTTTTGAAAAGGTATGTGGCAAAAATACCCACTCTAATGCAGTCAGGCTCTTTGCGAGTGCATCATCCCACTGTCCTATCAGGGCATAAAGTTGAAATTCTTGTAGGAAGGTGTTCAGTGCATCTTGCAGCAGTAGTAGACTATATCTTATCTTGAAACATGCTGTAATGCCTTCTGAGCTATTGGGGTTAATGAACATAAAACTTATGGGGGGGTGGGGTGGGGGCAGACACAGTGCTTCAGGGCATCCCCTGTGTCTTCAAAGTGTGCTCATGTCTCTCTCCCCCTCTCTGACCTGAGACAGCCTCCTTATATCCTGCACTGGATTGAGTGGAGAAGTACAGGCTAGAGTCGCTGCATGCATGGCCAGTGTATACAGCGAGTCTCACCAAACTCATGATCCAGCTTTGCTAACAGTGGCTGTCTGATACATGACTACATTGTTGTAATCCCTTCTTGTTATCTTCTTCTGTGATGGTCAGGTTCTCATGGATACACACATAGTTTTTAGAGCAACATATTCTACAACTCATACAAGGGTACGATGCAAAGCGGCATCGTAAAAAGCCTTTACTATGTCCCTGAACCATCTACAAACACCGAACAGGTGCCAGCAAGAGGCTTTGGTGCTAGCAGGATGCGCGGCTGTAAAGGAATTTGTGAAAGTGACTGTAATAGTCTGTGCTAGGGGAAAGAATAATTTATTTGCCCAATATAATGTACTAAGGAGGTTAAGACTTTGTGATAACCAAGGGTCAAGGTCGTGCTTTTTGACAGGGACATGTATGTGGCCCGGATCCATTCCAGAAAGGTGGTGACAGCACAAATGACCCTGGGAAAACAATCGTGGTAACATTTCAGTCATCATAGTTACTGGTTTTGAAAAGGTGTGTGGCAAAAATACCCACTCTAATGCAGTCAGGCTCTTTGCGAGTGCATCATCCCACTGTCCTATCAGGGCATAAAGTTGAAATTCTTGTAGGAAGGTGTTCAATGCGTCTTGCAGCAGTAGTAGACTATATCTTATCTTGCAACATGCTGTAATGCCTTCTGAGCTGTTGGGGTTAATGAACATAGAACTTATGGGGGGGGTGGGCGGGGGCAGGCACAGTGCTTCAGGGCATCCCCTGTATCTTCAAAGTGTGCTCATGTCTCTCTCCCCCTCTCTGACCCGAGACAGCCTCCTTATATCCTGCACTGGATTGAGTGGAGAAGTACAGGCTAGAGTCGCTGCATGCGTGGCCAGTGCATGCAGCGAGTGCCACCAGACTCTCCTGCACTGGATTGAGTAGAAAAGTACAGGCTAGAGTCGCTGCATGTGTGGCCAGTGCATGCAGCGAGTGCCACCAGACTCTCCTGCACTGGATTGAGTAGAAAAGTACAGGTTAGAGTCGCTGCATGTGTGGCCAGTGTATGCAGCGAGTCTCACCAAACTCATGATCCAGCTTTGCTAACAGCGGCTGTCTGATATGTGACTACATTGTTGTGATCCCTTCTTGTTATCTTCTTCTGTGAAGGTCGGGTTCTCATGGATACACACATAGTTTTTAGAGCAACATATTCTACAACTCATACAAGGGTACGATGCAAAGCGGCATCTACAACTGATCGTATAATGCTTATTAAACACGGCAAACAGCATACTAAACATAACAGACAAATTCCTTCCACACAGGCGATGAGTATAATTTGCTTCAACCAACCCCACCCCCAAGTCCATCCAGCAAAGAGATTTCACCCAGTGGTCTCCACAAGTTGCTGGTTCGGTCGGTGCAGTTCCTGCAGCTGGGCATGGATGCATTTGGAGTGGTCACTTAGATTCATACAATACAGTCCTTTAAAATCTTGACAACCATGTCTGTGAGCTGAAAGCAAAAAATCAGTAGCAGCTCTGTTTTGCAGCATCGCATATCGAATACTATCTACATCTAGCAATACCTCAGAAATAGCTGGACTAGTAGCATTACTAAACTTATCCTTGGCAGCAAGAGAGTCCTTGTTATCAAGAATCCTTGGCAGCAAAAGAGTCCTTGTTAGCTAGAGCGCATGCGGACTCCCTGTTCTTGCTGGTACTGTGCTTTGATCTTCTTCCACAACAGGCCAAGATTCTCAAGCAGCTAGATAAGGTGTCTGTGAGTCCATTACAGGCTTATGTCATCCAAATGTTTTTCCTGCCAGCACCCGAGACTGAATAACAATTGGAGTGATATATGTGTTTTCCAGCACCCAGGTGCAAGTCCCTTGAGTGTATTTACAATCCTCCTTGCCGATCTTCCGTTGCTTTCCCATATTCCACCCCCTTGCTCAAGAGACTGCTTCTGCTGGGGTTCATTTTAGTCTCGCAGGGTATAACACAGAGCAATCTACTAAGGCATGCAATAACATAGACACATATAGGAAAAAACCAAAAACATATCTCTATGGTACTGCTTTGAATCAGGTGCCATATTTCTCTTTTTCTGATGCTTTCTCATAATGCATATGGCATACTTTTGTGCTAACGTGGCACATTTCCCATCTAATTGTTCCGGTTTGGTTTCTTTTTTTTTTTTTTTTTTTCACCACTTACGACTGACATAAAAGTCTGCCTTTGCAACAAGAGCTCAGTTTCTCATTTTCCTACAGAGCATCCTATAGATTTTGGCTCAACTCCTTTTCCCAATCAACCATGACCTTATAGACAAACAACAAACAACCAGAGATACGCCCTGCACGGGCAAGCCGTTCCCGAGAGTGTAAGCGTGTCGGCTGGTGAAAACTCCCCCAATATTTCAGGACTTCCATCGGTTCTACGGCCCATCCTGGTGTATCTACCTGGGGCGCGCTCACCTTATGTCTAAACATTGTGTATATACAAACTTCTTCACTTGACGGAGTGTCAGCCCTAGTTGCATACGAGAACAGTACCACACCGGGCAGAACACCTGCTCAAGTGGAGTCACCTAACGACACTGCACACAACAAAAAACAAACAGTAGCACACATGCTGATCAGCAGGTATAAGCTGGCGCCCACACACACTTACACAGCAGACATACAAAACCAGCACTTCTATCTCAGGGAGACGACTGGGGAGGGGAGGGGGCGTGGGGGTGGGCAATGGCAGGAGCAAACAGCTCCGGCTCTGTCCTTCTCTGCTGACATTCTGCCTCCTCCATCGGCCTCAGGTGGAGCAGAGGGGATCAGCAGGGGATTGTCCCAGACCTTCGGACCTGGCCTGTTCGATCCCCCTCCCGTGGGTTGTAATGCTGCAAAAGCCCCGGCTGCCGTGGCTCGCTCCGCCTTCATGTCTTGTAAGGTCGATAACACCAACCACCATGTCGTCGCTAACGGTGATGCCTCTTTGTCTCCTTTACTTATCACTTCCCACAGTTTTTTCCCAACAGCCTCCCATATTTCTGGTTTAAAAGCTGTCTGGGGCTCTGGTGCAAATCCGTTCCCTCTGCACCAGGTTAACAACCTTCGGAGCATACGCTCATCGTATTTCACCCCTCTCTTAGAGAGGATATGCAGGAGAAGTCTTAATATAGCCCCTTCTTCTTTTGTTACTTGTTGCCCCATCTCCTGCCTTGGTCTTTTAAAGGGCCTACTCCCCGCTTTTCCAAAAAGCGTTTTAAAATTTCGAAAGCTACCTCTCTATCCATCGCGCGTTGTGTAGACCTTCTTAATTATCCGGTCACTTGCAGCCTTTCCCTTTGGTAGCCTTCACTCGGACGGCGAACCCCTTCTTTATTATCCTGGGTCCAAGCACGGATCAGACACGTCTTGTCACTGATCTTCTGCTCCCTGGTCGCTGCTACCAGTGCTTCTCCGAGCTCGCTGTCTGGTGGAGAACAAGGAGTGGGGTCCCTGTTTGGGCGCCACTTGCGACGAGCGAGGGAAACAAGCAGTCGACTCAATATGAGTGATAAAGCAAGCTTCAGCTTTATTGCAGCTTCATCAGACTTTTATACTCTTATACTTAGATATGCCTATTTGTCTTACAACTATTGGCTGTGCGCTAAAGATTACATTATTCATACTCCTCCTACATGCGGTTTCTTGGGTCCAGGTTTGTTCCTGTTCTCTCACAGTCTACTTTCTCAAAGTTGTTTATTTGACTTAAGGAAGGTCAGCACGGCCTTCAGCATCTTCCCTATCAGCGTGACTCGGAATTCTCCATGCAGGCAGGCATAGCTTACTTCTGACAGTCCTGCATGGTGCCGTGCCCGTTCTCATATAGCCATTCCTCAACAGACTTCCAGAGAAAAAGCTTTGTTAATTTAACCACTGTACCACTGCTGCTCAGGTCACTATACTATTAATGGAGGAACTGGGTCTAAGATATTTGGTTCTAATGCAAGAATATCCTTTAAACCGTATATTGGATACTATTTTATATTCGTTGAACTACCTGTCATAATCTGACATACATTCCTTAAGCAAAACAAGGTGAGAACAGATGTCCAAGTTCCAAGCAAACTCTTTGTTTGAGTTCTCTTTTCAGTGAATGAATACATCTTCCCATTTACTTTTCATGTCTTTAAGCAGCATACTATATACTGTCATCACTCTTAATGCAAATCTCACCTTGACACCACTCGTGCCAAGCTGAGCTGTCTTACACTGAACTCAAACCCTCCTTCTGCAGCCATGCAGAGCGCAGCCTGAGATTTCACTAAGTGTCTGGTGTTTCAGATACTTACATCCTACTATTGCCGCAACATTTTCTCAGAAAGGACCCAATAGCACGGAATAGTCTACAAGAGAGGTACCCAGACTTTTAGTGGTGTATATGATTACTGCTGCTGGCAGTGGGTAAAGGCTATGTGGAAATTCCTGAACCATAGCAGGGAGAGGGTTATAACCTCCTGCCTGATCACCTGAAAGACAAGAGTGTTGTAGGCTGAGAGCAAATTATCCTGTAGACTATGGCAGATGACTGAGACAAGAATTTTTTTGAGCAGATAGGAATTCTAGGGCTATTTCAAGGTACGCCAGTGTTTCTAGATGCCAGAATACTCCGTGCTCCAAGTGACTTAGGTTGTTTCTCCTAAGAAATGAAAAAAAAGCCCCACAAAAATACAAAAGCACCCTTCCTCCCAGTTCTCAGTTTCATTATTAATAAGCCCAGAATTGCCTTCCTGAGAAATGACCACCAAGATGACAACAACTGTCTTGACTTCAAAAGGAATCCTGCTCGTTTCCATGCCTTTGTAATTTTACATGAACACTTTAATGTGATTGAGAGATGCATTCATCATGTATGGCATTATCTTGGGAGATGAAGGTATTTCCTTTTTCCCTGTTTTCTTGATGGAAATATTCTTTACATTACTTTGCCATTATTTGAAGGTTTGGCCTTCAAGAATAATCATTGCTATTGCTATAGCACCAGCCAAAGTGGAAATAGCAAAACATATAGAGAAACTGAGAAGACAACACTGGAATGAACAAAAAAAGCCTGCAAAGCACCTTCAATTTTTTAGAGGGGATTTTAAAAGCTGTCAATTTTCTGCTGCTAGCTCACTAGTTCTCTGTACCTCTAGCCACAACAGCTATAATAATGAAGCTTTCCACTTCTTTACCTGAGCTTCTCAAAACTCTTGACTAAATCTGAACTTGGCAGCCTGGCATCTGGGAAAGCTAGGTAGGCTTTGCTATGAATTCTTTCTCAAATGCGTTCAGGATTCATTATTCAAAGACGTGCTTGGATGGCAGGAGCTGACATTTTATAGGACAGAAGGCCAGTGCTGAAGTCGATTTGTTTTTCATGACAGGAAGCATAACAAACTCTAGTGGGAAATGGTGTTTCCTGCCTTAGACACATCAACTCCAATGAAAAGAAAATGGTGGCATCTCCTTTCCTTATTTGTTGATACTAGTGCTTACCCAGATGTTCTTTCCCCACAGTCCTTGGATCTCAGCTTTCCATTTAAAGAGCTTTGCTTGCTTTAAGTATGTGCCAAGGTCTGTGCCCCAGTTTAGTCCCTCCTTTTTTTCACTTGTCTATTTATCAAACGCTAATTGGTTTTCGCTACTGGCGAGGGAGCCTTTCTCACCTTGGCTCTTGTTCTCTGAACAACAGAGTTTCTCTTATTTTCTGCCTCGTGGATTCCCTTCAAATCGCACTTGAATTTCTGTTTTTCCTTACAATAATGGGACTACACCTGGAGGTCCCAAGACTCAGTTATGCTTAATCTGTTAACAATGCTCTACTTTCTCACTGCGCCCATCTTGAGGGAGCTGATATCTCGTTCACCTGAAGCGTGACAATTTTTAGCTATTCTGGGACACTCATTGCTTAGAAGCTGTTCTGCAAAGTGCAGATTAATATTTCCCTTGTAAGAGCATCAGGCCCCTTAAATGGACTCATAAGGACTGCAGTCTCATTTTAGTGCAGTAAGTCCATCGGTTCCAGCTCTTGCTGATCCTATTGATCCACTCTGGCAGCCTGAAATAACTGAAATAACTGAAATAACCTGAAATAATAATGGGTGGAAATCCCTGCTGGAGAAATCCCTCAGCCCTCTGATAGGAGGAGGAATGTAGTGTGGCCATGCGGCTCTTCTTCATGTAGCTCCTGTTGGAGGTATGGGAAGTAGAAACCAAGTTACAAGTAATGGGAGGTTTCTCTAGACTTTTCCAGGCATGCTCCAGCCTAGTCCCAAGCAGCTGGACACACAAAGATAGACAGCTTTTCTCCTATACTCTTCCTTCTCTATGGTCTCTCTTCTTAACACAGGAATAGGGAAAAAACAAGAACCAGTGCCTTCAATTTGTGAGCTATCACTAAAGCCTATGCATAATACCAAATCTTTTGTAATCACTTGTTCGAAAGATTCAACTGTTTTCCTCAAGACTCTCCCAAAGCCTTCGTACTCCTAATCAAAAAGGAGAATGAATGGGTGAACGCTCCAATATACTCTGTTAGATCATCCTGTACACCTACTGTATTAAGTTACAAGTTTTGTATAACTCTTCCCATCCCTTTTTATTGGACAGCATGTTTTACTTTGCCAAAGAAGAATGAGACACAACAACGGAAAGCTGCAGGAGGGCTCATTGCTTTCTACTGCCAGCAAACAGCTGAACAAAATCATAGAATCATAGACTCAATCATAGAATCACAGAATCATAGAATAGTTCGGGTTGGAAGGGACATTGAAGAACATCTAGTTCCAACCCCCCTGCCATGGGCAGGGACACCTCCCACTAGACCAGGCTGCTCAAAGCCCCATCCAGTCTGGCCTTGAACACTTGCAGAGACAGGGCATCCACAGCCTCCCTGCCCAACCTGTTCCACTGCCTCACCACCCTCACAGTAAAGAATTTCTTCCTAATATCCAATCTAAATCTCCCCTCTTTCAGTTTAAAACCATTACCCCTCGTCCTATCACTACACTCCCTCATAAAGAGTCCTTCCCCATCTCTCCTGTAGGCTCCCTTTAGGTACTGGAAGGCTGCTATAAGGTCTCCCCGGAGCCTTCTCTTCTCCAGGCTGAACAGAATCATAGAATCATAGAATGTGTTGGGTTGGAAGGGACCTTTAAAGGTCATCAGTCCAACCCCCCTGCAGTAAGCAGGGACATCTTTCACTAGATCAGATTGCTCAGAGCTTCACCAAGCCTGGCCTTGAATGTCTCCAGAGACGGAGACTCCACCACCTCTCTGGGCAACCTGTTCCAGTGTCTCACCACACTCATTGTAAAGAACCTCTTCCTAATATCTAATCTAAACCTGCTCTGCTCTAGTTTAAAACCATTGCCCCTTGTCCTATCGCTACATACCCTTGCAAACAGCCCCTCCCCAGCTTTCTTGTAGGCCCCCTTCAGGTACTGGAAGGCTGCTTGTCGTGGTTTGGCTGGATTGGTCAATCAGAATGACAGATGGTCCTCCCCCCATCTCTTCTAAGAGAGGAGAGGAAGAGATAAGGAGATTTACGAGTTTAGAAAAAGAACTAAAATACTTTAATGAAAATAATAATAAATAAGGAAATAGTAAATAATAATAGGATAATAAAAACAAAAAATAAAAAGGTATACAATATATACAACACTGTATCCAGCTCCCAGGATGACGATCGCGTCACCAGCAGGCACAGGGAAAGTACCAGACTGGAGTCAGCAACAGACAGGAGCTGAATTACGGATCTGGAGTCAGGAATGCTTGGTTTGAGATCAAAGGCAGACGAACAGACACAGTCATCCTTGACATCGTCCATTGAAGAAAGAGACTTGACCCTTTGATCCCTTAGCTTTTATACTGAGCGTGATGCAGATGGGATGGAATACCCCTGTTGGTCAGTTTTGGGTCACCTGTCCTGTCCTCTGCTCCCTACAGGTGGGACCCCTCTATGCTTTTCAGATTCCGACCCTCCAACGTGGCAAATAACAAAGTTAACTGACCCTGGTTGTTATAGCAATAAGTATAAGCAAGAGCCTCTGTGCATACCATTCCTTGGTATAATCAGATCTTATCACTCTGAGAGTGAACAGTTTCTGAACAATATGCTGTTAATTTCAGACTTTAGTCAGTTAGAAGAGGCCCAGCTAAAAAGTAAAATTACAAATTAGAAAATTGGTTCTGTTTTACCTCAAACCAGGACACCACTATAAGTTCTCCCTGGAGCCTTCTCTTCTCCAGGCTGAACAACAGCCTGTCTTCATAGGAGAGGTGCTCCAGCCCTCTGATCATCTTCGTTGCCTTCCTCTGGACCCGTTCCAACAGGTCCATGTCCTTCCTGTGCTGAGGAAAATCTGCCAACACAGCTAGTGCTGGGTTGTTTTACGGCACTTGGATCGACAGCAAGCACACAGGGCCACAGGCCCTGTTTGGATCGGAGAGAATTTGGGGGACTGGGACCATAACCTCTAGGATTTGAAAATTAGCACAGGGTTGTGCAAGGCTGGGACCATTTGCTCCCTGAGAGACAATGCAGGGACTCACCTCTCCAGAGACACTTTTGCATCTTGGGGTGACCTCTGCAATGCTGTGGATACAGCTGTCATAACATTTAAATATAACAGGCAACTGTAGGAATGTGTCTGAGAGAAAATGGTCACGTGAGCCAGGCTCCCTACTGTGAGAGATGAGATTAAGGGCAAAACAGGTGGTAGAATGGAATTAGTACATGGGAAAAATGGGAACTGAGAAGGTAGAAAACATGTTGTGCTAATGACTAAGCAATTTACTGTGTGAATTCTTGTAACCAATCTGATGTGTGAATGAACTGCATGGACAGCGCGTGGACAGTGTAACTAGCTAATTAGAAATAAGCAAGTGGCATGTACGGCTACAACACAGGGTATAAAAGATGATGATCTGTGCTTAATAAACGGCTTCTGTTGATTCACATTGGATCATCTGGAGTCCAGTTATTTCTCCTCAGATGGTGACCCCGACGTGATCCCGATTGGCGCTTGGCCTGAGCAACGGAATGCGAGGGGTGGAAGACCCAGAAGGAGACCCATCGGCTGGAGGACGGCTCAGCTGGACCGAGACCGGGTGGATTGGGCGGCAATCCGGAATAGAGGAAACAGACGACGTGGCCACGGACACCCAGAGAGAGGTGAGCAGCCGGGGCAGGAGATGGGGCAACAAGTAACAAAAGAAGAAGGGGCTATGTTAAGACTTCTCCTGCATATCCTCTCTAAGAGAGGGGTGAAATACAATGAGCATATGCTCCGAAGGTTGTTAACCTGGTGCAGAGAGAACAGATTTGCACCAGAGCCCCAGACAGCTTTTAAACTAGAAATATGGGAGGCTGTTGGGAAAAAACTGTGGTTTTGATAAAGTGATAAGTAAAGGAGACAAAGAGGCATCACCGTTGGCGACGACATGGTGGTTGGTGTTTTTGACCTTACAAGACATGAAGGCGGAGCGAGCCATGGCGGGCGGGGCTTTTGCAGCATTACAACCCACGGGAGGGGGATCGAACAGGCCAGGTCCGAAGGTCTGGGACAATCCCCTGCTGATCCCCTCTGCTCCACCTGAGGCCGATGGAGGAGGCAGAATGTCAGCAGAGAAGGACAGAGCCGGAGCTGTTTGCTCCTGCCATTGCCCGCCTCGCCCCCTCCCCTCCCCAGTCGTCTCCCTGAGATAGAAGTGCTGGTTTTGTATGTCTGCTGTGTAAGTGTGTGTGGGGGCCAGCTTATACCTGCTGATCAGCATGTGTGCTACTGTTTGCTTTTTGTTGTGTGCAGTGTCGTTAGGTGACTCCACTTGAGCAGGTGTTCTGCACAGTGTGGTACTGTTCTCGTATGCAACTAGGGCTGACACTCCGTCAAGTGAAGAAGTTTGTATATACACAATGTTTAGACATAAGGCGAGCGCGCCCCAGGTAGATACACCAGGATGGGCCGTAGAACCAATGGAAGTCCTGAAATATTGGGGGAGTTTTCACCAGCCGACACGCTTACACTCTCGGGAACGGCTCGCCCGTGCAGGGCGTATCGCTGGTTGTTTGTTGTTTGTCTGTAAGATCATGGTTGATTGGGAAAAGGAGTTGAGCCAAAATCTATAGGATGCTCTGTAGGAAAATGAGAAACTTAAGGAAAAATGAGAAACTGAGCTCTTGTTGCAAAGGCAGACTTTTATCTCAGTCGTAAGTGATGGAAAAAAAAAAAATGAAATAAAAAGAAAAAAGAAAAAAGAAACAGAAAAAAAGAAAGAAAAAGAGGAAAAAAAGAGGAGAAAAAAGAAAAAAAGAAGAAAACAGGAACAATTAGATGGGAAATGTGCCACGTTAGCACAAAAGTATGCCATACGCGTTACGAGAAAGCATCATAAAAAGAGAAATAGGGCACCTGATTCAAAGCAGTACCATAGAGATATGTTTTTGTTTTTTTCCTATATGTGTCTATGTTATTGCATGCCTTAGTAGATTGCTCTGTGTTATACCCTGCGAGACTAAAATGAACCCCAGCAGAAGCGGTCTCTTGAGCAAGGGGGTGGAATATGGGAAAGCAACGGAAGATCGGCGAGGAGGATTGTAAATACACTCAAGGGACTTGCACCTGGGTGCTGGAAAACACATATATCACTCCAATTGTTATTCAGTCTCGGGTGCTGGCAAGAAAAACATTTGGATGACATAAGCCTGTAATGGACTCACAGACACCTTATCTAGCTGCTTGAGAATCTTGGCCTGTTGTGGAAGAAGATCAAAGCACAGCACCAGCAAGAACAGGGAGTCCGCATGCGCTCTAGCTAACAAGGACTCTTTTGCTGCCAAGGATTCTTGATAACAAGGACTCTCTTGCTGCCAAGGATAAGTTTAACAATGCTACTAGTCCAGCTATTTCTGAGGTATTGCTAGATGTAGATAGTATTCGATATGCGATGTTGCAAAACAGAGCTGCTATTGATTTTTTGCTTTCAGCTCACAGACATGGTTGTCAAGATTTTAAAGGACTGTATTGTATGAATCTAAGTGACCACTCCAAATGCATCCATGCCCAGCTGCAGGAACTGCACCGACCGAACCAGCAACTTGTGGAGACCACTGGGTGGAATCTCTTTGCTGGATGGAATTGGGGGTGGGGTTGGTTGAAGCAAATTATACTCATCGCCTGTGTGGAAGGAATTTGTCTGTTATGTTGAGTATGCTGTTTGCCGTGTTTAATAAGCATTATACGATCAGTTGTAGATGCCGCTTTGCATCGTACCCTTGTATGAGTTGTAGAATATGTTGCTCTAAAAACTATGTGTGTATCCATGAGAACCCGACCTTCACAGAAGAAGATAACAAGAAGGGATCACAACAATGTAGTCACATATCAGACAGCCGCTGTTAGCAAAGCTGGATCATGAGTTTGGTGAGACTCGCTGCATACACTGGCCACACATGCAGCGACTCTAACCTGTACTTTTCTACTCGATCCAGTGCAGGAGAGTCTGGTGGCACTCGCTGCATGCACTGGCCACGCATGCAGCGACTCTAGCCTGTACTTCTCCACTCAATCCAGTGCAGGATATAAGGGGGCTGTCTCGGGTCAGGGAGGGGGAGAGAGACATGAGCACACTTTGAAGATACAGGGGATGCCCTGAAGCACTGTGCCTGCCCCCGCCCACCCCCCCCATAAGTTCTATGTTCATTAACCCCAACAGCTCAGAAGGCATTACAGCATGTTGCAAGATAAGATATAGTCTACTACTGCTGCAAGACGCATTGAACACCTTCCTACAAGAATTTCAACTTTATGCCCTGATAGGACAGTGGGATGATGCACTCGCAAAGAGCCTGACTGCATTAGAGTGGGTATTTTTGCCACACACCTTTTCAAAACCAGTAACTATGATGATTGAAATGTTACCACGATTGTTTTCCCAGGGTCATTTGTGCTGTCACCACCTTTCTGGAATGGATCCGGGCCACATACATGTCCCCGTCAAAAAGCACGACCTTGACCCTTGGTTATCACAAAGTCTTAACCTCCTTAGTACATTATATTGGGCAAATAAATTATTCTTTCCCCTAGCACAGACTATTACAGTCACTTTCACAAATTCCTTTACAGCGCGCATCCTGCTAGCACCAAAGCCTCTTTCTGGCACCTGTTCGGTGTTTGTAGATGGTTCAGGGACACAGTAAAGGCTTTTGACTTATTTCAACAGGAACTGTTAAATATAGGCCGAATCTCAATATGTTACTGCTATTGTTCAAAGACTTGAAGGAGCATTTGTAAAACAAGTAGAGAACCAATTGTTATTTAGTCTCTTACTGCAATTAATATTACTTTTATGAAAAAGACAGTTTCGTTATTTTATTGTCCACATACGCTCTCATAGCTGTTTACTTGGTCCTTTAACTGAGGGAAACACAGTTGCAGATTATCACACTCTGTTGGTAACAACTCTGAACATTATGCAGCAAGCTAAAATGTCGCATGATTTTTTTCATCAAAATGCGAAGGCATTGAGGAAGCAATTTTCTTTAACACAACAACAAGCACATGATATTGTGTGAACTTGTGCTGATTGTCAACCATTTATACCTAACTTCAACCCAGGCGTCAGTCCCCGAGGGCATGGACCTTTGGAGTTCTGGCAGACTGATGTAACCCATGTGTCAGAATTTGGAAAACTGAAATTTATACACCTGAGTGTAGACTGTTATTCAACTGCAATTTGGGCAACTGCGCAGACTGGTGAATCCAGTAAACATGTATGAAAGCATTTGCGATCCGCGCTTGCGGCCTTAGGTGTACCGCGTGTGATAAAGACTGATAATGGCCCAGGGTACGTAGCCCGTTCAACACAGGTATTTCTACAGCTGTGGGGCATTACACATGTGATTGGCACACCACATTCTCCGACGGGTCAAGCCATAGTGGAACGCATGAACCAGTCTTTAAAAAATTTGCTTCAAAAACAAAAAGGGGGAGAGCAAGGGCTGAGTCCTGTAGATCGACTGAACAAAGCCGTTTACGTCCTGAACTTCCTACGCCTTCCTCAACACTGCCTTGTACCTCCAATCGTGCGGCACGGCGCAGGCCTGCAGAGAGACCTGGGAGATTTTAGGCAGGAAAATGGCATGGTAGCAGTTAAAAACAGTGTGAGGGGGAAGTGGGAAGGACCGTGTAGACTATTAACCTGGGGTTGAGGATATGCCTGTGTCGTTACAGATGCCGTAACCAGATGGGTACCAGCCAAGTGGATAAAGCCCTGGTTTGAGCAGACGGATTCGAATGAGTTACCCCACAATACCAACAACGACGATGAGGGCTGAAGAAGTGCAGTGCCCTAGGTGTGGAACTGTGACCCATAGATCCTTGTGCCTTGTGAGGATTGTCGAGGCCGGTGGTGGTTTGAAAGACCACGTGCTGCGGCCCGGTGTGCTGTGTGTTCTAAATCCGGTGTGCTGTGTATTTTAATTCTAGTGTGCTGTGTATTTTAATAAGGAATTAGGTAAAGTGACGGGGTATGCTGTCTGTTTTTAATCCGGTGTGCTGTGTATTTTAATTCCAGTGTGCTGTGTGTTTTAATAAGGAGTTAAGTAAGGTGACAGGGTGTGCTGTGTGTCTTAAATCCGGTGTGCTGTGTGTTTTAATAAAGAACTAAGTAAGGTGACGGGTTTAATTCATTTAGCTATTGCAATAGAGTATATAGAGTCAGGTTCACCTCAACACGAGCTGGCTGAGCGACAGGAGATTAGGGAAGTCTACCATTCACAAGGATTGGTCAAGGTGTGGCATACAGTGCTGTTACACAGTGCTACTGCCAGAGGTTTGGTCGGTTCCGGAGGACTAGTGGGAACAGGTAGTACGTCACTGTAGCAACAGGTTCGGTCATCTACAGCGCAGAAAGAAGGGCAAGGGTACTGATATTTGAAGATGCCACTGGGAATTAGTGTCAGGCTTATCCTTGTGATTGGAAGTTGCAGCTGAGCACAAAATTGAGAACCCTTGGTATTTCAGCTTCTTTTAATACAGCAGGATTCAATTCAGTCTACCCAACACTTAACACGACCCTAGTGAACTTTTGTGGAGACACCACAGGGGTGATGATTGATTTTTGCTGTTGGCTCAGGGTCATGGATGTGAAGATTTTGAAGGTATGTGTTGTATGAACCTTTCTGACCACTCACCATCCATTCATAAGCAGTTACGGGAGCTGAAAGATAACATGTCCAAATTAAAAGCGGTCAAAAACGGTTTCGATGATTGGTTAAGCTCATGGGGTATAACGGGATGGTTATCAGACTTCCTAAAGCAAGGGCTCATGCTATTCTTGGTTATATTATTATTGATTATGGTAGCCTTGTGTGTTCTCCGCAAAGTGACTGACATGATAGAAAATGCCATGCATAAGGTCTGGCTGGCTCAAGAAGAAAAAGGGGGTATTGTAGGAATGTGTCTGAGAGAAAATGGTCACGTGAGCCAGCCTCCCTACTATGAGAGATTAGATTAAGGGCAAAACAGGTGGTAGAAGATGGAATTAGTACATGGGAAAAATGGGAAAAATGAGAAGGTAGAAAACATGTTGTGCTAATGACTAAGCAATTTACTATGTGAATTCTTGTAACCAGTCTGATGTGTGAATGAACTGCATGGACAGCGCGTGGACAGTGTAACTAGCTAATCAGAAATAAGCAAGTGGCATGTACGGCTACAACACAGGGTATAAAAGATGATGATCTGTGCTTAATAAACGGCTTCTGTTGATTCACATTGGATCGTCTGGAGTCCAGTTATTTCTCCTCAGGCAACTTTTCATTTCCATGTAGATAATTAATTTCCCTTCTATTATTATTATTACTTTTATTAGGCATTCACTACGACTCCTGTTTCATGTCTCAGCTTAACACTAAGTACTGCAGTGTCTCACAGACAGCTTCCACCTTTTCTTTCAAGGACTACATCAATTTATTTTTTTTAAAGTACATATTCTTCTTAATGTCTTGTCTTTAGGTAGCAAAAGAGAAATCATGAAACTAAGTTTTTATCTCTCAATATATCTACATATTTATATGTAGAAGTTCTTCCAGCTCGGAGGTGTCATTGAGGTCTAGTCTGACCACCCCCTACATCAAAACCTCTGCAGTAAAGAATAAAAGACAGGTCATTGTCATAGATGATTCGCTACTGAAGGGAGTGGAAGGCCCAATATGCAGACCAGACCTGATACATAGGGAGGTCTGCTGCCTCCCTGGGGCCCAGGTTAAAGATGTGAAGAGGAAGCTTCCTTCCTTAGTATGGCCCTCAGATTATGACCCCCTTTTGTTCTTTCAGGTAGGCAGTGATGAGGTAGTGAGAAGAAGTCCGAGGGCAATGAAGAGAGATTTCAGGCCCCTGGGATGACTGGTCAAGGGATGGGGAGCACAAGTTGTGTTCTCGTCTATACCCCCAGTTGTGGGGAATGGTGAGGGGGTAAATAGGAGGAGCCAGCAGATCAATGCCTGGCTCCAAGCCTGGGGCTCACAGCAGGACTTTGGGTTCTTTGACCATGGCCTGATTTAGAAGACACCAGGCCTGCTGGTAATGGGCGGGAATAGCTTATCTTGCAGGGGGAAAAGGGTTCTAGGACAAAAGATATCAGGGCCCATTGATAGGGCTTTAAACTAGATTAGAAGGAGGGTGGGGATGCAACTGGGCTTGCCAGTGAGGGGCCTGGGTGTAGTAGCTCAGCACTTGTAGAGGAGTGTGCCAGTATTTTTGAGAACCAGAAGGCCTACCACATCTTAAGGGTGAAAACTATACGCTCAACTCCCTCTCTGAAATGCTTATACACCAATGCACGCAGCATGGGGAATAAACAGGAAGAGCTGGAGATCTGTGCGCGGTCACAGGGCCATGATCTCATTGCAATTACTGAGACATGGTGGGACAGCTCACATGACTGGAATGCTGTCATGGATGACTATGTCCTTTTCAGGAAAGACAGGCCAGCAAGGCAAGGTGGTGGAGTTGCTCTTTATGTGAGAGAGCATCTGGAATGTATCAAGCTCTCCCTGGGGACAGGTGAAGAGAGAGTTGAGAGCTTGTGGGTAAGGATCAAGGGGCAGGCTAATATGAGGGACACTGTTGTGGGTGTTACTTACAGGCCACCTGATCAAGATGGGGAAGCTGATGAGGCCTTCTACAGACAGCTGAAAGTAGCCTCACAATCACAGGCCTTGCTTCTCATGGGGGACTTCAATCACCCTGATATCTGCTGGGAAGACCATGCAGCCAGGCATGCACAGTCCAGGGGGCTCCTCCAGTGTATTGATGATAACTTTTTGACTCAGGTGGTGGAGGAGCCAATAAGAAGAGGTGTACTACTGGACCTAGTACTGACTAGGTCCATCCTAGAGGGACTGGTGGAGGACATAAAGGTTGGGGGCAGCCTTGGCCGATCATGAGAAGATAGAATTCAGGGTCACAGGTAGTATGCACGAAACAACAAGAAGTAAAATTGCAGCCTTGGATTTCAGGAGGGCTAACTTTGACCTCTTCAAGAAACTGCTTGGACAGATCCCATGGGCTAGGGCGCTAGAATTTTGGGGGGATCAAGAGAGGTGGTTGATATTCAAATACCACTTTCTCCAAGCTCAGGATTGGTGCATCCCTAAGAGCAAGAAATCAGGCAAGGGAAGCATGAGACCTGCATGGTTGAGCAGGGAGCTTCTGAAAAAGCTCAAGTGGAAGAGGGAAGTTTACAGTAAGTGGAAGAACGGACTGACCACTTGGGAAGATTACAAGAATGCCGTCAGAGCATGCAGGGATGAAACAAGGAAAGCCAAGGCCTCCTTGGAATTAAACCTGGCAAGGGATGTCAAGGTCAACAGGAAGGGCTTCTACAAATATATTGGAGGCAAAAGGAAAACTAGAGAAAATGTGGGCCTGCTGTTGAATGAGACAGGTGCCATGGTGACAAAGGATATAGAGAAGGCAGAATTACTGAATGCCTTCTTTGCTTTGGTATTTACCGCTCGGCCCAGCCCTCAGGAGTGCCGGACTTCGGAGGAAACAGGGAAAGTCTGGACAGAGGAAGACTTCCCCTTGGTTGAGGAGGATCAAGTGAGAGATCAATTAAGTCAACTGGATATCCACAAGTCCATGGGTCCCGATGGGATGCACCTGAGAGTGCTGAGGGAGGTGGCAGAAGTCATTGCTGGGCTGCTCTCCATCATCTTTGAAAGGTCCTGGAGAACAGGAGAGGTGCCTGAGGACTGGCTGAAGGCCAATGTCACTCCAGCCTTCAAAAAGGGCAAGAAGGAGGAGCCAGTGAACTACAGGCTGGTCAGCCTCACCTCCATCCCTGGAAAGATGATGGAACAGCTCGTTCTGGGCATCATCTCAAGGCAAGTAGAGGAAAAGAAAGCTATCAGAAGTAGTCAGCATGGATTCACCAAGGGGAAATCATGTCTGACTAATCTGATAGCCTTCTATGATGGCATGACTGGATGGATAGATGAGGGGAGGGCAGTGGATGTTGTCTACCTTGACTTCAGCAAGGCGTTCGACATGGTCTCCCACAGCATCCTCATAGGGAAGCTTAGGAAGAGTGGGTTAGATGAATGGACAGTGGGGTGGATTGAAAACTGGTTGAAAGAGAGAGCTCAGAGGGTCAAGATTAGGGGCACAGAGTCTAGTTGGAGGTCAGTGACGAGTGGTGTTCCCCAGGGGTCAGTACTGGGTCCAGTGCTGTTCAATATATTCATCAGTGACCTGGATGAGGGGATAGAGTGCACCCTCAGCGAGTTTGCTGATGACACAAAGCTGGGAGTGGTGGCTGACACACCAGAAGGCTGTGCCGCCATACACACATAAGTGTAGGGTGCTGCACCTGGGGAGGAATTACCCCATGCACCAGTACAGGTTGGGGGCTGACCTGCTGGAGAGCAGCCCTGTGGAAAGAGACCTGGGAGTCCTGGTGGACAGCAGGATGACCATGAGGCAGCAATGTGCCCTTGTGGCCATGAAGGCCAATGGCATCCTGGAGTGCATCAAGAAGAGTGTGGCCAGCAGGTCGAGGGAGGTCATCCTCCCCCTCTACTCTGCCCTGGTGAGGCCGCATCTGGGGTCCTGTGTCCAGTTCTGGGCTCCCTGGTTCAAGAAGGACAGGGAACTGCTGGAGAGAGGGTACAGCAAAGGGCTACCAAGATGATTAGGGGACTGGAACACCTCTCTTATGAAGAAAGGCTGAGGGATTTGGGTCTCTTCAGTCTGGAAAAAAAGACGGCTGAGGGGGGACCTTATCAATGCTTGTAAATACTTAAAGGGTGGGTGTCAGGAGGATGGGGCCAGGCTCTTTTCAGTGGTGCCTGGCAACAGGACAAGAGGTAATGGGCACAAACTTGAGCATAGGAAGTTCCACCTAAACATGAGGAGGACCTTCTTTACTTTGAGGGTGGCAGAGCACTGGCACAGGCTGCCCAGAGAGGTGGTGGAGTCTGCATCTCTGGAGACATTCCAAACCCACCTGGACATGTTCCTGTGCCACCTGCTCTAGGTGACCCTGCTCTGGCAGGGGGGTTGGACTAGATGATCTCCAGAGGTCCCTTCCAACCCCTATCATTCCGTGATTCTGTGAAATGTATGGAGCTGTAACTGTGTATACATCCATATTCATTCACTCATATACGTACACACACAGAGACAGGAGGAAGCACATTTCTACTATTTTAAATCTGAGGAAAAGGCTTTGGTGGGCTGGAGAATTGTTTGTAGCCAGTGAGAGTCTTCCCTGTGGTAGGGAGCAGGATGAAAAGGTGAGAAGCTGAAGGATGTGGGAAATGGCCACCTTTTTCTCCCAGCAGCTTCCTGAGTTGTGGACAGGTTCACACCCCAGGCAGTAAGTTTGCCTGCAGTATCTGCCAAACCAAAATGCAGCCATCAGATAGCATGGCAGATAGCAGGGGAATGCTGGAAGCCTCTGGGATTGTGATGCTGCTCTCCACTTGTGCTTTCAGGGAACAAGCACCTTTTGATGCCGTGAAATGCCGAAGTTAAGACTCAATAGCCTTGGTGACTATTAAGCAGGTATTCTTTATTGCAATGCCGGGCGGGTATTCTTTATTTGCAGCCCCACTGCCTCCCATGGCACTGCTGTAATGATGCCTTGCACCAGGATGGCTGGCCACACTTGACAGCACTAACAAATAATTTGTAAGGCTGAAAGCAGCTTTTGCTTTGATTTCCATTAAGTCAGTCTTGCTTACTATTCATCAGACCCCTATCCCTTGCCATCCTTCCTCGGGCATAATTGGCCTCTCATTATTTGCACATTATGGAGATATTTCACTTATCAGGGAGCGTAGCAGAATCGGGGAAGCAAGGAGAGGATGCTTCCTGCCTGCACTCTTCCTTTATCACACACAAAATGCTCTTATTTCTTTATGGTGGGAAAAAAAAAATCCCAAGCCCTAAACAAACAAAAGCCGAGGATGCAAGTTTTCAGACAGCAACCAAGCAGTGCGGCACTATATCAAGCTGGATTTATGACATCCCAGAGTGCAGGGCAGTTTCTTAAAACACACTCACAGTCAGGACAGTGACTCTGTATAAAATGCCATCTGGGGTTTCTATATTTTATTTTTTCTCTCTTTCTCATAACGTTTCCAGGTTGAGTTTGTTAAGTCAAAAATAATTTTTTTTTCACTTCTTCTCTCAGCTCTGGCACACTCTGCTAAGAATAGGTCATGTATTATCTAGCTCTTACATCATCTTAGAGGAGAAAGATTCTGCCAAAAAACGCAGATTGATTGTTTTCATCCTTATACCTTGTCTATCACCGTGCAAACCCATGGAATTTCTTTCAGAGAGTAACGGGAGGCTAAATACACCAATACTCCTTTGAACCTATTTCACCTGGGGAAAATTATTTTAACTAAAAAGTTAGACAGTGAAACAGAAGAATTGGATTCTTTTTGCAGATGTTTTACAGCTGAGTCATGCAAACCTGCCATTTTGAATTTTTTTATTATAAAGAGCTAACACAATAACAAAAAATATTTTAATCTGAAAACTGTAAGGATATATCATAGGTAAACTGAAATACTTATTTTATTGTGCTGAGGGAACATACAGCTGTTGTGCTAGCAGGGTTAAAAGATATCACTTGGGTCAATCCAAATGTTTTTAAAAACATCTTTGTTTAGTCAGAAAAAATAAAACCAAGAAAAAATAATTGTTCCTTGTTACTTGTAATGTTCCAGTTTGGAAACATGTGAGAAATGAGAAGGAATCAATGGTGCAGCCCAATGGAAAAAAAAAAAGTAATTTCTTAATTAAAAATTATGAACGTAACTTTTGTTGTATAGAATTCCCTACAGAATAGCTCAGATCTTCCTCACTGTGACTTCCAATAGCTACTTAGAAAGCTGACCTCGACATCAGTAAAATTATGATCTTGCTGGCTAGCTGAAGTGAAGCGAGAGGCATCTCTCTGTGCCTTAAGCCTTTAATTAAGCAATAATAATGAGATCTACCCATAGTTCCGTGTGTCAGGCTTTATCTTAGGAAGTATAAAGACTGAGGAGCTGTGATTCATATTCAAATATAATGCATGGTCAGGTAACATCCAAACTGCTCAGAGAGGGGAGCCAAGGTCCCAATATAACCCAACCATTCATCATTTATCAGCTCTAACCTCTTGACAATCAGGGCACCCCTCCCTCCTTTAGTAATAGATTAATTAATTACCAATTTAGAAATAATCTTACAAATCAGCTGTTGCCCTTGATAAGAATTAATTGCAAATACTTTTTGGGGAGGAAAATATTAAATGGACCTTTCTTTAAAAGAAAGTATCATCAGAAAGCAGATGAGAATTAAGACTCCTAGAGTGGTTCCAGAGATAGGAGAATTGTCTGAGTCCTCTTCAGTGGGGATGTGGATGACAACAGAACTCATCAATTTTATTTATTGAGGAATTACCAAGATAGTGAGAAAACTAAGCTTATTTACAAGCCTTCTTAGCCCATCCATGTTCAAATCCCTCTGAAACAGAAATTTCACCCACTCCTCCTTCTGGTGGGGGATTTAAATGCAACCTAGTTTACTTTCCACTGAAATTAGCCCAGCTTTTTAATTATCTTGGGTAAGATTCCTGTCACTTAAGTTTAGATATCTGGAAGGTAGGTGTCTAGGCTCCTCCTGTAATCAGTGAAAATCTCTTCAGTCTATTCACATGGTGAAATGCAAGTGTCCGCTTTATGGTGAAATGAACCGTGACCTAAACTTCAGTAACTGTCCTGTTTACCTACCTACAGACTCTAAAGGCAACCTCAAGTCACTTATTCGGGTGAAGACACACATTCGAGGTAGACCACTCTTTTTAGGTAGCATTCAACTGTACCCTTTTACCATATCTAAACTTTTTCTGCTGGTAGCATTCAACTGTACCCTTTTACCATATCTAAACTTTTTCTGCTGGTAGCATTAGACTTCCTTTAGAGGAAACAGGACCTTTCAGGATAGGAAGGGTGCCCCCTTTTAGATATCTGCTTTAGTATGAGAATCATCTTGCAAGTGCTAAATCTTGTCCATGGACTACAGAGGTTGCTTAGAGATATAGGTGCTTATATCATGTGATGTCTATGTCTAAGTCTCCCTGCCTAGATATTTTGGCCCCAATGATGCAGTTTCTTTAAAGGAAGAGATCTGACATCTGATATGCTTGAAAACGACTTCTATTAGATGATTTCACTGTGCTGAGACTGAACTTTCATCATGAATGACAATAGGCATAGGCTGATCTTGGAACAATATATGAAATCTTGGAACAATATATGAAATGCAAGGTCCTGCACCTGGGTCATGGTGATCCCAAGCACAAATACAGGCTGGGCAGAGAATGGATTGAGAGCAGCCCTGAGGGGAAGGACTTGGGGGTGCTGGTGAACGAGAAGCTCAACATGAGCCGGCAATGCACACTTGCAGCCCAGAAAGCCAACCCCATCCTGGGCTGCATCAAAAGAAATATGACCAGCAGGTCGAGGGAGGTGATTCTACCCCTCTACTCTTCTCTCGTGAGACCTCACCTGGAGTACTGCATCCAGCTCTGGAGTCCTCAGCACAAGAAGGACATGGACCTGTTGGAATGGGTCCAGAGGAGGGCCATGAAGATGATCAGAGGGCTGGAGCACCTCTGCTATGAGGACAGGCTGAGAGAGTTGGGGCTGTTCAACCTGGAGAAGAGAAGGCTCCGGGGAGACCTTATAGTGGCCTTCCAGTACCTGAAGGGGGCCTACAGGAAGGATGGGGAGGGACTCTTTATCAGGGAGTGTAGCGATAGGACGAGGGGTAATGATTTTAAACTGAAAGAGGGTAGGTTTAGATTAGATACTAGGAAGAAATTCTTTACTGTGAGGTTGGTGAGGCAGTGGAACAGGTTACCCAGGGAAGTTGTGGATGCCCCATCCCTGGAATTGTTCAAGACCAGGCTGGACGAGACTTTGAGCAGCCTGGTCTAGTGGGAGGTGTCCCTGCCCATGGCAGGGGGGTTGGAACTAGATGACCTTTAAGGTCCCTTCCAACCCAAACCATTCTATGATTCTGTGATTCTAAATATAAGGTAATCATGAGAATAGCTGATGTTAGACTGCAATATTTAGTTCCAGAGCCAGATCTTAAAAATGCAAGCCTCTTCCAGCTTTCAGAGGCTTTGAAATCTGAGATCCAACCCATCAGAAAAACAGGTACTAGCTATAAAGAGTTCAGTGTATCTAGATCTAAACTCCTCCAAATTTGGAAGGGCTTTTCACAAGTAGAGTAGCCTTCTCTAATAAGAATTCAAACTCCCTGGACCTCCTGATGTTTATCCATTACTAGAAAAATATATGCTTCATTTCCCATTCCCATAAACATGGATAGTTGTGGCAAAGGTGCATGAGAACCATCAGGTTTATAGATCTGTAGCCATATGAATTATCAGCAAGATGATTCGACTCCACTGGAGTCCAATATTTACATCTCCTGCATGGAGCCATTATGAAGTCTATGCATCACTTCAGTCCTACCTAAGCACTCAGCTGGTCTCTGCTCTCATATCCTGTGCTGCAATGAGATCAACCCAAACTATTCGAACCATCAGTGATATCTGGCACAAATTTTCAGGAAGAATTTGAAGATTGGTTCTTATTTTATGGTTGAGAGTTTGCTTATTTATTATGATAACTAAGTAAATAAAAAGAGTGGCATATACCAGAGTCTTATACTTTAACATTATATTTTCCCATTGGGTAATTATTAGACTGATGATCTGATTTTTCCTCCCATCACTTTTTGGGGTTTTGTTGGTCAGAAAGAACTGAAAATACTTGCAGGAAAATTCTGCTAAAAAAGATAATCTCCCAATCTGCGCAGAGAAAATTGGAAGGGAAAAAAAAAAACAACAAAATAATAAACCCCCCATATTTCTATAATTTCAAAATAACCATGATTCAATAATTTCAAGACAGGAAGTGTTGGGTAAATGTCACTAGAAAATTACTTTTTGCTTTGAAATTGCAGTTCATACCTAAAGGACTAATAAACATAGTAAGATAAAAAGCAAATTAAACAGTTTAAAATCAAGATCTTAAAATATATCCAGCTGATCTAATCTGATTTTCTAAACTGTTTATTTGCCACATTTTTCCCAATTTTACTTTCCATCACAACTGGAATGGAAAATATTATATAAAAAGCAATCTCAAAACCTCTTCTCCAATGGGAAGAAAAAATTCCCACCCAGCTCTGATGTGCCACTGCCCAGTTTTGGGTATATAATTAGAACGTTATTTAGCCATTCCACTGCTAATGAAGATTCTCCTTGAACTCAGTGGTAGGGGGTAGCATTTGTGCTGCAGGAAGACCTATTTTTCAAGCCTCCCTGTCACCATGAAATTCGAAGTATCCACAGAAAGAAGCGTGACAAACACCATGAAGTCACAGCCACCAATGGGTCTGTTACAAAAGCATACGCTGCTAGGAATATGAACAGCATTGTTTCTATTTCTAACTACAGCACAGTTCCTAAAATGTTTTCCCTAGAGCCATGCAAACCTGTTGTTGCAAGAAAATGAATGGAAAATAGGTTTCTTAGGTGATGTTTTTGTGGTTTTTTTTCCCCCTGATTAACACATGGGGCTGAAATTTGCCTCCTGTATAGAGCTTTCTGAGTTTGATAAAAAAAAAATCTGGACTCAGATCCAAGGAAACCATTTATTAGTTCTTGGGCAAGATTCAGAGTTTCATTTCAAATTGGGAAAACTCTGCCGGTGAAACCCAACATCTTTGAGTCTCAAAGTAAACAGGGATGTGAAATTCAAAGAGAGATTTATTTATTTTTTAATCTCCGAACCTGTCTGAAACTGGAACATAGCCTCCTCTGAACAGAATCCCTAGAGATTCACAGTTCCTGCTAACCCTTCAGCCCTGCATTTCTCACCAAATATATGTCATACATCATTTCTGAAACTCAGGCTGCAAATGGGAGCTGAGAATGTGCATTTCCTAGAGGCAGGAGTAAATGATTCCCCTGACATCTCTTTCTCATATATGGCATTCCACCACCTATTGTCCACTCCATATGTTTCCTTCTCATATCCCCAAGAGATGGCTGATGTCCTGCAAAGTAACCAGAGAATGCATCTTTAATTGGGTCCAGAAGAAACTTTATTACCCCGTAGCTAGCTTCTTTGTTTTTTTCTATAACAACTATTCTAATGTTCTGACCCAGGACCAGATGTTAATTGCAATGGAAAGTAATCAATTTCCTTTACTGAGTGTGAACTCATTTGCAAGGTTAGTCAGTGAGCATGGAGTTCTTAATGAGGCAAGAACCTAGCAGACCTTCTGGGTTCCTTGTGTCAATTCCAGATTTACTGCATTGCACCCATTTTCACTCTACCCATCCTTAGCCAGGCCACCCTATTAAAAAAAGTAGCAACAAAAAAAATTGCAATCTGTCTCTAATCGCTTGGTAAAGGATGGAAAAAAATAATAATGCAACAACCACAGCCATCTGAGAGCGGTAGATTCTGAGAGACAAAATCACCCTATATATATATATAAATAATAAATATGTAAATCACACAGGAAATTATGGCTAATGGCATGTTGTCTAATAGAGGGTATTATTATAAATATGAGAGATGCTCAAACAACAAATTAAGCCTGCAGTATTCTGAGAAAGAACTCAGAGGACACAACCTAAATTCTAACTTGGCTGCTGTCTTCAATGCTTTCGTGCTTTCGTCTGGGTTTTATATTATCACCAAGCACAGCTTTAAGAGGGAAAGCTTGGGCCATCCGGAGCAATAAAAATATAAAGAGGGGAGGGTGGGAGCAGAAGGAGGTGCTTAATCTTCCAGTGAACTTCTCAAAAGATAGTTTAGTAAGAAAAAGAGCTTTCACTATGGTTGGATGTGAAAAGTATTTTCTGTCCTGGGGAGGACAGGGGGAGGAAGGTTATCTGTTCAGCAGCCATCAGGATAGCTCTAACAGTGCAACCTCTATTGTATTTGCACCAATGGAGCTGAAAATTGGAGTAAACACCATTGTTGTGAAGAGCAATTTAGCCTGCCGACCTAGGGGTTGCAGTGGGGCAATTATACCCTACTGCTGTTTATGGTAAGTCTCTAGTCTAACCTGGCTCTATGAAACAACTTTTTTTCTTTTTTATTAAGAGATGATAACCTTCCCCTTCAGCTCGCTCTCAGTTCCTAATTCTAAAGCAAGCCCTGCTACTTTTCAGCCCAATTTTTAGTGTACAAAATCCTGCATCCACTATTTTACATGTGAAAGGGGACCATGAATTTAAATCAAGGCCTCTTCCAACTAAACTTAGTTTTATGGAGGTATTTAAAAGACAGGTAGACATAGTACTTAGAGATATGGTTTAGTGATGGTTTTTGTCAGAGTTAGGTTGATGATTGGACTAGATGATCTGAAAGGTCCCTTCCAACCTAGGCAATTCTATGATTCTATGAAAATATTTAAGAATTAGCCCCACTGCATCAAAATTGAACCTCATATCTCTGTTAATTGGTAAACTTTAGATACAAAATGAAATAGTTGTTTCTCACAGGATGATCCTCCACAAAATACTCCAAGGTATATGGTCTGTCAGAACAATCTCTATCCCAAAGATAATTCTGGACAGGAAGAAGAAAAGCATGCTATCAGGCGAATGATAATAATCCTAGGACCGTCACTCCCTTTCAGAAGAAGGTGTCTCACATCTCCATTCCCAGCAAATGATTCTGGGAATTCACATTTTTGTGGACTGACAGTACCACTGCACAAATTGGGTGCCTCCAGACATGAGGGCAATGTGCTATGGAAGTGGTGGAGGCAGGTGAGCAAGAGAAATCTAAGGGAACAAGGATTATTTAAAAGAAGAGGAGGAAAAAAAATCCATCTCCATAATATATTTTTATTCATACGTATTATAGCAGCTAATTGCAAAACTGAAATCTCAGTAGCCCCCAATGGAGTTACATAAAGCAGTAGTAATTTTCAGTGCATTCAGCTAGAAAGGGGTATTGGAAGGTGCATTCTGCATCTGTCTACATTAATAAATAGCAGTTCAGTAAGAGACTTTCTCAGTGACGAGGTCACCCCCTTGTTGTGCCTATATTAGAGACCCTTTCAAAGTGCACACGACAAGTTGTTCTGCTACGTCAAGGACAGGGTTCAACGAAGCCTGGCAGCTTCCCAATTTGTTTGAGGTGAATATGAATCCTGGAGGTGAGGGGGGTGTGCCCGTGGCTGAGGAGGAAAATGTGCTTTTCACTGTCATCTCTCGTGCACTTTCAGGGGCAAAATCTGAGTGAGGGATTTAGCATGGGGTGGCTTCCCCACCAAATTGAGTTAATTGGGAAGGATGTTTAAGGAAGAAAAAGTATCATCGTGCTTCTGTCTGAGGAGAGCGTGTGCATCAGCTCTGCTCACAGAAAAGAAGCTGCAACTTTCAGCATTTGCTCTGGAGTTAGCTCAACTCAGTGAGCAGGAGCAAACGTACTTTATAAAAGTCCTTTCCTAGCAGTCTTTCTCATCCAGCCTGTTTCTGCATTTAAAGTGGAAATCAGAGGAACAAGTGACTGCCACTGAATTTGTGAGAAGGTGGGCCCGATAACTACTTATAGTGCTGGGCAGCTGAAGACTTTGGACCACCGTGCTGCAGAAGCAGCCCTGGCCACAGCCAGCCACAGCCCTCGAGTCCATCACATCCCTCTCTGCCTGCAACTGGGAAGGAAGAGCTGCCCCTGGGGCTATTAGGCACCAAGCTGCTTTGGCAAAATTGATAACAGTGCAGTGAAGACCTCAAATCTCTTCACCTGAAGTTTGATATTATCTACTCACAGCTCTGCAAGCCCAAAGCCTGCTCATCTGCCTGTCAGATGCCAGCCCAGATATCTGCATGAGTGCTCACTGCAGATCCAAAACACTGCATGTGACTTAGATGCCACTTTCTCCCTCGCTTCTCCTTTCTCCATCTCACCCAAAATAATGACACGACTGTAATTTTCACCTGTTCCCGAGAAGAGACATCCAAAAGCACTTCCCTGTTTACTTATCACTTCTCCTTTCTCCTCAGAGTTTCTCCATGCACCAAGAAAGAAACATTTTTTGTTGGACATTTAGTGAATATGCCCTCACTTTCGTGAAGTTGCTTACAAAAACCTTTTCAGCAGAGGATACTGAATGTTACCAGGGAATGCACTAAGTCATTAAAATAAAGCTGCAAAGAAACTGCAGGAAATATCACTGGTTCACAACCTGTGCCATGAACCCCAGACCCTACAAAACCACATTTTCTTGCTCCACGAAGGGTCAGCTTTGGACAGACTCAGACAAATTCAGCCAGGCTTATTAGCCTGGGCTCCCAGCCAGTATGTTGGAGCTTGCAGCAGGGTTCAGAAGAGGGGCTTGGGTGCAAGGTGTGGGTGGGAAAGTGCAGATAGCATGGAAAGAGGGAGGTGGAGGCAGTGGCAGGAACCTGGGGCACGGGGAAAGGATGCAGAGGATGCTCAGGGAAGGAGGGAGAGAGATGGGGTCAGCATCCAAGGCAGCAAGAGCACACGGAGGCAGAGGAGATGGCAGGAAGGTGTGGATCAAGAGACTGCCATGACGCTGGGCTTAGTCACCCACTCCAGTGGTAGCCGATGTGCCAGTGTCCCAGCAAAGGCCATCCCCCCCGTGCACGGTACTTAGCAGTGCTGCATATGGGGAAAAAGAAACTTCTTCCCGATCCCTGCAGGCAATCAGTTTATGCCCTGAAGCATGAGATTTTATTAGCCTCATTATCTCAGCTTACATAACTGTAAATGTTATTAATGGTAATAAAATTATCTAGCCTGTTTTAATAATACAGCCACAGTATTTGTCTCAATGGCCTCCCATGGCTATAAATCCCACAGGGGACTGGCACACAGCATAGTGATTCTTTTTATTTATTCTAAATTTACCAGCCATTAATTTCACCAGGTCACTCCTTGTTCTCCCATTATGGGATGGAGTGAGAAGTTGCCAATTAGGTCTCAGTGCACCTTTCCTAATGCCAAACACAAGTAAATCCAAGTCTGATTAATAAATTTGGGAGTAGACACCACCAAGCCTTCAGGCCTTGGGATTAATCCTCTCTCCCTAGCTGTCAACTAATGTATTCCCATGATATCATGGGACTTGGCCTGGACTCTTTAAAACCCACCATGCAGTTAAGGAGATTTAGTATGCTAGATGTGAACTCATCAGTTACTTGAAGCCTAAACTACAATTTTGGCTTCCAAGTATCCCAAAGTAACACAACTGCACTGACCTCTGTGGAGAGGTCTTGCCAAGAGAGATGCAACAGCATCACTTTAGATTTCAGACATAACATCTTACTCCATCTCTGATGTTCTGCTTTCTGCCTCTGCTGAAGCAACCAAGCAGAGTGCAAATCTCTCTCCTGCCAGAGGATGATGTTTCCCCCAGAGGTCTTCCCCAGCATGTACTCAGGGAGTGTTCAAGAGAGGAAAAGCTGGAGATGGCCACAAACTGTTCTTTAGGTGATGCATGCTTGCTCCATACTATGAGAGGTGAAGGAAACTCCTGCCTCGTCTCATCTTATGCAGAGAAGTAGCTGGGCAAATCAGATAAAGAATGAGAGAACAACATAGTCCTTGTCTTGCCTGTAGCAGATTGTACCTGCCTGTACAATTTTTATGGAAATGTTGAGAATCTGCTCCCATACCCACGCTTTTAAATATAAAGGATGGTATTATGGGACAAAATTAGGGATTATTTAGACAGTAGAAGAGTAATAAAGAGTTACTACTTTACTGTGCTTCTGCATACGGTGCTGAACTGTGTTTTCACATAGGATGTGGGGGGAAGCATAACTTCAGCTTTTTCTTTCGAGAGTAAAGATACAATGATATAATTTGTATTCTTTGGGTTTGTTTTTTTTTTTTAAAAAAAACAAACTACTTTTTGCCTGCTTGTTAAAAATACCCTATGTTAACTTTTGCTCATCACCACAAATGATGCTGTCCCTAAGTGACTATACCAAAATGAGACTAGTTGAAAATAAACAATAAGGTCAACAGGGAGGTTGTGGTGTTGGTTGTCCTAACATAATTCACACCTTAGATTAAACCCTTCTGTTTCTTGTTTCTTCATTTGGAGAAAGCATTTGTAGAGCCATTCTGATCCAAATGAGAAATTGGGGTAAAAAATTGCTCTGGTTTGTAGGAAAGATGGCAGTTCTTCAGAGACCATGTCAGGGGCAGGGAAGCAGCAGTGGGATGAAGGATGAATTTGTTCTGCACACTATGATTACAACATTTGTTCACCTATAGCACAGGCACACAGGGTCCCATTCCAGAAGCCGTTGTGTGCTATTCCCTCCTGAGGACACCACAGGTCTTCAGCAACAAACTGTGCAAGACCCAGAGCTGTCATAACAAAAAGACCCCTGAGACTTTAATCTACGTACCCTCAGTAGTTTTGGGAGGAGGGAGTATAGGCTCCTGCCTGAGGGTACAGCTGCTAGTATTGCCATCAGGCTGCTTCCCTTTCACCCGTTTGACCAACATCTCTTTAATGTTAGAGCTGAATCCAGCCAGTGTCCTCAGGCCAGGCAGAAGGATAGTCCCTCGTTTCGGGCAAGAGCAGTTCCTCAGTAAAAGCAGCAAAGGGCATAGCAGTTCCTGCAAACCCTGTCAGCTTTCAAAGTGAGGGGCAGCTCCGGGTAAGCCTTATGGAAAGCCAGTGTCCTCCAGGCCTTCTCCGTGCAAATGCTGCTCCTTGTTACCACCACGACAGCATAAATCTGTGTAGATAAACTCTCCACACTGAAGGCAGAACTGAATTCCCGGTCCACAGCACTGACCTACTAGTTAAGCACTGCAGTGCAAACATATGCTTTCAAACACAAATTGGGATTCTTCTAGCAGATTAAAGCTGTTTTCCTTCCCTGGAAAACAGACTGTGAGAAAGAGTTAAGGCTTGGCTGCCTCACTGTGCTCCCTGGCTCAAGAGGATTTAATACTGAAGTCGCTCATCTTCCATCCTCCCCCACCCCCCCTTCCCCTCTCCCCCTCCTGCAGACCAACTCCACGTCTGGTGCCTTCCTCCTACCAATTTCCCTCAGGTCAGAACAACTCTGTCATCAATCCTCCACTGAGACTTATTTTGAAAGATCAGCACTGACCCAGAAGTCACTTGGCACTGCACCATCAGAACAGCGTGTGCCAGCGCTGCTGAGAGGAGAATCTCACAGAGACCAGATGCAGGATGTTGAGCCATCTGCTAAGCACTTGTCAGGTTCCCATATTTCATAAAGAAGTCTTTATGCGGCTGACCTGGTGACTGGACGATGTATTTATAAAACAACACACAAGGGACGGTCTGGTTGACCTGGTCATAACGTTCTGCATTGCTGAGCAGAAGGGCCTGTGCTGGGTTCCTGGTTCTCACTGCTCTTGCACAAAGACAGGAGTGGGGCAGGAGGAGGCTGCTGCAGAGCTTGGAGTCGGGGATGGGAAGGGGGCAAACACTCAGCAGTGGGGATGAAGGTATATGAGGAGAGTGGATAGAGATGCATGTGAGTTACCTTTTGAATTCTGCACCCTGTCATGGGCAGTGGGCATCCCTGGGGTCACACAAGAGGAAGGACCTCAGGGCTGGTGTGAGGTAGGGACCAGGTAAAAAGGATTCTTCAGCTCAAGAGCCCTCACAAGAAACCCTACACAACACCATGTCATCTTTCCTGCTCTGGGACTTCAGTTGCTGCTTAGTGGACCACATGTTCATTAGACACCTCCATCTGGCATAGAAAGTCCAGGGACAAGGGAGAAGCAACAGCACTATCCTGTGGATATACTCGGTCCAGGAAGCAGCAGGGCAGTATCTACATGAAGAACTGTTTTGTAAACATAAGCCAAAAGGTAGCTTAGACCTTGTGAAAGGAAGAACAACAGAGCCCTATGCTAAAGATTGAAGAGGGAAGGGACTTTCCCCCAAAATAGACAATGCAATTGCCAATTGTATCCTGGGCTGCATCGGGAGAAGCATGGCCAGCAGGTCGAGGGAGGTGATTCTCCCCCTCTACTCCACTCTCGTGAGACCCCACCTGGAGCACTGCATCCAATTCTGGAGCCCCTACTACAAGAAAGATATGGACGTGCTGGAATGTGTCCAGAGAAGGGCCACGAGGATGATCAGAGGGCTGGAGTACCTCTCCTATGAGGACAGGCTGAGAGAGTTGGGGTTGTTCAGTCTGGAGAAAAGAAGGCTCCGGGGAGACCTTATAGTGGCCTATCAGTATCTTAAGGGGGCCTACAAGAAAGCTGGGGAGGGACTTTTTAGGATGTCGGGTAATGGCAGGACTAGAAGGAATGGATTAAAACTAGAGATGGGTCGATTCAGACTGGACGTTAGGAAGAAGTTCTTTACCATGAGGATGGTGAGACACTGGAACAGGTTGCCCAGAGAGGTGGTGGAAGCCCCACCCCTGGAAGTTTTTAAGGCCAGGCTGGATGGGGCTCTGAGCAGCCTGATCTAGTGGGAGGTGTCCCTGCCCATGGCAGGGAGGTTGGAACTAGATGATCTTTAAGGTCTCTTCCAACCCTAACAATTCTATGATTCTATGCCTTGGCACTAAGGTGCTAATCCTTCTACCTAGAGTTTTCCATCCCACTGGGACTGTATCTGCAGCAAGTGATAGCCCCACCCAGCTCATCATCTCTCAAGACAGCATATAACCCTGCAAAGGAGGGAGCCTTCTCCACATGAATACCGAGTACAATTTGCAAACATCCCTCACACAGTCTCTGTGGTCAGAGCCTGAACAAATTGATAGATTTTTCATCACAGCCTAAATATATCCCTTGGTGCCTGCCAGCTCAGAAGACACAGAGGTTTCCCAATTCTGGGGCTACTGGATTGCATCCTGCATGCAGGCGTGGGACAGCTGATCCCACAATCAGGGCAGGACAGATGGAGAAAAGTGCCTTGCTTTGGATACATAGATGCCAACCATAAAGGAACCTCATGATAAAAAAGTGATTGTGCTGACTGTGTTCAAAAGCTATCTGGGACCGTACCTTTTCACTGCATAAATGGAACCCATGCCAGGGAGCATCAGTGCTGACTTCACCAGCGTTAGCTGGTGTTTCTAAGCAGGCAATCACCAAACAACAGTGATCTTTATTCAAGCAGTTTTGAAGGTGCATCTGAAATTTGAACCACAGCCTTTCACTGTGGTTGGTCAGAGTATGACATGCCATTATGGTTCTGTCTTCTGGGGAGAACAAAATACATTTTTGTGGTGATATTTCAAGTTGTCATGTTCACAGCTCTGAATTTTGCATTCTCTGAATACTGTTAAATCCTCAAGGGCTTAAGCATTCAGAAGAAGGGAAAAGGCCACTAATGGGAGATGGAGAAAGAATTAAAAGGAGCCACAACATAATGCGTAGCTAAACACAAGCATACACAAAAACACACACAATCAACTCAGTCCTAGTTGGAATGGAATTACTCCAGGAAGAAAAATTTCTTTCACTCCAGGAATTACTGGGTCAGTTTCTCCAGCTCATGTTATGTAGGTCAAAGCAGATTATCGCAGTAGTCCTCGGGGCTTTAACATCTATGAATATACCCAGCTGATTGCTGAGCAGGCCTTTGGAGTAGCTCAATGTAACGTGCTGATACTGTTCAGACACAGAGGGTGGGTGCATGTCTGAGCTGAGAGGACTGTATTTTTTAATTATAACTTGGTTTTCATTGCTGAGATGCCGGATTCGCATCCCGGTTTACTTACTTTCCCAGCCTTCACCTTGGTTTCTGTGCAGTCTGGGAAAGGGACTTCAGCTGTCACTGCAGATCCATGGGACAGCTTTTCTTAGCAACAGGACTTAAAATCCCTTTTCCTACCCTTTTCTCAGGTTGGCACTGGTGCTTGTCTGACTCCACATGGGCCCTACACCAGGCCTGGTCAGACCAGCTGCATGAGCTGGTTTCACCTCTAGCCTGATGAGTGCTACACTGGTGCAGCAGGGAGAGCACCAACACACAGCTAAGGGCAGGAGACGACACTGCCCCTTTTTGTGGCAGGTGGCCATTGGAGTTATTTACTTATATCCTCAAAACACGTTCTTTGCTGTCCTGACTTAGGAGTTATGGTGATTTATGCAGGGCTGACTTCAGACATTACTCCCCTCTAACTCAGCTAAGTGCCTCAACAGTGATGGCAGAAGAACCAAAGCCACCTCCTTTCCCAGCGTCTCGGCAGAGGACGGCTCCGGCAGGAGCCAGAGCTGGCATCTGTTGCATGTTGCATTAGGACCCTGGGCTGTGAGCTGTAGCAGCATGGAGCAGACGTGCCTTCTGCTCCACTGCCTTGTCTGTGGGGAGCAGCAGATGCTGGGGAGAGAGGGCGACAGGCACCACTACAGATTCCTTATCATAAAACACCAGGAGCCCTGAGTCAGAGCAGGGGGCGGGTCTTGAGGCGTTTTAATCTGCAGCCTTCCAAACATGGGTCCAGCTAATTTTCAGGGTCCTCTTCTCTCTTCTACCCTTCCACATAAGGACTGAGTTATCACGACCTCGCTATTCATCCCATGGTACAGGTAAAACCAACATTAATTCTTTGCTCTCCCATCTCACCATTTCTATTTCAGGAGCTTTTGGTACCTTGGGATGCAGCCCTTATACTCTGAGTTTAGCCCCCTGGTAAATCCTCAGAGGTGGCTATACTTACTCTTTCTATGTCCATTACTTAAAAAAAAATATAATAAAAAGATGACCATATTAGTATACAGAGAAAGCGAATTTATACAGGACATTAGGCATGCAGTATAAATGAGGCTACAGGAAGAGCAGAGAATATTTATGGAATAAGTTAACAACTGGGAATGACATTGCATTTTCCATGCAAGCAGACAGACAGATATAACATGGTCTCAACAGGGAAGAATAAATCCCTGCAATTTGTGGCCTACTTTCAGCTTCATTAATGGAATAAAGGCCAAGAAGCATGATGTCATGAAATTAGCTTCCTAATTAAACATTGCCTTTGCCTCTCTTCCCCTCCCCTCTCTGGATGAAGTCAGTGGCTTTGCTGGCTCAGAGTGCTTGCTATTTGTCAAGGGTTGAAACTCCTTCTGACCAGGGTGTTTAGATGTCTTTTCCAGCATCTCGCAACAGCATGATCTACAGTTTGAAGCCCAGAGACTGGCACCCTGGCTTCTTTTTTCAGGACACCTTGAAAGTCAAAGGACTCTGATTCTCAGACATACCCATCTCCTTTCAAACACCTGCCTCTGCAAAGTTCTCCAAGAACCTCTGAAGAAATATGCTATGTATTGCCATTAATGATCCTAAAGCAAATTTGCTGGCTGGGACATTTCAATGATATAATGCTTGCTCTGAATATGTTCTTCCACCCAAACTTTTCACATAAAGAAGAGTCAGAACACCAGCCATAACTTTGAACTGTACAATCCAAACTGAGTGATGAGCTTGCCTTGTTAGGTAGCAGGAGATTGGCTCTTTGTTGTCCTATCCTCTCCTTGTTACTCCATGTCCATCACTGTTGAAGGACCAGCCTGTTTGATTGCCTGAGGAGATGGGAGCAGATTAAAAAATATTTTCCTTCTTTCTCCAGGCACGTACAACAATGTTGAGGAGCTGAGTCTCTGCCTTGTGAAAGGAGATCAGAACCAGGTCATACCCATCCTCTCCAACCCTGCCTAAGTGCAGTGAAGAAGTAAACCCAGAGGACATCCTATTAAAGAAGGGAAGATCCACTGTTTTCCTCTTTTTCTGCTTTTGCAATATTTTGATCGGTAAATCCACTGTTTTCCTACATGGTTTGTTCTTACTGTGGGTGAGTCATACACAGAAAAAAATATATTTTCCCCATTATATAATATTTTGGTTTACAATAGAAACTCCAGGAAGAGATCAAAATTCAGTAGTATCATTAAAAAAAATCAGTCACAGGCTTTCAAACTAATCCAGTTTGTGGCATCCTGGTACGCTCTTGTAATGCAATATCCTTAGATCAAATCCTTAGCATAGTTATAATCATAAGCAAATGACCTCTTCCAAGTTTCTGCACATCCATCACTGGCATGAACATGTTTGTTACTCTTTTCTGAATCTACAATATGGGGAGTGCACTGAACTTTCTCCCAGAAAATATCCATGGCTTTACTTTGTCCATTCAGCTAAAAATGCTGCAAATATGGTATGGCCATGAATAATAGAGAGTCCAAAATTTGATGTTGCCAAAAATGGGTGACTCAGAAAGTGATTCAGACATATGCATGAGAACATTTAGCCCTGCAGTTCAACAAATGTGGATGCATTGCTCGTATTTATCATTTTTATTCCAATCCCAAAGCAGAATCTACTGTATTTATTAAAAAAGTAACAGTCCCTGCAGCAGAGTAGTTCCCTGAAGGTGAGCACACCTCAGTGTGAGGCCAAGATCCCGCTCTCCTTGCCTTCCTCACTCAGGCTGTGTGATGGGAATACACATGTCCTAATACATTTCTGTGTTAGAGTTGATGGTGTGGGGCAGGAACATCCTGTGGAGCTTCGGATGGCTCTAGTTTGCTCATATAATCTCCATATATAGACCCCACAGCACTGGCACCACTCCAGTTTCTAATTTATCACATATGGGCACCCTACATCTCCTTAAATCCCAAGTGTAACAATCTGGGGATTCAGAAATGAGCTGAACTGCTCTGTAAACATGAATGTTCCATTGGAGTGTGACTGATATTCAGGGACTCAAACTCTCTTTTGCCTCATCTGTCTATCCCCACTTAATGAACCACACTGATGCTGGCAAACTGAGGCACAAAGCAAGGAAATTAGATGCAAAAGGTCATGAAAGAAAGTGGCAATGGAGCTGTGTGCCAACGCTCCAAAACATAATTTATAGCCTTAATCCCAAATCAAACATCCTATCTACCCTGCACAGCTCCTCCCCTCTCCCCCTTCCTGCTCCCAGTGTGATTGATAGTACTACAGGGCATCCCTGTAATGTATGTTATGTAAGTGTGTGTCTCCGTGTGCGCTTGTCTCCCATGGAGATGGAGCTATTTTATCTCACTCAGCATCTTTTGTGCAGGTGCGTGCTTTTCAAACAGAAAAATCAGCACTCTGCAAAAGTGTTTCTGTTAACATTTATCACCCCTTTCCCTTAGTCATCACCACAGTGGCCCTCCCTGGGAAATGGGAATGCTAATTCAAGGGAAGATGTAATGTTAGCCCATTGGGAGTCCTGGATTAGAACAACAACACAAAAGAGAGAAGGAGGAAACAAAAGAGAGACAGAAGGGGAGAAAGGGTCCTTCTAAAGACAGAGACAGAGAAAGAGTTGAAGTCTCATTCCATTTTATTGCAGACCCATGCTTTTTAATTGTTCCGCCTGAGTAAATCCTTCCTCTGTGGTCCTGTTGTTAATGAAACAGTCCATTGCAGTCATTCTGATGGCTTTAAGCTTACGCTTGTCCAATGGTTTCTTGAATCTGGAGCAGCTGCAGGGCAACCTATTTGTATGATAATGTGTATACAGAGCTTTTATATTTTTTTTTTTTTTTGGGGGGGGAGGTAGGGAAGAGGAGAGTGATAACAGATATGTTATCCCCTTTGCTCTCCTTCAACTCTGGTCTTTCTCCTAAATATTTACAGAGGGTCTACCCAGAGCCCCAGGTGTTACTATACAACTTCAATTTTGATAGGCCACTGTTAGGGGCTGAGGCTTTATATCTGAGCTGTATAAGGCTCAGTGTTGCCACTGCGAAATCATGAGTGTACAATGGTTAATCTCTATAAAGAACTAGGCTGTTAAAATGAAAATCCCAAGCTATCCCAACATGCTTTCAAACTGCAGCAAAACCTCTGGTTCTGAATTCCAGGAGTAAAATGATTTCACCCTTCAAGAGTTCCCATAGATACACAGTGACCAAAATTGAAATCTGGAGTTTCACCCTATAAAATTGTAAAATGTTACAACATGAAACCAAATAATTTTGCAGATTCCATCCCAAACTGCTAGCATCTGTGTTTGAGGCATCTATGTGTTGTAGTACCACATGGAAACCTATTATAGTCAATGTCTACATAGTTAAATTACAGCTTATTTCCCTGCCACACAGGTTTGTCAAAAAGTGTGTTCTCTTTTTACCTCCATTCCTCTTTCTGATGAAAGTTTTAAAAATAACATGAAACAAGAAGCTGAAATCTTTCAAAATGTCTCAGATGCCCCTCAAAAGACAATGAACTCCCAGTTCCATGTTTCAATTTCCCCCTTTAAAAGGCCAAATGCATTTTTGATAGGAAAAAAAAATACATTAGCTACCATTTTCTAGTAGACAATATTCCTATTTTTAGCAAGTAGTAGAGTGAGGATTGCCCTACAAAGCTAAGCATGACATGTAAAAATAATCAGCACATTAAGACAGAGAACTTTGCCATATTATCTGTAGAGACCCTTTGGATCTCATTTGTATAAGAAAGGAGAGACTTCCTTTGATTATGTACGTTAAAACCACATTCAATTTGAAGACTGTAGCACACATTATTTTCCCTAAAACTCTGTTAAAACCAGAGACCTGTGCAGACAATGAAGAAGCAGTAAAGAACTCTACTTTTCCTCTTTTACTTTTTAATAGTGTCCAAAACCATATCATCCAAACCACAAACTTTGTTTAAGTGTTGTCTTCACAATCTCAACCTTGGCAAAGGGTGTGGCCAAAACACAGTGAAAAATCAAGCTGTTTCCTTTTGTTCGCCACCATGCTATAAACCAGATGATTGCTCTACCTTACCTCCATCCCCACCCCCCAGTAATTATTTAGATGATATTGTCACAGAAGGATCAGATAGCAGAAAACTTGACTTGGAGTCTCATAGATGTGTCGGGTCTAAAAAGGGCAATGGCACTTCACTTATGTTCACTGAAGAAAAGTTTGGAGATCTTACTCAAAGGCTTTTGGGATACAAGAAAAGTTATATTCACTGTTACAACACAACCATGTAGCAATGTAGATTTTTACTTTTTTTTTTTTTTTTCCCTGTAGGCAAATATTCTTCTGGTAAACCCAGGAAAATGAAAAATTCAATGACCAGTATCCTGTGACTTTGCATTTTTCTCAACCTAAAGACAACACTGTGTCAGTGAAAGGTCTTGTTTGAGCAGCTGGAGACCTGAAGATTTACATTTTTTTAGATAGTGTAGAATAGTTTGCCAATGAGAACAACTCTAAAGGTGAAAGGAAAATTCAATCTGAAGCTTATTCAAATCCTTGGCCTCCATTTAACTGCAGCCCAGCTAATGATCCTTAAGAGCGCTTTACCTGTCTGGTTGTTGCAGGTTATACCCTACTAATCCTTCCCCATATTGAATTAAATTAACACTGTATCTGCAATTAAAAATAAATGGGAGAGAGCAAGGAAACAAGAAGCACCTATTTGACAAAACCAACCAAAGATTCATTTGTAATCTCAAATATCAGGCACACTATCTTTACAGTGGGAGGTGCTACTCAGTCAAGCTTCTGTTGACATGTTTTGACAAAATTCCTTTCTTCAGGTTGTTTGCTTGATCCCAGAGTGCACGAGATTAGAGTCATGCTGTTTTATACATTGTACAATCTCCTAATAAGGAACAGTGTCTGGTCCCTAGAGGACTTAAATTAAAACAGACATGACAGAGAATAGGAACAGTAATAAAAGCAAAGACAAAAGTCGAAGGGCATCATTTTCAGAGAAGGCTCAGATACTAGAAGCTTTCAAAGCCCAGTTCTTCTGATTGTCGGGCAGAGTACAGTGGAGTCTGGTGCAAACACCAATTCTGGATGGGGGGACAGGGCAGCTGGGTTTGCTGCTGTGTGGACATATCTCCTGGCTCCAAATGAGCTCAGGCATTTGTACCTCAGAGCTCCCCTCTGGTGCAGACATTGCTTGGAAATCACTCTGAAGCTCTGAGGTCACTTTGTTGCTTTTGAAAGCTTTATTCAAAATTGATGCACAAGGTTGGCTATCAGAATCCCACCAGAACTGGGATCAGAATGGAGGTTTCCAAGGTCCATATCAGAGGAGAGAGAAGGGGGAAAATGCCTTCTAAAATTACTGGTTTTTAAAATGTGATTTTTGACACTAAAACTATGGATGGTGAATAGGTAGGACTGAACTGCAACCTGCACTGCAGGTTTGGAGCAATATTTGTAGCTCAGACAGCTTTCTCCAGGGGTTGAGTTTTTCTGTTCTCAAGCAAAGGTACAGGATTCACATCTAGAGTCACCATTGGAGACCAAAGACATTTGATTTTAAAGGACAAAACCAAAACAAAAATCCATTATGGATCCGACTGAGACTAATATAATAATATTTAGCTAGATTAAGGGCCAGGTCCTGGCACCTTAACTGGATCAGATGGCTTGGGAAAAATATTTGTACTGTTTGTCTACTTCCGTGTGGGCCTTGAGTTGGAATGATGATGCTTCCAG